>NC_033794.1:19210529-19210842 GCF_001876935.1 Asparagus officinalis | reverse complement strand
CACGCGCTGTTTTGACCCCTGTTCGGTTTTTTTGACGGTTTTCTTGAGATTTATCTATTCCAGGGGTTCCCAACTGCCTAGATATCATCTATGAATGTGGTTAGGCCGTTATTGACTGAAGATAAGGCCAAATCACTCATTCTCATCTACAAACCCACATCCGGAGCCCTATAAATACAAGCCTAGGGTCTTCTTTCAGCGGGGCGGGTTAATTATCAAGAGGAGGAGGTGCTGTCGGATTGAAGAGTCAAAGGAGCATGAATTTCAGCGAGGATTGACAGATCTTGGCGAGTTCTTCGGCATAAAGAAGGAG
>NC_033794.1:19145637-19209529 GCF_001876935.1 Asparagus officinalis | reverse complement strand
TATGTGTGAGATTGAGGGCTGTTGGAGGAATATGGAGAGCCTGTGTCTATTAGTTTGAAAGATAGAGTGAGTGATTCCTCTTGTATTATTCTCCCTCGTATATAGTAGATTCTCATATTATTACTCCATGGATGTAGGTCTATGTGTGAGATTGAGGGCTGTTGGAGGAATATGGAGAGCCTGTGTCTATTAGTTTGAAAGATAGAGTGAGTGATTCCTCTTGTATTATTCTCCCTCGTATATAGTAGATTCTCATATTATTACTCCATGGATGTAGGTCGAACTTGGTTGACCGAACCATGTAACTCTCCATGTACGTAAGGTGTTTGTGAGCTTGTGGTTGATCTTCAGGCTACGGAGATTGAAATCAAGGATCGTTGATTCTCAACAAAGTGGTATCAGAGCAAGATGCACATAAGGTGTTTGTGAAGTCGCTTGAAAGAGTTTTTTGGTCTCTTTGTTGTGTTGGCTTGGTTGAATGATGGAGGCAAATATAAATAAAAGTAGAATAGTTAGCTTGAACAGTATGAATTTTCATATTTGGAAGGGGAAAATGAAAGGCCTCTTGTATGTAAAGAGTTAGCATTTACTGGTGTCTGCTAAGGAGAAGCCCACTTCTAAATCCATTGAAGATTGGGGTTTTGAGCATGAACAAGTTTGTGGCTATATTTGGTAATGGATAAATGACAATGTCCTTAATCACATTTACGAGGAGACTAATGCACGAGATTTGTGGGATAAACTTGACTCCTCGTATGCTTGAAAGACATGTAAGAACAAATTATTTGTGATCAAGAAGATGATGGGTTCGAAGTACGAGGAAGGATGAAGACATGTAAGAACAAATTATTTGTGATCAAGAAGATGATGGGTTCGAAGTACGAGGAAGGATGCACCGTTACCAACCACTTGAGTACATTTCGAGGGATTATGCAATAATTGGTGGCTATGGGTATAAAGTTTGATGATGAAGTTCAAGCTCTTTGGTTGTTAGGCACTTTACCAGATTGTTAGGAACATTTCGAACATCACTTTGTAACTTCTCATCGGGTGATATTGTGATAATGGAACTAGCTAAAGGTGGTGTTATGAATGAAGAGATGAGGAGAAAGTCTCAAGATTCATCATCACATTATTGTTGGATTAAGATGAGGTAGGGGCCACGACTGGGAGCAAAGCAAAAGCAAAGCTAACTTTGAGGCACGTGAATGTGGGGTCCACCTACCCACAAGGTGGAGAATTAATTGTTCGTGGCGTGGCCCACGAACCGCAACAATATAAATACCCTTCTAGGGTTTCGTGAAGAGGTGGCGTGCAAAAAAAGAAGGGCTTGGTTTTTGGAGAAAATGCAGTAGAGGAGAAGTTTGCAAAGAGCGGCGACATACAGGTGCAAGCAAGAGGGATAACAGCAGATCTCCTTTTCGGCTGTGCACAGGCAGAGGGTTTTCTTGGGCTGCGTGCAACAGGAAAAATAGAGGCTCCTTTGTCTCTTTTGAGAGAGAGATTGTGAGGGATTTGAGAGTTAGTTTGAGGGTTTAATTTGTGTGATTATAAACCCATTTGTATTCTCCTTCTCTAATAGTAGATCTCCCCCCTCCTTGCCCCGTGGAGGTAGGCAACTTGCCAAACCACGTAAAATTCGTTGTCTTGCTGTAATTTGTAATAGCTTGTAGGTTCCCTCGACAAGTCAGTCCTAGAACTAATGAGAGGAAGAGTGTATATCCCACTTTGTTGAGATATATTACTGTCGATTCTTGTTTCCTTTGTGAAACAAGAATTTCGTTATGATCTAATCTCTTACTGTGCACCTTGTGCACCGGAGGTACTGCCAAAATTTTTGCTACGCACAACAAGTGGTATCAGAACTTCAGGTTTGGGTTGAGGTTTGTTCGAAGGATTCGGTGAAGGATTCCTATCTGAAGAGTTATATCAACAATATGGGAGTAGCAAGCACATCCGGTTCGTCTCTTACGAAGGTGATACAGAGTCTGAGCATCAACAACACGAAGATTGATGTTCCGAAGTTCAACAATAAGATTAATTTCGGATTATGGAGGTGTCAGGTGATGGACGCCTTGGATGCACAGAATTTGGAGGAGACTCTTGAATTACAAGAGAAACCCGAAGACATGGAGGACAAGTTTTGGAAGAAGATGAATAGTAAGACTTGTGGAGTTATTCGGTAATGCTTGACACTAGATCTTATTTATGACGTAATAAACGAGACGTCGACGAAGAAAATGTGGGAAACACTCAATGAGAAGTATCTTACGAAGAGCATTGAGAATCAGCTTCACTTGAAGAAGAGGTTTTACCAATTCAAGATGAAGAGGGGAGTTTCCATCAGGGAGCATGTCAACAATTTCACGAAGCTACTTTCAGATATGACCAATATGGATATCATGGTTGAGGATGAAGACAAGACGATGTTACTTTTGTGTTCATTGCCCAAGGATGATTACGGTACGTTTGTTCTCACTATGATCAATGAAAGAACTACTGTTAGCTATAAGGAGGTGACATCAGCTTTAGTGAATTATGAGTTGAGGAAGAGTGATGGTGAACCCTCCGAGAAAGCATTGGGAGATGCACTAGCAGTTCGAGGTCGTGATTCAAACCGCCGCCAGTTCAACTGCTCAAAATCAAAGAATAGAGGTGCTCATAACAGTGTTGGTAGAAATCAATGTCGGTATTATAAAGAAGAAGGACATTGGAAGATTGACTGCTCAAAATGGAAGAAAAAACCCAGGAAGAATAAGGAGAAAGCTGTACAAACTTCAGAAGTGAATGTTGCAAAAGCTATTGATGAACATTCAGAGTCAGATTCTTCAGGCTATTCGTGTCCTGCACTACCGTCTGTTTGCTATGTCGACTCCACAGAGTGGATGTTGGATTCAGGAGCCACATATCACATATGCCCTAGGAGGGATTGGTTCTCTAGCTTTGAGGAGTTAGAAAGAGGGGATGTCATGCTTATGGGAAATGACCACGTATGCCCTATTGGTGGTATTGGTTCAGTCTAGATTAGGAAACATGACGGAGTGGTAAGGGAATTAAAAGAAACGAGGTTCGTGCCGCAGTTGACGAAGAATATCATTTCTCTTGGTACTCTGGAGGTAGCTGGTTATCGGGTGACCTTAGAGGATGCTACAACGAAGGTCACGAAGGGTTCTATGGTGGTGATGCGAGGAGTCAGGGAAAACTTCCTATACTACTTAAAGGGCAAAACAGTTACAGGGGGTCTGGCAGCTTCTATCACTACAGAGGAGGACAATACCATATTATGGCACATGAGACTAGGACACATAGGAGATACGTCCCTACAGTCATTGGCGAAACAGAGGCTATTAAAAGGTGCTAAGACCTGCAAGATGGAGCTGTGTGAGCATTGTATACTTAGGAAGAAGACTAGAGTGAAGTTTGGCTCCACTATTCACAACACCCAAGGTACATTGGATTACATTCACACAGATGTTTGGGGTCCTTCCAAGAACACATCACTTGGTGGGGCCAACTATTTTATCACTTTCATTAATGACTATTCTAAGAGGAATTGTGTATACCCTATGAAGCATAAACATGAGATCCTGGATATTTTTGTAGAGTGAAAAAAGAAAGTAGAGCTGCAGACATGTAGAAAGGTGAAGACTCTACGTTCAGATAACGGTGGAGAGTATAAGAGTGATCCGTTTTTGTAGTTTTGCTGGGATCACGGCATTAGGCAATACTTCACAGTTTAAGAGATACCGCAGTAGAACATGATGGCTGAGAGATTAAACCGTACATTGTTGGAGAAGGTGCGATGTATGATGACGCAGAGTAGATTGCCTAGATCCTTTTGGACCGAGGCGTTGGTTTATGTGAGTCATCTCGTGAATATATTACCGTACACTATGATACACGGGAAGACTCCGTTAGATCGTTGGTCTGGTTCGGTAGCTAGTGACTATGAGTCACTTTGGATATTTAGGTGTCCTGCGTATTACCATGTCAGTGATGGTAAATTGAATCTGAGGGCAAGAAAAGCAGTCTTTGTGGAATTTAGAGATGGAGTTAAAGGCTTCAAGTTATGGGATCCACAGGACAAGAAGATAGTTATTAACAGGAATGTCACATTGACGAGGCGTACATGATGAAGTCTCAAGTTCCTCAGTAGGTGGAGGAAGACCAGATTCAAGAGATATCACAGTAGGTAGAGGATGATGTAACTCCACTCACTCCAGAGAGCATTGTATCCATCAAGGCTCCTACAGAGGTGACACTAGGAGGAGATGGGATGACAGCCGGGCAGATAGAGGATACAGTGGATTGTGAGACTCAGGAGCAGGGTCATGTTCAGAAGTCCATTATAGCAAACAAACCTAGAAGAGTGATTCGTCGGCTAGCTAGATATAATGATGTCATGGTTGCATATGCTTTATCAGTAGAGGTCGTTGATGACTTGGTTCCTTCTACATTCAAGGAGACAGAGTCTAGCTCTAATTCGATCAGGTGGAGGGAAGCTATGGAGGAGGAGATGCGCTCTCTTCAGAAGAACAACACTTAGGAACTTGTAAAGCTACCAAAGGGTAAGAAGGCTATTGGATGCAAGTGGGTGTATGCAAAGAAAGAGGGATCTTCTATTGGGGACATTTGGTACAAAGACAGATTGGTTGTCAAGGGTTATGCACAGCTTAAGGGCGTTGATTACAACGAGGTATTCTCACCCGTTGTAAAACATTCATCGGTTAGGATTCTGTTAGCATTGGTGGCATAACTGGATTTGGATTTGGTCCAGATGGATGTGAAAACAGTCTTTCTATATGAAGATTTAGAAGAGGAGATCTACATGACACAACCTATGGGGTTCAAAGCTGCAGGAAAGGAAGAATTTGTATGCAAGCTGAAGAAGTCTCTTTACAGATTGAAGCAATCATCGCGACAATGGTACAAGAGATTCAACGACTTTATGATTAGTCGAGTGTACACAAGGAGCTCATATGACTCATGTGTTTATATGCACAAGCTATAGGATGGTGAGTACATCTATTTGTTACTATATGTTGATGATATGCTTATTGCCTCCAGGAATTCTTCGGCTATTCGAAAGATGAAAAAGGAGTTGTCATCCGAGTTTGAGATGAAGGATCTTGGAGAGGCGAAGAAGATATTGGGTATGGAGATCGAGAGAGACAGGGCGAAGGGGAGATTAAAGCTTACACAGAGGAGTTATTTGCAGAAGATGTTGAAGAAATTCAGCTTTGATGGTAATGCAAAAGCAGTTAGCACTCCATTAGCTCCTCCCTTCAAGCTTTCAGCTAGTATGTCACCTGCTTTAGTTGAGGACAGAGATTATATGTTGAAGGTCCCATATGCCAGTGCAGTAGGTAGCTTGATGTATGCGATGGTGTGTATGAGGCCAGATTTATCACAGACCATGAGCATGGTATCGAGGTACATGCACGACCCCGGGAAGGGTCATTGGGAGGCTGTGAAGTGGATTCTATGGTATGTTAAAGGCACCATGGAAGTTGGATTGATTTTCCAGAAGGATGAGAAGAATGGGCAGGATTGTATTGGTTACATGGATTCAGATTATGCTGGAGATCTTGACAAGCATCGGTCTATTTCAGGGTATGTGTTTGCATTAGCAGGTGTACCGGTATGTTGGAGATGTACACTTTAGTCCATAGTGACTCTCTCTACTACAGAGGCAGAGTATATAGCGGTGACTAAAGCTGTTAATGAGGCTTTGTGGTTACGTGGATTATTGAAGGACTTAGGGATTGCACAGGAGCCCTTCGGGTATATTATGATAGCATGTCAGCTATCTTTTTGGCAAAGAACCAAGTTTATTATGCGTGCACGAAGCACATCGATACCAGATTCCACTTTATTCGTGACGTTTTGGATAATGGAGACGTCATATTGGAGAAGGTCCACACAAATGACAACCCTTTAGATATGTTGACCAAAGTTGTTTCATGTGTGAAGTTTGGTCATTGTTTGGAGCTATTGAACATTCTTTAGTGTTGAGGGACTTTGGATGCCATTTGGATGAACTACGTTAATGCTTGATTCCTTGGGCAAGAGGATACGTAGGTAGTCATTTATGATACAACCGATTTAGTGAGTTGATATCAATATTTGAAGAGTGTTTGCATTCTCATTTGGGTTCTCGACTTGTTGTGGATTGAGTCCGTTGTCGTGAATTGTTTCATTTCGTACTGGACGTAACAAGTGAGACATTTGTTTGGTTGGTGTCGGCTCAGTTTTGGGAAAACTTCACCGAGGTGGAGAATTGTTGGATTGAGACGAGGTGGGGGCCACGACTGGGAGCAAAGCAAAAGCAAAGCCGACTTTGAGGCACGTGAATGTGGGGTCCACCTACCCACGAGGTGGAGAATTAATTGTTCGTTCGTGGTGCGGCCCACGAACCGCAACAATATAAATACCCTTCTAGGGTTTCGTGAAGAGGTGGTGTGCAAAAAAAGAAGGGCTTGGTTTTTGGAGAAAACACAGCCGAGGAGAAGTTTGCAAAGAGCGGCGGCATACAGGTGCAAGCAAGGGGGATAACAGCAGATCTCCTTTTCGGCTGTGCGAAGGCAGAGAGTTTTCTTGGGCTGCGTGCAACAGGAAAAACAGAGGCTCCTTTGTCTCTTTTGAGAGAGAGATTGTGAGGGATTTGAGAGTTAGTTTGAGGGTTTAATTTGTGTGATTGTAAACCCATTTGTATTCTCTTTCTCTAATAGTAGATCTCCCCCCTCCTTATCCTGTGGACGTAGGTAACTTGCCGAACCACGTAAAATTCGTTGTCTTCCTGTGATTTGTAATAGCTTGTAGGTTCCCTCGACAAGTCAGTCTTAGAACTGATGAGAGGAAGAGTGTATATCCCACTTTGTTTAGATATATTACTTTCGATTATTGTTTCCTTTGTGAAACAAGAATTTCGTTGTTATCTAATCTCTTGTTGTGTACCTTGCGCACCGGAGGTGCTGCCGAAATTTCCGCTGCGCACAACAATTATGAGGTTCTATTTGGTGATGGGAGGGGAGAAGTAAAAGCAAGGGTCCAAAGGGTAGAGATAAAAGGCGAAGCAAGTCAAGATCAAGATTCAAAGATGTAAAGTGTCATTATTATGGCAAATTGAGACATACTAAGAGGAGGTGTTTTCAATGGAAGCGAGATAAGGAGAATGACAATGAGCAGCAAGAAAAGAATGCTGCTATGTTCACTATCTGTTGTTGGCCAAATTCGTATCATTCAAACGTTTTATGTTAGTTGTTTTTTTTCCAATGAGGATTCTTTATCAAGATGCGACAGTTAGAATGAAGAGTAGCAGTTGGGTGCACAAGAGAGTGGTATAGGATTTAATCTCCTAATGGTGACACCAATCTACAACTGGAAATACATGGAATTTTCAGGAAGAAAAAGGAGATAGCTTTATGTTACTCGTAAGTACATTATTATTATTATTATTTTATGATAAACTGTGACACATAGCTCCCCATTAATGTTTCATTAAAAAGAAACTAACGAACTAATCTCCAAAATGGAGGGATACAAAACCATATATGAAAACTCACACAAAACCTGACCCCTCCAAAAAAAAAGTAACAAAAAACCCCCCCGAATCAATGATGACTGATACAAGCAAAATATGCCTGGTTTTTCGAAGTCCTGCAGCTATTCTTAACATCATGAGGTTGGAGTTTCGAAATGTTAAAACCTTGATCAAAGGCGCGTGCACCACCTGAACCATTGCCTAGAAGCTGTACTTGAGAAGCAAAAATTTGATTGTAATTTGTTTTTAGAGTAGCAACTCAGAATGGTGTCACTGGAGAGTATTTATAACAACTGTATCAGCTTGATCAATGTTATGATTCACTAAGCAAGTTGTAGTTGCTCTTGCAAGAACAATGGAGACGATGAAATTAAGTTATACTACGTAATTTATTGAACAGTCCGTTAACTGAGATAGTTGTCTTCCTTGGGTAAAGATTGTGTTGGGGGGGTTATTCATTGGTGTAATTTGGAGGATAATGAGATAATTTTTGGAACATCACTTTTTGGTGTTATTCATTAGGGTAATTGGAATTTGAGTCAACTTTGTGGTGTTATTATGTAATATATTATTATATAATATTAATTAGTAATTATAGTATAACGTATTTATTATAATATCATACGTTCATCGTCGCTTTCTAACACTGAACCGTTCGTGGAGACCTATAGGCAATTTTCGATGCCTACAGATTAGATTTTTAAAAATTATGAATTATGAAATTACAACAATTTTCACATTATTTTCATCTATTTTTTTCGTATTAGATTAGATTAGATTATTTTAAAGCAATTACTTACATTGTATGTTTTTTAGATCATAAAGTTTAATTATACTATTATTATTTAAATAGATATTATTTGTATAAAAATCAAAGAGAATCTCACACATATCTTAAATCTCAATGGCAATTGTAATATTTACACATGGGTGTTGGTTAAAATAAATTTCATGTATGGGCTTAACTTATATAATCCTACTTTAACCGGATTAGATAATTTAATTTTTTTAATATCCAAATTCTTCCACAAAACCAAAAGAGAGTAGCAATGTTATAGCTATATATATATCTACAGGACCACAGATATCTTGAAAATGAACGAAGAAAACCAATTACTTACATTGTATGTTTTTTAGATCATAAAGTTTAATTATACTATTATTATTTAAATAGATATTATTTGTATAAAAATCAAAGAGAATCTCACACATATCTTAAATCTCAATGGCAATTGTAATATTTACACATGGGTGTTGGTTAAAATAAATTTCATGTAGGTTAGGGCTTATGATCTTCAGCCCCCTACTTGTCCTAAAGTGCCCTTCATAACTCCTCTTAAATCCCCTTCATTTATGGCGGAGAGCCCCCTTATTTGCATGGTTTCCTTGGGTGAGAGAGCAGTGTTCTCAAGGGTAACTTCTGCAACCTCTTTTTTTGAGTTTAAGTTCGACGTGGCTGAGAGGTTGAAGGTTCCTTATGATGCGCTATCAATGGTTTATAAATCTGAAAGGATCCCTGATCTGAGTTTTGAGATCGAGAATGAGGATGATATGGAGTGTATGGTGGAGCACAACCGTAATATCGGGTGTCTGGAGATCCATATTCGAGCTAATATAGATGTAGATGTTTCCAGATGTGAGAACACCCCGAAGCAACCTCCTGAAATGTAAGTTATATTTACACTTAATTTATTTGAAAACTTATGAATTGCATAGAGCAGGTTAAATGTTAGCTTTTAACTGATATATGTTAACTTTCTACCGAAGGTTGTTAAGCTTTAGGGCATATTTGTTAACTCTTAAGGGTACTGCATTATTTAAGTACAAGTCCTATTTGTTATTTTAAGAAAAACCAATTATATTTGTGCAGCATTATGAATACACTGAAGCCAAAGTTTATTGATAGTACTTCTGCCGCAAACCATGGTTCTGAAAGAATTCCAATTGATAATCCCAGTGGTAGCAGTGTAGTGCGTTCTGATGACATTATTAACAACACAGTAATGATTCCTGGTTGGTGGCATAATGCATTAACTGAAGAGGGTCAAGAATTTGAAAGTGCTGAAGAATTAAGGTTGGCGCTGACATACTATTCTCTGGCCAAAATGTTTGATTATGAGTTTAAAAAGAACGAACCAAAACGTATCCGTGTATATTGCCGATATAAAGAAACTTACGAGTGCCCATGGATGTTGTTTGCTTCACCTGTTAAGAATGCAAATAGACTATCGATCAAGAAGTTTGTTAATGAACATACTTGTGGGCAGTACGGGCAAAATACAGGTCGTTCAAGGGCATCCCGTAAATTCATTGCAACACAGTTACAACCACTCCTGAAGGTCCGTCCAGAAATCCGACCCGTTGATGTGCAAAAGGAGTTCCTCACAAACTACGGCCTTAGAATTGATTACAGTAAGATATGGTGGGGGAAAGAGAGAGCACAGGAGAAGCTTTACGGGGATATATATGAGTCGTATGATCAACTACGATGGTAAATGCTGAGCTTTATTATTAACTTGTTAAGTTTCAAAGTTTGCTTGTTAAAACAAATAGTTAACATGTTCCTTGTTAAGTTCATTGATAACATTGATAACATGTTAAGTTTCACGACTAACATGTTAACTCTTGTAAATAACATGTTAACTTTTGTTAAGTTACCCCAATAATGTGTTAGCTTTTTTTGGTCGCTTGTTAAGCTACACGGATAACATGTTAACTTGTTGGTTTGTTTCTTCTTACACGACTAGGTATGAGCGCATGGTAAAAGAGACAAATCCCGGCAGTTACATACATGTTGACCAGAATGAGGGGAGGTTTTCGAGACTCTTTGTTTGTTATGCTGCATGCATCAAAGGTTTCTTGAGTGGATGCAGACCCCTTCTATTTTTGGACGGTACATTTTTGAAGGATCGATATAAAGGTATTCTCCTCTCGGCCATAGCATACGATGGGAACCAAGGTATATTTCCCTTAGCGTATTGCATATGTGATCAAGAGAATTTGATGAATTGGAAGTGGTTCCTCCAAGGTCTATGGTCCATACTTTATGAGAGGGCTGACCCTTACAATCCTCCCCACCAATTGGTTATAATTTCTGATGCGGACAAAGGAATTAAAGAATCAGTAAAAGAGTATTTTCCAGAAGCTCTACACTCGAGGTGTGTTCTACATCTTGTTGAAAATTTCAGGTTAAAGCTTAAGGACTTGGGTATGAAGTCGAAGGACACTCATGTTCTTGGGAACTTACTCCAAAGTGCTTATTATAAATACACAATTGAACTGAAACATATCTGGGTGTATGTAATACTTTTGTAGTTAACTGTGTATATAAACTGAAATATATCTATGCTAATGTGAATTATAATGAAAATGTTATCTTACTTGGGTCTGTAAAGTTGCTCAGTTAGATTGTTAAGTTACAGTTAACATATAAAATTTTCTTGGTAAGTTATTAAACTATACCTATTACATGTTAACTCTTGTGTTAACTCTTGTTAGAAACATGTTAACTCTTATAGCTAATATGTTAACTCTTTTGACAAACATGTTAACTCTTGTGGCAAACATGTTAACTCTTGTAGCAAACATGTTAACTTTTATCGCTAACATGTTAACTCTTGTTGATAACATGTTAACTCTTGTGGATAACATGTTAACTCTTGTGGGATACATGTTAACTGTTAAATGTTAACTATTATATGTAAACATGTTAACTGTATAATACAAAAAATAACTCTATTCAATTATTTGTGTCATCCCTTATTTATAACCTGTTAACTCTTATCTGTAAACTGTTACCTGTAATTCATATTATATTAACCCTATTCAATTATTTGTTAACCTTTATTTGTGACCTGTTATAAAGTTATATATAATTTCAGGTATGGGCACGTAACATATAATGTCGCTGAGTCTTTTAATAATTGGATAAGGGAAGCTAGAATGCTACGGATTCTGCAAATGGTTGAGCATATCCGTAAACAGATAATGGTTCGAATGAGTAATCGCCGGTTACTTGCAGATAAATGGGTTGGATATCTCTGTCCACAAGCAGAGATGGTGCTTAAAGAAAATATAGAGAAAGGTCGTCCATTGGATGTTAAGCAAGCTGCAGCTGACATATTTGAAGTGCAAGCACATAAAACTACCCGTGTTGATTTGGAGAAGAAGACATGCACTTGCCGTGCTTGGGACGTCATGCGGATTCCGTGTAAACATGCATGTGCAGTCATCTCGTACATGAAGAGAGACATTTACCAATATTGCGATTGGTTTATGTCCATAGAAGCATTTAAAAAGAGCTATGACCCGATTCTCTATCCTATACCAGATTATGAGAAACGAAGCGTGCCAAGGGATGAGATCGAGCTACTTCCACCACATACTATCAAAAGAAAGGGGAGAAATAAAACAAGACGTATCAACAATCGAACAGTGTACAAACGACCTTTGAAATGCTCTTGATGCCACTCCGAAGGCCACAACCGCGCATCTTGTAATGAACCGATCGCCGATTGATATGAGTTGCGGATTTGCCGAAACACTTTTGGGTGTATGTAATACTTTTGTAGTTAACTGTTTATATGAACTGAAACATATCTGGGTGTATGTAATACTTTTGTAGTTAACTGTTTATATGAACTGAAACATATTTGGGTGTTTGTAATACTTTTGTAGTTACCGGTGTATATGAACTGAAACATATTTGGGTGTATGTAATACTTTTGTAGTTAACTGTGTATATGAACAGAAATATATCTATGCCAATGTGAATTATAATGAAAATGTTATCTTACTTGGGTCTGTAAAGTTACTCAGTTAGATTGTTAAGTTACAATTAACATATAAAATTTTCTTGGTAGGTTATTAAGCTTACATGTTAACTCTTGTAAATAATATGATGGATAACATGTTAACTCTTGTGGCATACATGTTAACTCTTGTAGCTAATATGTTAACTCTTGTGCCAAACATGTTAACTCTTGTGGAAAACATGTTAACTCTTGTTGAAAACATGTTAATTCTTGTAACAAACATGTTAACTCTTTTGACAAACATGTTAACTCTTTAATGAGCAGGGGACACCTCACCTGTCCCCTGCTCGTGTCCCCTTTTCCGGGTCCCTGTAGAAGGACTCATATATCAATGCCAATGTGAATTATAATATTTCCTGTTAACTCTTGTTGAAAACATGTTAACTCTTGTGGAGAAAATATTAACTCTCGTGGAAAACATGGTAACTCTTGATGTAACATGTTAACTCTTGCTGCAAACATGTTAACTCTTATTGATATTATGTTAACTCTTGTGGGAAATATGTTAACTTTCTTTGATAACATGTTAACTCTTGTTGCATACATGTTAACTCTTGTAGCTAATATGTTAACTCTTGTTTCAAACATGTTAACTCTTGTGGAAAACATGTTAACTCTTGCTGAAAATATGTTAACTCTTGTAACAAATATGTTAACTCTTTGGGCAAACATGTTAACTCTTTTGACAAACATGTTAACTCTTGTTGTAAACATGTTAACTTTTGTGGAGAACATGTTAACTCTTGTTGATAACATGTTAACTTTTGTTGGAAATATGTTAACTTTCTTTGATAACTGTTAACTCTTTGACATAACAAAACTCTCGTAAGTAACATGTTAACTATTGTTGATTACAAGTAAACTCTTGTGATAACATGTTAACCCTTGTTGATACATGTAAACTCATGATGATAAAATGTTAAATCTTGTTGCCATCATGTTGACTCTTGTAGTTACCGGTGTATATGAACTGAAATATGTTTGGATGTTTGTAATAGTTTTGTAGTTAACTGTGTACATGAACTGAAATATATCAAGAAAAATACCCCAGGGGACAGGAGCAGGGGACAGGTGAGGTGTCCCCTGCTCCTGTCCCCTTTTCCGGGTCCCTGTAGAAGGACTCATATATCAATGCCAATGTGAATTATAATATTTCCTGTTAACTCTTGTTGAAAACATGTTAACTCTTATGGAAAAAATATTAACTCTCGTGGAAAACATGGTAACTCTTGATGCAAACATGTTAACTCTTGCTGCAAACATGTTAACTCTTATTGATATTATGTTAACTCTTGTGGGAAATATGTTAACTTTTTTTGATAACATGTTAACTCTTGTGGCATACATGTTAACTCTTGTGTCAAACATGTTAACTCTTGTGTCAAACATGTTAACTCTTGTTGAAAACATGTTAACTCTTGTAACAAACATGTTAACTCTTTGTGCAAACATGTTAACTCTTTTTGCAAACATGTTAACTCTTGTAGTAAACATGTTAACTTTTGTGGAGAACATGTTAACTCTTGTTGATAACATGTTAACTTTTGTTGGAAATATGTTAACTTTCTTTGATAACTGTTAACTCTTTGACATAACAAAACTCTCGTAAGTAACATGTTAACTATTATTGATTACAAGTAAACTCTTGTGATAACATGTTAACCCTTGTTGATACATGTAAACTCATGATGATAAAATATTAAATCTTGTTACCAACATGTTGATTCTTGTAGTTACCGGTGTATATGAACTGAAATATGTTTGGGTGTTTGTAATAGTTTTATAGTTAACTATGTACATGAACTGAAATATATCAACAAAAATGCCCCAGGGGACAGGAGCAGGGGACAGATGAGGTGTCCCCTGCTCATTGGTTAATGTACTGTTCATGAACAGTACATTAATCAATGAGCAGGGGACACCTCACCTGTCCCCTGCTCCTGTCCCCTTTTCCGGGTCCCTATAGAAGGACTCATATATCAATGCCAATGTGAATTATAATATTTCCTGTTAACTCTTGTTGAAAACATGTTAACTCTTGTGGAGAAAATATTAACTCTCGTGGAAAACATGGTAACTCTTGATGCAAACATGTTAACTCTTGCTGCAAATATGTTAACTCTTATTGATATTATGTTAACTCTTGTGGGAAATATGTTAACTTTCTTTGATAACATGTTAACTCTTGTGGCATACATGTTAACTCTTGTGTCAAACATGTTAACTCTTGTGCCAAACATGTTAACTCTTGTTGAAAATATGTTAACTCTTGTAACAAATATATTAACTCTTTGTGCAAACATGTTAACTCTTTTTGCAAACATGTTAACTCTTGTAGTAAACATGTTAACTTTTGTGGAGAACATGTTAACTCTTGTTGATAACATGTTAACTTTTGTTGGAAATATGTTAACTTTCTTTGATAACTGTTAACTCTTTAACATAACAAAACTCTCGTAAGTAACATGTTAACTATTGTTGATTACAAGTAAACTCTTGGTGATAACATGTTAATCCTTGTTGATACATGTAAACTCATGATGATAAAATGTTAAATCTTGTTGCCATCATGTTGACTCTTGTAGTTACCGGTGTATATGAACTGAAATATGTTTGGGTGTTTGTAATAGTTTTGTAGTTAACTGTGTACATGAACTGAAATATATCAAGAAAAATGCCCCAGGGGACAGGAGCAGGGGACAGGTGAGGTGTCCCCTGCTCATTGGTTAATGTACTGTTCATGAACAGTACATTAACCAATGAGCAGGGGACACCTCACCTGTCCCCTGCTCCTGTCCCCTTTTCCGGGTCCCTGTAGAAGGACTCATATATCAATGCCAATGTGAATTATAATATTTCCTGTTAACTCTTGTTGAAAACATGTTAACTCTTGTGGAGAAAATATTAACTCTCGTGGAAAACATGGTAACTCTTGATGCAAACATGTTAACTCTTGCTGCAAACATGTTAACTCTTATTGATATTATGTTAACTCTTGTTGGAAATATGTTAATTTTCTTTGATAACATGTTAACTCTTGTGGCATACATGTTAACTCTTGTGGCATACATGTTAACTCTTGTTGCAAACATGTTAACTCTTGTTGATAACATGTTAACATGTTAACCCTTGCAGATAACATGTTAACCCTTGTTGGTAACATGTTAACTCTTGATGATAACTCTTGATGATAACATGTCAACTTTATCCGTATACGATATTATTTAATAAGTGAACCTGACATGTTATAAACTTTCTCCATATTTAACAAGTGAAGATGACATGATATAATTGTTAACTTACGAATCTAACATGTTATAAACTTTCTCCGGGCACTAGTTCATTAGCTGTTAATACACTATACAAGCTGAAAATTATGAAGATTGTTTACAGTTGTTTATCTACATAGCATTCTTCCTTAGGCTGTAACATTTGCGGCTCATGCAGGCGCTTTCAATTCTGGGGCCTCCACGGCTATTGTGCCCTTTCTATTTCTGAATTCCCAGCCTTCTTTTATTAGTTCCGCAGCAAGCCTTGCACGCACTACCGCAGACGAATCATCGGCGGGCGTAACATGCCGAACATCACCTTTATGTAGGATAGCCCGTACATAAAGGTATACGTATATCCCACAATCGTAGCTACAAATAACAAAACATAAATACATATTAACGGTCAGTTTTGGAGACGAAAATTCTTTAATAAAATAAGGTTCATATGTTAATGTACCTTCCCTTTTGAGACTCGCATGGGATTTCCTTATATTTAAATGCCCTACACACCTTTTCCAGATCGAATGCGGCCTTCATATGGTCCATGAAGTTTATAATTTTGTTAACGGGCTCAAGGTAAGCTTCGGGAGTTACCGAACTATAGTGCAACGCTAAATTTTCATTCAATCTAACTTCGACACAATGCCAATGGTCATGATGAACAATTGGCAATATGAGTATTGATCAAACATGTTAACTCTTGTGGAAAACATGTTAGCTTTTGTTTAAAACATGTCAACCCTTGTTGCTAACATGTTAACTCTTGTAGATAACATGTGAACTTTTGTGGCTATATGTTAACTCTGATAGATAACATGTTAACTTTTGTGGAAAAAATGTTAACTTTTGTGGATAACATGTTAACTATTCGGGTTAACATGTTAAATATAAGAGCTTATCTGTTAACTAATTATATGAGGATTGGTCTTACGCAGAAATATGTAGATACAATCCCGTACTGCTTGTTTAATTCAGCGTTCTCTGGCAACTGCAGCCATAGCCGTAATCTGTCTAAGAGTGCCTCTGTTACTTTATCATCAAGTCTTCCCCCGCGGATCATATACAGTAGATCCGGGTATGTAATTGCGCTGTTATCAGTAGTTATGACATATACGTACCTTAACAAGAAATAAGTTACGGAGGGTTAAAATTTAAAACATGAAAAGTAACATCTAAACGCAAAAACATAACAAGCAAAAAACACAGTTTCACATTTAATATTAAAGAGTTAGCATTAAATTACTTAACATATTAACTGTCGTGGATAACATGTTAACACTTGTTGCTAACGTGTTAACTCTTGTGGATAACATGTTAACTCTTGTCGCTAACCTGTTAAGTCTTGTGGATAACATGTTAACTATTGTTGCTAACATGTTAACTCTTGTTGTTAACATGTTAACACTCGTGGTTAACATGTTAACCCTTGTTGCTTAAATTTAAACGTGAAAGCTTTACATTTTGAAATCAGCACTTACGGGCTACATTTCTCCTTGCAGTACTGCTCGAGCCATTTGTTCTCCTCAGCTGAGAGTTTCTCTGCAACATTTTTTGGTATTCTGTAGTTATGTACAAAAGCCCCAGCGCTATCTAACACTCGTAAGCTAAACGTGCCTACATCAGGGATACCCTCATTCACCTCTTTTAAGGCAGCACGATCCACATCTGTTAAATACGTGCTTTTTAGCACATCCCACTTGCCAACACTGTCGTCATGGTAAACTGTTATTTTCTTTGGGGTGTCACCAACAACAATGGGTTCATCTTTGTGCTCACCATCTTTTAACTTCAATCCCTTAGCCCTCGGTTTCTTATCCTCAGTAAATGGTGTCCTAACCAGTTTACCTTTCTTGGTTGCTCTTTTGCTTGGAGCTCTACTCCTATAACCCACATATTTTTTGCTCACCGGCTTCCTCGGCCTCTTCGATCCTTCGCTGAGTGGAACTCTCTCAACCACACCTTCCTCCTCCTGCACCATCTGCTTGTCCTCCTCATCCTTGATCACCTCGTCTCTCTCTTCGCTCTTGCCCATTTCCTCGACAACTTCATTCTTGGTAACATCGTCTCTCTCTCCTTTCGAGCCCTCTTCATCCTCAACCATCTGCTTGTCCTCCTCATCCTTGGTCACTTCTTCTCTCTCTTCGTTCTTGCCCATTTCCTCGACACCTTCATTCATGGTGACGTCGTCTCTCTCTCCATAGTTGTCCTCTTCTTCTTCTTCCACTGTAGGGTTTCCTTTCAGCTGCTGTGCAATAAGCTTCTTCACATTGTTCTTTAAAATCAAGGGATCTACTATGTCACAAGATTCGTCCAACCCCTTAACCTTTTCGTTAAGTCTACGAATCTCGTCCATGAAAGTTTGACAATACAATTTCTTCGAGACCCTCAGTGTACGGCAAAGTCTCTGGTTTACTTTAGCAGCATTTCTCCAAAATTGCAGTTGCTCCTCAACCGGTAACGTTTCAATCTCATCTTCCCTTTCGAAAGCCTCATCAATGGCTTTTGACATTATCTATAATTTAGAAATAACAAAGAGTTAAAATCAAGTTTATAAAGGTTAATAGTAAGTGGTCCACAATTGACACAGATAATTAAAGGTTCTTCAATCATCTATAGGTAACATGTTAACTCTTGCTGCTAACATGTTAACTCTCTCTGGTAACATGTTAACTCTTGTAGCTAACATGTTAACTCTTGTGATAATATGTTAACTCTTATTGAAACATGTTAACTTTTGTTGCTAATATGTTAACTCTTGTTGCTGACATGTTAACTCTTGTGCAAACATGTTAACTCTTGTAGAAAACATGTTATCTATTGTTGCTAACATGTTAACTGTTGTAGAAAACATGTTATCTATTGTTGCTAACATGTTATGTATTCTTGTGATAATATTTAGCACCTTAGAACTTACCAAACCTATTGACCATCTCTTCTCATGTTCCTTCTCTTCTTCCTTCTTTTCAACCTTCTTTTCTTCTTCAATCTTCCTCTTCCTTACTGCTGCTTTCTTGGCCTCCCTATGTACGACTGGAAATTGTGGTACAATCCCTTCCCTTCTAAGCCTCATCAATGGCCTTCTGATTGGATATTTCTCATCGGATGGGCCAATTTCAGCTATTGGTTTTTGTACAACCTGGATGCTAGCTTTTGCAGCCTTGGCAACTATTGTTCTATTTCTAAAAGATCCATACTTCTCACCAATCTTCACCCAGTTAGTGAGGGGTGGTTTGGATCTATTGCTCAAGGCATATCTTTTAATCCCCGTCATTTCATAATACCATAGCTGCAAACAATTAATACATGTTAGTATGCAATACTAATCTTTTAAACATGAATATAGTTAACAGAACTCATCTTGCAATATAGTTAACACTGACAACACCAACTTTAATACTGGAAACACTAAAGTTAACATGAACCGAAATATAGTTAACAAGATCCTTAGAATAGTTAACATGAACCAGTAAGGCTTAATGGTTTCTTGACGTAAGTTGACAGAATACAAGCAAGCGTTCACATGCACAGGTTAATCCAACTTACAGGGATCAAAGGCATGCATCCAGGTACATAGCTTATTCCTGACCTGTGCAGACCTTCCCTGGCTATCTTAATTCCTTTCTTCGTCTGATCATAGATGTATTTCCCCCAGGCCACATTCCTCACTCTTTCAATTGAATCAACATATTTGAACAAGAGCCTTGGGATGCCTTGGACACTGCTAGGGCACCACATCAATGAACATTGATAAAGTATCTGCAGTAACACAAAATCTTCAATATCCTTCTTCTTTCTTGATTCAACAAGAGATTGCAGTAGCTCTTCCACATATCGCCGCATATTCTTCGCTGATTTCTTTCCGTTTCTAGTAAAATGTTTCTGAAAATACTCCACCCAAAGCCTAGGGTAAGGATCTCTATTATTGTAAATTATTTCCCCATCAATTGGGAAACCTGTATGTTCATGCACCCAGTCCAAATCAAAATTAACAACCTTTTCTCTCCCACTTTCGGCATCGGGCAGAGAAAACGCCACTTCATTACCCTTATAGTGTCTCAATACAAGTTCCAGCGTGGGTCGATCTTTTGCTGGGGGGCCAAACTTTACATAATGCTGGAATGTACACCCTTGGTATGCATCCCAATGACACTGCCGCATTCTCGGTTCGAGGACTTTCATAAATTTACAATATGCGGAGAAACTTGCAGTGGGTCTAATTTTAGCAGCACCTGACTTTTTCCTGTATTATAATTAAACATTTAACATCAACAACACTTGACATCCAACATCCAATAGTTAACATGCAACAATGAACTGTAACAGTTACGCTATAAACCTTAATACTTAACAGCCAAACTTAACATTAATAAGAGGTATATAGTTCACATTTAACATTAAGGTATCAGCTAACATGTCCTTCAACCAATGTCCAGGCATATAGTTCACAATTCAACTTCAATCCCTTAACATCTATGTAAATTAGAAAATATAACATATAACATTATCTTACTTCTTTATGGATTTTTGTAGTGCGTTTAGTGAACTTGTAATTTTTCTTTTTCTCCTTACACCCATCTGGAAACTCAACAACGTTTGGGTGGCTTCATCGGTGCTGCCATTCCCTGATGATGACGCATGGGTGGACGACGACTTGGAGGCAGGGGAGGATGTGAGAGAATCGGTGCCACGGTCGGTCTCAGATGGCAAAAGGGGGTCTTCGTCGGTCTTGGAAGGCGAGGGAGGATCTTCGTCGGTCTTGGAAGGCGACGGCGAGTCTTCTCACTCGTCGTTCATTGGTGCATGTTCCTGACGTTGCAGCGGCGGCGGAGGATGGTGAACCACTTCGTATTCGTTCACCGATTTTTTCTCCATCTGCGAACTGGTTTCGACCTAACCCTAGAAGCGGATTTTGGTTTTTCGTCGGAGAGTAAGCCAGAGACAGAGTGCGGGAGGGAGAGAGAGGAGAGAGAGAGCGCCTCGATAGTAGCAGAGTGGGCGGCACCGTTACCAACGCACGATGGCTGTAGCAGAGTGGGCGGGAAGGGTAGATTCGGGATTCTGAGGATTGAGTGAGCTGGAGGGGCTAAAATAAAGTTTTGGAGTGTATTTTGGGTTTATACCAAACTTTAAAAGTACAGGGGGCTGTTGCACATTGTTTTTTCAATTTTGGGGCCTTGAAGCAATTTTCCCATATATATATATATCCACAGGACCACAAATATCTTAAAAATGAACAAAGAAAACCACACAAATAAAAACCATATTAATTACTCACACACACTCATTATTTTCAAAATCACCATTCTCCATCTCCATCTATTATACATCCAAATACTAAATTAAGCTGCTGGAGTTTCCCCTCACCAACTACAATATTCTCCATCTCCTTTGTACTTAAATTGTATAACATTCATTGCGATGAGGACTCACATGGGTCCTTTGCCTGCCTTGAACGTCCAACAAAAAAAATAATGTACTAAGCATTGTAGTTAGTTAATAATGAGATCCTATCATTATAAACAAACTAAATAAAGATTAATAATTCTTAAAAATGTACTATGTTACCCTATCTTCCTTTACAAACTTGTTAGTTGTTTATTCCTGGCCCGAAGAGATTTTCAAAATTAATCATCTATTTCATAAAATATTTAAATAAAATTTATGGAAAATGTAACAAACAATGTTTATAGATTTTAACTTAAAATGAATGTGACTTATTTTATAGTAAGAAAAAATAAACGTAAAAAATAATAATTTGATATTTAACCACGTACATTGCATGTACACAAGAACTAGTTTAACCTAAGCGTTTAAGATTTTACAAATTGACCTTAACTTTCTAAGTAAGTCTAATGTTTTTTTTTTTGGATAACCCATCCTTGGATTGAACCCCAAGATCGTGAAAGCCATACAGAGCCTCCCTACATCCGAGTCACCTGTAGCGATTTTACTTTAAGTCTACTACTTATATTAGTTTCTTTTTCTTAAATATCCAAAAGCACATAATAATAGCATTTTGCAATCATTTTTATTTTTCACTCATGAGCAAGAACATGCAGTATTGAGAAAACATACGACTATTTGTTCAACAACATATACGGGGAAATGAGGGATTGGGATCCTCTACTAATGAGGATCCTCCTAAGATCTCCTAATGAGGAGATCTTGGCCTTTGATTTATCAATTAAAGGTCAAGATCTCATTCTCTTCCTCCTCCCTACTTTTCCTCATGAGGAGATCATGACCTTTGATTGATAAATAAAAGGTCAAGATTTTATGAGGAGATCTTAGGAAGGGTCCTCATTAGTAGAGGATCCCAATCCGGAAAGGAGATCCTCTCCTCATGCATAGTGTCATAATATTTCCTAATGTTCAATCTTGGCCATTCATTTTACACATGTGGGGCCCATTGGAGGGGATGGAGGGTGATGGAGGGGATGAATGCATTAGGAAACATTAGGAAACACTATGCATGAGGAGAGGATTCAGATCCATATACGGGATCCATAATATATTATAGGCAAAAAAAATCTTCTTAACTTCGGGTGATTGTTAGATAACCCGTCATAACTTTAAAATATTAGAAAACCCCCTCAAGTTTAGGGATTATCAAAAAAATATCTAACTTTAAGATATTATTAGGAAACCCCATAAACAACGACAATCACAACTTTCACATTGGAGGATAAAATTCTCATGAGTACATTTTTGGTAGTGAAAATTAGGGTTCAGCAATCTTAAAGTCAAAGGGTTTTTTTCATAACCCTTGCACTTATGGGGGTCTTCTGATATTTTGAAAGTTAGGAGGAGTGATATGAATCATCAAAAGTTAAGGGAGACTTCCCATATTTTGTAATATTATTATTATTTTACTATAATTATAAAAGACAAAGACTTGAGGATTCAAAATCCATTAAAAAAACAAAAAATAAATAAAAACGAGACGTGCGGATAAACGACAAAACATCTGCCGGACACTTCTATTTCAACGAGATACGAAGAACTTTCTCTGAAGACAAAAAAAAAGAAAAAAAGAAAAAAAGAAAAGAAAAATTAAAAGACTTCCACTTGCCATCAGATTAATATCCGACAGTCTACATTTAAAATATATTTCTCTCAGACTCCCTCCAAAAATACCAGCATTTATTCCTCATTCATGTGCTCTACTTCAATTACCCTTGTACCCTTCTACCTCAAACTTAACTTTCAATCAATTTGAAAAAGTCATTGGCAATTTAGTCAATAAGAAGTTTCCGTTGGTTCCAGATATAAGTGCATTTAGAACGGAGGGGTTAAATGCGAAATCACCTATTAAGGTCAATAAGAAGTTTCCGTTGTTTCCAGATGTAAGTGCATTTAGAACGGAGGGGTTAAATGCGAAATCACCTATTAAGGTCGTTTCACATCTTCACCTCACTTGGGGGGGGCGCACACGCACATATGTATCTACTCCTCTATATAAATAGGAGATCTATTTCTCTACACAAATGACAGAACCCAAGAGTCACTATACATGACACACTAAATACTACAGTAACATTTGTTGTAGCATTATTAATGTAGCAAAAATAAAACGGGATACTGCGGTTTTTTAAAAACACTCCTGTAGCACATAAGAATACTGCAGCGAAGGCAAGATACCGTAGCAATCCAAAAATTACTGTAGTAGTTAAACCGTGATTACTGTAGCGGAAAAAGTATGTCGTGTTTTGCACGGTGTTCACACTAGTAGATATATATATGCGAAATCACCTATTAAAATCGTCCTAAATGAAAGATCACATCGTCACCTACTGCATATATGTATGTATTACTGTATATATGTATGTATGTATATATGTAAGGCATGGTTTGGCCTCCACTCAGCCCATGAAGACCGCTTGCATGTAACTCTGATTAGATAAGTATTCTATGTTTAGAATTTTTAATAGTGATTCCATTGTTACAAGTATTTATAGTAATATATTTGAGAAGTTTCTATTCAAAATTATTGCCCTCCAAGACTATTTTTGTATCAAATACTAAAAAGTGCACTGAAAACAAATATATGTATGTAACTATTTTCAAGAGAGATCATCTTAATAGGAAATGCATGTTGCTAGGTGCAGCACATGTTAATGAAATAACTAATGGATTTTGATGGGGTTGATGTCGGAGATGATAAATGTCTGGGAGGCTGAAAATTTGGTAGTACGAAAACTGATAAAAATAAAGAAGGTATATACTATAATCTTAGTGCATAGGATAGGTAATACATTGAAGGTTCCGTTTGGTTCCCAAAATAATTGCATTTGAATTGGAGGGCTTAAATGTGAAATCACTCATTAACAGCGTTCCAAATCAAGAGCCTTTACAAAAGATTTCCTATATTAAACTACTGAAAGATCTCCACTTCATGTGACGGAGTGGAGAAAAACTCGTCTCTGTTTTAGGGTTTCAAACCGCGATCTCGTGGTTTTAAAAACTTAA
This sequence comes from Asparagus officinalis, assembly GCF_001876935.1. Classification (NCBI taxonomy): domain Eukaryota; kingdom Viridiplantae; phylum Streptophyta; class Magnoliopsida; order Asparagales; family Asparagaceae; genus Asparagus; species Asparagus officinalis. Next base: position 19,185,431 of record NC_033794.1, on the reverse strand, counting down.
AACTTTCCAAATTTGCAACTTTTTTGAATCTTCCGAAGCCTGAGGCCGAGATCTTAAGAGATCGAGAAGGATCGTAGAGTTTCAATGGCGTCGGTCGAAATGCCGCTGCAGGGAGCTCCGGCGAGCTCATCGGAGAGAACCGGAGTGAGATCTCACGTGCCGCTCACGCTCCAGCCGTTGTCTTTGACGTCGACGGCCACAGCTGATGGGGGTGATGATTCGCCTTATAGTGAGAGGACGGCGACACCTCGGGATGATATTTCGCCGGCGAGGTGGAGTGATCTTAAAGCTTACAGTGGCAAAAATGTAATTTCTCTCAAATTTGAGGCACTGTTCAATTTAACTTGCTTGTTTTGGGGATGAATTCAGCTTTGTTTTCGTTAATCGTTCTCATTTTGGTGTAAATGAATATAAATAAGCTCATATTGTGTTAATTGTTTGTCTAATTTACACTGTATCATACTCCGAGCAAGTCATAAGACTCAGTAACTGATATTATATGAGGTTAACATGAATTATCTTAAATCTATTGCATGGTTCATTACCTTGAAACTGTATTTTAAAGTCATGAATGGACCCCAAACAATTAAATTTCATCTATTTTGAAACCCTGGACCCTGGCACTTAAAAAAATTGAGTATTTTGTACATAAGGTGTGTTATTTTAAAACGTCTTATGTTTTGTTGTCGAGGAGTTTAAATGAAGCAAACATATACTGTTAGATTCCTTTCATGTTTTTTAGAATTTTATTAGAAATGAAGGATTTTTGATATATTCTTCTGTGGAGCAAATTTTTGCATTATCCTACGTAATTCTACTGTAACAGACATAACTACTCAATCAATTGTTGCTTTTCTGATGTATACTACTTGGAAGGCTTATGATAACATTTATTTCCTTAATAAGATCAAGATACTTTCTGAGTGCTCTATTGATTGATTAGTTCCGTAGTTTAAATATGATCAAGATACTCTCTATTGATTGATGCAGACTTTCATGTTGAAGTTTATTTTTTCAGAAGATTAAAGCTTGGTGTCAACTTCCTAATGGTGATTGGGCATTAGGGAAAGTTCTTTTGACTTCTGAGGAAGAGTCTGTCATTTCTCTTCCTGATGGGAAAGTAAGTTTTCATCAGATATAATTGAAAATATTTTCTTTTGGTTTTGCCAAAACTGATGTATTAATTTTCATTTCAGAGACTGAAGCTGATCACTGAGGCTCTGTTGCATGCAAATCCGAGTATCCTTGACGGTGTAGATGATCTCATGCAACTGAGTTATTTAAATGAACCATCAGTTCTCTACAATCTGCAATATAGATATGCTCGTGATATGATTTATGTGAGTAACCATGTCATTTCTACCTGTTTCTCATTTATACTGCATAGTTTTAGCTTTTAACTCTTAGTTATGCATTTGAATGTCAGACTAAAGCTGGACCAGTGTTAGTTGCTATCAACCCCTTTAAGGATGTACATTTGTATGGCAGTGATTTCATTGATGCATATAGGCATAAAGTGATGGAGCATCCACATGTGTATGCTATTGCAGATACAGCCATTCGTGAAATGACAAGAGGTGAGTTTGCAAAAGCCTACATATTATCAATTTCTGCCTGCCAATTTCTATGACTTTTAATGAACTTGTGTTTCTGTTCTTTTGCAGATGAAATCAATCAATCAATTATTATAAGGTTTGCAATTCAACCTTTGTATGTTTCATGTAGTCCAGGAATATGTATGAAACCTATTTATTCTAATTTATACATAAGTATTGTCTATGCAGCATGGACACTTCAATCACCTACCCGTGTTTATGTTGAATCAGTGGACAGTCCAAGGATACATATTAGACACTTATAAATATGTCGTCAGTTTTTATAATATAATTTTCAGAATCTTTTTATACATTTCTCAGATACCTCTATAACACGTCTTTTGAACATTTTTATGCTTCTTAAAAACTTCTTTCATATCATTGGCACATTGAAATATGTGCCAGTACCCTTCTTCTTGTTAAAAGTCTTATTACATGAGGAAGGCATTAAGATACTTAATGGAAGTATAGGAATACTGATAATATTAGAGTGAATTTCAACATGCGTGATACGTTGAATTATGCTATAGAAAGATAAAGTGTCAATGAATTTTTCCAATTTGAGAGTCACAAAAGTCTTTGCAGACGTTACATAGCATCCTATATAGAATTTAAATATGTCTGCCTGCATTTGCATGACTGCATATGTCTATAGATATATATGCACTTGGAGGATTGCAGTCATGTGCTCTCTCCTCCTCAGTTCTCACTTAGTCATATTAACAATACTGCTGTTCCTATGTCCTACTTTTTAGAATTTTTAATATCCCTATGCCTGTCTTGTGTCATGTCTGCCATGTGTGCGTACTCATGCTTATATCATGCAATACCACCTTACGTATGGACCTACATTTTTTTTCTTGTTTATTTTCCATATGTATCCTTGTCCCTGCAACTTTCTCATGCTTGATGCTTCACAATTGTATTTCCATAACAATTAAGTACATGGCACTTTTTTGCCAAACTCACTAACCATCGTGGGCTTCTCCAGTGGAGAAAGTGGTGCAGGGAAAACGGAAACAGCAAAAATAGCAATGCAATATTTGGCTGCACTTGGAGGGGGCAGCGGAATAGAGAATGAAATTCTCCAGACCAATCCGATACTTGAAGCGTTTGGCAATGCAAAGACATTAAGAAATGACAATTCTAGTCGTTTTGTAAGTTTGCTGCTCTTATACACTAGCTATTCCTTTTCAAGATCAATTATGTTTTATGAACTATCTATCTGCTGACTCATTTCGACTGCTAGCTTTAGTTTTAAGCATGGTTTTAAATGTCAGCTGACATGTCAAACATGGTGTTGACATGTCGGAACAGAGGTTAGAGCGACACAGATATGACCAATTCATATCATTTTCGAGGTCCATGTGGGATATGTCGGGGGATATTGCGGACATGTCGGCCGATTTTCAGCCTTGAAAAATCGGCCGATTGTTTTTTTGTGAGTTGATAAGTATTGAGGTTTGGGTTTAGTACACAGAACACAAACCCGATTAATTCCTTTTTTAGCCTTTGTTCCTGTAATAACCTGATAGCATAAAATATAGATTAGGGCAAAGAAAAAAAATGTTGCTCTCTTTTCTGCAGTGTATCTTCTCTCGTTCGTCTTCATCTCTACAAATTGAAATTGCGAATTCATAAAAGCGTGATGTATACAATAAGTTTGAACCGTAGCTTGAAATCAATCCAAAGTCTTTAACACTTTATCTCAATTTTATGCAATGCACTTTACTGTATGTTAATTTTATGCAAGGCACTTCGAAAATTCTAGTTTGACAATGTGTATTTTGTTTACTTGTTGGCATAATATTCCATTGTTTCCCTTCAAGAAATGGAAAACAACTTGTGTCTTGATATTGAATACTCAATTTAAGTAGGATAAGCTATAACAAGACAAGTGCATTCCATCTTGGTGACCAAAATTGAGTAGAAATCTATCCGATATGGCAATCCGATATTTAGTACATGTCCCTTGACATATCCCAAATTTTCACTATCCGATATGAATTTGAGCTGTCCGACATGAACCTGACATCTGACATTTAAAAATCTTGGTTTTAAGTAGAACTGCACACAATTGCTGGAACATATACTTTGAAATTACTTGTACAATGCGGGAGATAGAGAAGATAGGATAATAGAGCAATGGCCACACACAGGTCCACACACAGAGGAGATTACAGATTATACAAGGAAAAAGCAATGGTCTTAAACACACGTACATTAGATATGGTCACACATGCATTCACGATCTCATGTGTCTTATGTTTTCTTTTTCAGGAATATGTTCATATCAGACATTCTTTCTAATATGTTCTTGTTTGGGGATGCAGGGAAAGCTTATTGACATTCATTTCAGCTCTGTTGGAAAGATTTCAGGCGCCAACATTCAAACTTGTGAGGAAATATATTCAGATTTTCTTTGAGAACTTTGGCATATGTTACTTGTCTATCTCTTTAACTGAATATCAGCTGCATTTTTGTGTTATCTCTGCCAATTCAAACAACAAAACAAACAGTTCTACTTGAGAAGGTATATGGCTAAACTTATGAACCATCAAGTCATGATATCGCCTTATCCTGTTATTCATTTGATTTCCTTTATATGATGAGCAGTCAAGAGTGGTCCAATGTGCTGAAGGTGAACGTTCATACCACATATTTTATCAGCTCTGTGCTGGTGCTCCTTCAACTCTTAGAGGTAATTGACATCCTTTTTGCAACATTTTACCACTTTAATATGTTATCTACGTGATACTACCACTCTTTGTCAGTAGGTACCCTAAAGCTTTTATTTTTTTTGTTTATTACATTTAAATATCGGCTAGATCAATTCTAGATGCATCTTACTCTAATATTTCTGAGGTTTTATAAATGATCCCTGGGGTAATTGAAAGAAAACCATGTTACAAAGTCTTTATCATCTTACTCTGTCTGAATATACCAATACCATAATTTTCCTTTCCTCTTTAATTTCTGTTCTTCTTGAACTCAGAGAAACTAAATTTGAAAAGTGTGGATGAATACCGATACTTGAAGCAGAGCAATTGTTTTTTGATTTCTGGAGTTGATGACGCTGCAAGATTTCGTGCTGTTCTGGTACTATCCATGAATTTCCTGCAGAATTATATATTCCTTTTCATTATTATTGTTTCTATATTCTGCACAAGAACTACACATTGATAACATCATATTTATTGTGGTCACTAACTTGATCAATTTTCAGGCAGCTATGAATGTAGTCCATATCAGCAAGAGCGATCAAAATATTGTATTTGCAATGCTTGCTGCTGTTCTATGGTTGGGTAATATCTCATTTGCTATTGTCGATAATGAGAACCATGTTGAAGTGGTGGAGGATGAAGGTAAATTTCCCATATTTTATAAAACCTGAATTTTCACATTTTTCCAGTTATCTCATCAATAAATGCTTTCAGGTAGTTATTGCTCTATTTGCTGTACCACATAACACATCAAGTTATGAACTACTTTGCATACGATATATTAAAGGAACCTGATTAGAGCCGCCCTGCCATTTTGTTGCAAAAGTCAAAAAGTTTGTATATCTATTCATGGGGTGATTTCTGTTTGCCTTCTTGTTTTTTGTCTGGGTTCAGAGCAGAATGGTCGAGTATGGTATTAAAGTTGCAATATTTATCGACCAAAACTTGGAGAGAACACTTGATTTTTGCTGTAAAATTTAAATGTTTGCTAGTCTATATGGCGTCCTGCTTTCTGTTTTCCTTACTGTTTTGGCCAGAATTCCACATTTGGCATAATATTGTACTTCAGGACTTTACAGCTGCGACATCTATGAAGTAAAATATATTTTGATGTACTGCGTCTCATATAAAAAATTTCACAGTTTTAAAAACCATTTCAAGTTCCAGCAGGTGTTGGATAATTCCATTCATATCTAGAAGCATTATTAGAATTACTATATTATTGTAGTTTCTGTTCATGAATTTGTTTATGACGTTGGATCATGAATTGTCACATGGTCAGAAGGATCCTTGTGAATTGCAAACAAGATATGATCAAAATAGTTGGAAGTAATAAAATTTGGCCCATCTTTTAAAGGCATTTTCTTAAAATATTAGGGTGTTTTCTAATTTCAAGGAAATATCTAAATGTCATATATGCCATTAGGTAGAGTTGTACTTCACTAAGTAAAATAAAAATTTGTTTCCTCTTCAGGAGCATCAATATGTGTTAACTTCTTTTGGTAACAAAAACTAGTTCATTGAGCATTTTGTTTCAATTAGAAGCTGAAACTAGGTCAAAGGTGTACCTCTCTTTTATGTCACCTTTAGTTTTATAGAAACATATGTTTCCTTATTATTTTAGTTTCGTCTTCATGATTTATTGTTACCAAACATGGACATGAATCTTTACAAGGAAAGAAGGATACTTATCTTAAATGTAATAAAATATAATCATAGAAGTTGGGGATCGAAATTCTTTTACCAATATATAAAGAAACTCATATTTTAAATCTCTGTAGATTCAGCACTCGAGGAAAAGTTTTCAGAAAGTATAGCTGCAATTAGTTGCATTTTACAAAATAGGATTTTGTTACCTCTCTGGAGGCTTCTGTATGCAGTCAAATATATTTGATGATGATGAGTTTTTGTCAATTAAAAAAGAACGCCAGTTAATATCCATTATTTAGCTTTTCTGCTATGACATTCAGTTATCATTTCTTCCGTGTGCAAGATGGTGAATTTTCTGCTAAATTTCTACCTGGTTTCACAGGTGCATACAGTGTTGCCAAACTTATTGGATGTGACATTAAGGATTTGAAGTTGACCTTGTCAACTCGTAACATGAGAGTTGGCAACGATAATATTGTGCAAAAGCTTACTCTTTCACAGGTTAGTAAGCTTCTGTGGTAAGACCTTGCTCATTCTCATGTATGGATTGCATGATTTCCCGTACTTGGATGTAGGCAATTGGTACAAGGGATGCATTGGCAAAGTCTCTGTATGCTGGTTTATTTGAGTGGCTGGTTGAGCAAATTAATAAGTCATTGGAAGTGGGCAAGCGTCTCACAGGCAGATCTATAAGCATTCTAGATATATACGGTTTTGAATCTTTTGAAGTAATACCTCCTTTCATATATACTGTGTTTCTCTCCTAAATTTGATAAATAAACTCATGACAAATTCTACAATTTTGCAGAAGAATAGCTTTGAACAATTTTGCATAAATTATGCAAATGAAAGACTACAGCAACATTTTAATCGCCATTTGTTTAAGCTAGAGCAGGAGGTAACTCTGATTCTCAAGTACTTAAATTGCTGAGGTTGGTTAGAATTTTGAAACAGTAACCTTAGTTCTCCGAATATTTCATGTTGCTTCTATTGAATTGCTGTGGCCGATTGCAAATTCTTTGCGATGAATGTATGCTTTTACTCACAAGAGTAATACTAAGCTATGTTCTGGGCTGTTTCTGTTTTCTCTGGGTATTGCCTAACTCCAAGAATTATTGGACACGACAAAGTCTTTTACTGGTTGTACTAGTGAACCTCTGATTATTCTGGTGGAAATTTTATTATATTTCTGTTTTATTCATTGATATGCTTAGAATAAATTCCTCTTGTAACAATAGAAAATTTTGCTGTAACTTTTCTCTGGACAGACAGGCAATGTTTGAGCATGGAAAATGTCATTTTTAGTTTTTGAAACATGTAAAACTAAAAACTTTAAGTTGCATATATCCTTCATATTGAGAAATACATGGAATTCAGTTATAGCATCCAGTCCTATTCTACTTAATGGTGTGAGTTTATGTGCGTACATGTGTATATTATTAGATTTGCTGCTTAATTATATCATAAACAAACACAAGAAAAATGTAAATAGATACTTGAATGTCTGGTTTTCTTGCTGTCTCCTTTAGCATCTCCTCTTCAATAATATAAATCCATTTTATGTTTATATCTGCACAGTTTTTTGCATGATAGACCAGATGCGTGGTCTTTTATGCTAAACTTGGTTGGACACATTGACTTTCTTTACCCATTTACTTTCTACAATTAAGTCCGCATGGCTTCTCTGGTGTGGTTTCTTAGATGTATGTGTTTGGAGATTTTTCCTTTTTCTTTCATAGATGCAGTAGTAAATGTTGTCTAGTCAAGAAGGGAACTATGTTTCTTTGGGAGATGGTTTGGTATTTGTCTCTGGATTATTTACCATCCCATGTTCTGCTGGCCTGCCTGTTTCTCAATTGCTTTTGTAGTTAGTATTATTTTTTGTATTGAGATACTCTGAGCATTTGACATATTTATATCATCAGGAATACATCCAAGATGGGATAGACTGGACAAAAGTGGATTTTGAGGACAACCAAGATTGTCTGCATCTTTTTGAGAAAGTACGATTACTACATCGTTCAGTATGTCATTTTAGAATTTATATCAGTCATAACTTCACGATATGATTTTCATTTAAACTTTTACTTTTCTCTGAAATTTCGGTGAAGTTTTGTTCAGTGTTTTTCTGAGGCCTCTTTAAAGTTCTTTTCAATTTGGCATTACTATGGATAATTGTAACCAGTTTTGAAGCTACTGATTTTCATGTCCCTTGAATAATTTCATTCGTTTTTTGCCATCACTCGTTAAAGTTTTCTTCTCTGTAAACGCAATTTAATTATTTATCTCTTGCATATATCACTTGTCCCTTCTCAGGGATCATAGATATATACCTTCTTGCTGTTTTTTAGACGATTGGTTACTAGATTTTCCTCCTATTTTATGAAACATAAAAGGTTAGACTCCTATGAAGAAGCAAATACATCTTTCTGCCTCATTTATTAACAGAGCATGTGTAATTCTTACTTTCCTGCATTGTCCAGGACTTATTTTCCAGCACTGGGATATAGTTTGGTGATATTTTGAAGTTAATAGAGTTTGAGGTTCCGCATTTTAGTTTTACCTTTCTTTACTTTTGTAAAATTTCTGCATCTGAAAGTGCATAAATTTGTATCTCCACTTGGACTTTGATTCTTTGTTTTTTTGGGCCTGATCTCTTTATTGTTGTTATGCAGAGACCATTGGGATTATTATCTCTTTTGGATGAGGAGTCTACTTTTCCAAATGGTAACGATTTGACTTTTGCAAACAAACTTAAGCAGCATCTTTCTTCAAATTCTTGCTTCAAAGGAGAAAGAGGGAAAGCATTTAGTGTCACTCATTTTGCAGGAGAGGTTGCCACAAATAACCTTTACACTTTCAAAATCATTTTGTCATTGACTCATCTGTGTCACTAGAGTAATTTGGCTCTCTCCTTTGATCAGGTGGTATATGACACATCAGGGTTTCTGGAGAAAAACCGAGATCTTTTACACATGGATTCTATTCAATTACTTGCTTCCTGTACATGCCACCTTCCTCAAATATTTGCATCCAAAATGCTTATGCACTCTGAAAAGGTGATGGGCAACGTATATAGATCCAGTGGAGCTGATAACCAAAAACTGAGTGTTGCGACGAAGTTTAAGGTAAAATCCTTTTAAAGCATTTTCATAATAGCTATACGAATTTAAGGGACGTTCTTGTCCCACAAGGTGCTTTTATCTGTAAGATGCTTCTCTGTGCGACTAATTCGTTAATTCTTTTTTTTTCGTCGGCAATCAGGGACAATTATTCCAACTAATGCAGAGACTAGAAACAACAACTCCTCATTTCATACGCTGCATTAAGCCAAACAACTTGCAACTGCCTGCAACTTATGAACAAGGACTAGTATTAAATCAACTGAGATGTTGCGGAGTCCTAGAGGTGGTAAGAATATCCAGGTCAGGCTATCCAACCAGGATATCCCATCAAAAGTTTGCCAGAAGGTAACACCAAAAAATCACTTTGCAAATTTTCCTTGCTCCTTAAGGCAATTTATCCCATTTATTCTTAGATTGCTGTTGCATACTATTTCCAGGTATGGATTCCTACTTCTTGAGAATGTTGCGTCTCAAGACCCACTGACTGTCTCAGTGGCAATTCTCCACCAGTTTAACATTCTCCCTGAGATGTACCAAGTTGGCTATACAAAACTATTTTTCCGAACTGGACAGGTAAGACTGAGTTTTTAGATAATTATATCGAATTGTATGCTTATGTGATTTCTGTTCTTACCAATGGTCATATTATGCCACTGCAAAGGTTCTTATATTAAACTATTTAAGGTTTTAGTCCTTCAACAATAGTTATTTTTTAATGATAAAAGCATGTTGTTCTGTTGCAAATATAGCATTTTGTCTCGGGCATGAGCTGGTTTTAGGTACTAGTTAGAGACTTTTGGCTTATGAGGTCATAGACCAACATCTGGACAGTTTCCTAGTGCATTTCAGTGACAGAAAACATGACTGGCTGCTTTTTCTCTATGGTAACAAGTAGATTGCTGAGCTTGAAGATACAAGAAATCGTACTCTCCATGGGATTCTGCGGGTTCAAAGCTGTTTCAGAGGACATCAAGCTCGTTGTTATGTGAAGGAACGGAGGAAAGGCATTGTTACATTGCAGTCATGTACTTTCTACCACATTTTCTTCCAGAATCCTTTTTAGAAATATGATATTTTGACTTGCGCTTTCAATCATTCAGTGGAAAGTTTATCGATACTCCATCCTGCTTTTTGTAGTTATTCGAGGCGAGAAAGAAAGAAAGGCCTATACAATCTTGAGACAGAGCCACCGAGCTGCTACTGTTCTACAACGAAATTTAAGGTCGAAAATTGGTAGGAAAAAGTTTTTGAGTGTGCGTGATGCCTCAATAGTTATACAGTCCAGTAAGTACCTCTAATTAACCATCTCTGATTAGTTTTTGATTCTTGAGTAATGAGTGGTCTTTGTTGTTGAATAAACACTAACACAGTATGCTTATTTCTGCAATACAGTCATTCGTGGAAGGCTTGTTCGAAAATGCTCAGGAGACCTTGGTTTACTATATACTATCCGTAAAGCTGAAGAAACTATGGTAATTTGCATCTTTCATGAAGTTCCTAATTTTAAAGTTGTCTTCACATGGACAATAACACAAATTAGTAACTGAATACTGCTTTTTCTTTCTTAATCTGACAACATCCAGTTATGCTGAACATTACCTACCCATTCTCATAAATACACTCCTTTCCTTGGAGACAGTTCACCATCCTTACAAGCTTCTCTATTGTTACACTACTTTTGCTAGATCCTGGAAACTTGGCATATAACACCATATAGAATGAATAACTTCAACGGTTCTTTTTACTGAAATTTTGTTTTGCAATATACAAATACATGTTTTTAAGGTAAGTACATAGATACATGGTTTTTCTTTTTACTGAAATTTTCTTTTGCAATTTAGAACGGATAACTTCTACATTGACACCATTCAGATTTATAATTTTCTTATTTCAAAATCCACGGTCTATATTTGATTATTTGTTTCTCACCTAAGAGAAACTGGTTAGAAGCAATTAAGATTGATATATAATGGTTAAGTTAACTGAAGCAATTAAGATTGATATAATGTTTAAGAAATTAAGTAATGGTTAACTTAACTGAGGTCGGCCTAAGTACAACTGAATGGAAGGAAATGATTTATAGACCCCAAAATTTTGGAATAGAGGCTTTGTTTTTGTTGCTTCTTTTTGTTGGTTTACCAATTACCATTCATATTGTTTGTTTTCTTGTTATCTTCAACTTGTTTATAGACCATTTATATCCCTCAGGAGACTGAGCCTGGCGAGGTGCCAGTCAGGGCATCCGTTCTGGCTGAGCTCCAACGGAGAATCCTAAAAGCTGAAACTGCACTAAGAGAAAAGGAAGAAGAGAATGACATCCTCCATCAACGACTCCACCAGTACGAAGCTAGATGGTCAGAATACGAAGAAAAGATGAAATCCATGGAAGAAGTCTGGCAGAAACAGATGAAATCCCTACAATCAAGCCTCTCCATCGCCAAGAAAAGTCTGGCCTTGGACGACGTTGAAAGAAGATCTGAAGCATCGGGAGCAGGGGTGGAGCTAGGTAGGTTCGGTTTCAACTATATAAAATTTTCACATGCTTTTCATTGTGAAAAGCAATTAACGAAAATGGAAAATTTCAAATAGAAAATGTTGACTTATTAATTTTATTTGTGGGTTTTTTCTATATTAGTCCCTTACAAATTTAGCATTTTGATATTGGTCCCTCACATCTTCATATTTTGATATTAGTCTCCCAAATTACCTTAATATGTCAATATAAGTCCTTCTGTTATTGCTATTAAAAATCCTAAATCATAAATGGCTAATACCAAAATACCCTCACCAGTTTAATTCACCTGCTCGTTCTTTTTGTCTCCAGTTCACGATGTGCTCTTGAGAAAGGGTTTTTTTAACTCTACACCCACCCACCCACCCAAAGTCTCTTGAGAAAGTGGGGAAGAAGAAAGGTGAATGTGCTTTGATTTCATTTAACGGATATGGATTGGGCGCTCTTAACAGGTTAGGATTTAGCAATCGTGGGCTTGGGTTTGTTAGGTGAGGGACATAAACGTCCATTTAATTGGTGGGGCTAAAGAAAACAGAATATTCCTCCAAAGTTATAACACTGACTGACTGATAGGACTAATATCAGCAGATTAAGGCAATTTAGGGGACTAATATCAAAATATCACTCAAGTTGAGGGACTAAAACCAAATTACTACCAAATTACTAAAGATTTAAGGGACTAATATCGAACCCTTTATTTTTAAAACTGAAAATTGCAATTAATGTTTTTCAGTAATATTTTGACTTATTTTCACTTTGGCACCATCCCAAAGTATTTTTCAACACTTCAATACCCCCAAAGTTTCAATCCCATTTCAGTTTGATATCCCCTTCCACATCTCGTTAAATTTTCAATTAAATTTATCTAATGTGCTAAGCACGTGATATGTCATCTGTTGCACATTTGGTTATTTGGATCCCTAACAACTTGGTAGAATGGACCTAACTCTAAGACAAATTTAACACGAAGTCAATCGAAATCTAAGGTAGGGTATCAAAGTGAAATGGAATCGAAACTTGGCGATTTCAAAGTCTTAAAAGTACTGTGTGGTATCAAAATGAAAAAGGGGATGCAATTTGGGTTATAAAAGTGAACACATGCCTAACATTTTCATTATAAAAACTCTTACTCTAACCGTGTGCCTTACCCGGTTGAATTTTCTGACTTCGCCCCTGATTTCAGGAGACCGAAGCTGGGATAGCAACGGGACCCACGTTGCATCTCGACTCACTCCAAGAGAGATGAGCGCGAGTCTAAACGTGATCAGTCGCCTCGCGGAGGAGTTTGAGCAACGGAGTCAGGTTTTTGGTGATGACACGAGTTTTCTAATCGAGGTCAAGTCAGGGAAGGCAGAGGCAAGTTTGAACCCTGAGAGAGAGCTGAGGAGGCTCAAGCAGAACTTTGAACTGTGGAAGAAGGATTACAGCGTGAGGCTTAGAGAGGCAAAGGTTGTAATTCATAAGTTGGGAAGTGACGAAGTTTGTTCGGACAAGGCAAAAAAGAAATGGTGGGGGAGGTTGAATAGCAGCACGAGAATGTTGTGAAATTATTTTTGAATTTTGATTTTTTTGTCATATGTATATGAAATTGAAGGGCTAGACGTATTTTATGATAATATGTATGTCATCAGCCTTTCCTTCTTCTTCTTCTTAATTTGCTTCTTGTTTGTTTTGTTTATTTTCTTCCGTTGAACGATTTTATTTTGCTTATCACTGTAATGGTATAAATGGAAGCAGCTTACAGATCTTTTACCTACATTGAGAGTTTATCAGTGGGATATGAGCATGCATTTATTTCCACGTCGAAAGAATGTTTCGGTCTGCCCAGAGATTATTAAGCCGAGTTTTAATCTTAACCAATTGAAATAATGACGTTAATTAAGAGGGATGTAATTTCTTTCGGTCTCTCTCTCTCTCACTTTTTTTTTCTCTCTTCACTTTTCTCTTAATTTTCTCTAGGTTTTTCAATAGGTTTTTACCCCTTTCGTCTCTTTCTTCTTCTCTCTTCACAAAATGAAGGGAGAAGAAGGGGAAGAATAGAATCAAATTTTCGAATGGGAAAGTTAATGTAATCTTTATTTTGCATACCTTAATATTTTGAAATTAATGAAAAAACATGCAGCTTCTTTACTTTAATTAGGCCACTGATTATTGACGTGAGATTTGAAATTAAGATTTGTAGTCAAGAAAGACAAGATAACCAACAACATTCACGTAGATTTACGCAACATGTACAAAGAAAGGTGTCATCCGATGATTATTTCTCCCGTCTCTCCTTTGTTACTTAAATTAGTCTCCTGTTAATGAGGAAATGAACAAATAGATTCTAGAGTTTCCTTAATTTGTACGCGTCTCTCCTTGAGGAAAGATTTAATTTTTTTTCTACCTTTATGCTTGTTATTTTGTGGAGTAGAGTAAGTAAAGGACAAAGAATTTCTGTTTGGTAGAGGGTTTTCGGAGTAGAAGGTAAGGTGGTGTACAATAAGGTGAAGAGAGAAAGTGTCAAATGAACTAGAATTGTAGAGAAAGAAAAATTCTCCCCTGTTTCGGAGCCACACGAAAGTGAGGCGAGAGAAATTAAAAATTAAACTAAAGTCATATGTCTCCTCTTATTTCCCCTTCAACCAAACAAGAAGCACAAAAGGTATATCCTTCATTGCATCTCACATTTATAATGATGCTCTGGGTTTAGCTGGATTTAGCGTACTAATGAAACATGACGTTATAATTTTAGATAAATCCCAATTTGAATAATGTTTGTATCCACTCTAAATCAGTAGGCATGTGATAAGATCAACTTTATTATAAACATCACATTTAACATGTATATTTTGTATCATGTCACATGCAGTGCTTAATTCAGACTATTAAACACACGTTATGTAGACGTCCAACTTCGCTTGGTCCCTGTGACAAGGAGCCTACAAGTTAATTAGATTTTATATTTATAACTGTAGATATAAATGTTAGATATGAAAATATATAGAGATATAAATCAAACAATCAAATATCAGATTATTCATTTGTATGAAAAATAAATAATATTCTATTTTAATTATATTGTTAAAAAATTACAATCGAATCATGAACCAATTGTGAAGTTTTTCGCATATCTGCATATAAATTATTTTTAAGCAAATATCCGTCAAATAACCTATAAAATCAACATTAATTCATAATTTAAATACATACAAACAACTTGCGAGTTCTCTCTACTCATAAATTTCGCTAGCAATTTGATATAGATAGAATCCAAGAAATATCAAACATGAATATCGTATGCATCCTTAAAATTCATTTTGAGTATATGTCTGATGTAGACATATGTAGTTATAGTGTTTTACCATAGAAAAGTTGGTGCATCATTGGCCAAAAGTGTGGAATCTTGCAGCTTATTCTTGGTTTATTAAATTTTAGTTAAAGTTTTAAATGTGTAGAGCGCTTGTTCTAGTGAGCGCTAACAACTACCGCAAGTTGAAACGACAAATTTGCACATATGACCTCTTGCTTTTAACTACTTAGGGTCAGTTTGTCAAACTACACAAAACTGGGCTAGGACCAGTTCTGACCCAGTTTTGTGCTAAATTGGTTTTCATTTGGACCAGCACCCTCTGGTCCAAATGAAAACCAGTTTAATGCCACTATTGGCCTATAAAACACGGTCAGATCTGACTCTGATGTTTGTCAAACAAAAAATCTTTCAAAACTTGACCAAGTTTGAACCTGACCCAGTTTTGAGAGATTGTCAAACACGCCCTTATGAAAATTATTATTCAAAATGGAATGGTTTTAGTATTTGACAGAAATAAAATCACTGTCTATATATTATGCACGAGTGCTGCTACGGGGACCCAAAATATGGGACCAATGGAGGGGACAGGTGAGGTGTCCCCTCCCTATTGCATAATGAGCTGGCCATGCCAACTCATTATGTAATAGGGAGGGGACACCTCACATGTCCCCTCTCTTGGTCCCATATTTTGGGTCATTAAATCATTTTTCATTATGCATACATCATACTTTTTCTCCAAGCCTGCCTACTAAAATAAAGGGTCTGCCAAGATCATTTATCACGCAACTCTTTGACTCGTCTCACTGTGCAATTTGAGTCTTTAATGATACAACACCTGCAATAATAATGTATTAAGGATATACCCGTTTTTAGATTAGTAAATAAATTAGGACATTCGTGAACTGATCTGAGGATAAAATCTTTCTCATGTACAATAAAAATAGAGGTGAGCAAAAACCTCACAGATTAATCACTCCTACATGAGCATAGTGGTTTGAATGATAAATGAAATAGTTAAAATTTCCAAACTCAGGCTCCACGTGATGAATAAAATTGGTACTCAATTAAATAAAGTAATGAACAGCACTGACTGCATATTTTCACGTCTGCAAGGGCGTATCTGCAAACTAGCCACCAAGCAAAAAAGTTGAGATCCTCTCACTCTAAAAAAGTTAATCTTCACTGTCGATCATGAAATGAAAGGCCATGATTTATTTATGAGGAAATATTAGAAGAGATTCATGAGGAGAGGATCAAAATGCCAAGCAAAACAGGGAGCCGCGTTTGGAACGCGGGCACATCCCGTAGAATATCCCTCAGGGTAACCGACGCGTAACCTACGCCACCACCCGTATATTTTAATTTAATTTAATTTTATTCCTCCCATCCTCATCCCAAATGCTTATTTCTATCCCCAGTCATTATCCCGTTCCCCGTACTTATCCTGTTCCTTTGGGAACAAACGCGCGCGCCAACTCCAAATTATAAAAAGGCGCGACCTTTCTTAATTGATCCGCACTAAATTTTTTATTTTTTATTTTTTCTTTTAAAGCTCGCCCCCTTCATCGCCATTGCAGGCGAGTTCAGTCTCTGTGAAACTGGGTCCGTAGGGTTTCCGCAATTTTGTTGTCAAATTGGGTGCTTTTAAGTACTTTGGCTTTCAAAATTCCATCTTTTTATCAGTAATTAGAGATTTTTTTTAGAAGGGACCGCTGATCAACGTCGCCTTCACGCATGGTAGAAGAGGTCAGGAAAGGATAGCTCGAACGCTGGAGGGCAATCTCGACTTTGATTCAGCTATTCCTCGTTTTTATTATTATTAAATTTTCTAATTTTTTGTTATTTAAAAAAAATTGCAGAGCTAGGGTTTGAAATGCTGTCAAGCTCTGTTGTTGACAGCTGGCCCTCTCTCTTCTTCCTCCCAATTACTTGGTGGGCTCAAAATTACATTTCTTCCCCTTGCTCCTCAAAAAACCCCAAATCTATATAGGCACGTAATTTCTCTAGGAAATACGATACAATCTATAATGACTTTCTTTTCCGGCTACCTCCACCTGTTTGACCCTAGAGAGGGGGTGATTAGGATCTTATGCTAATCTAATCCGATTTTATGTTAATTAAAAATAATTAACAAGTTATCCTAGCAAGTATGAAATACAACAAGATATGTGAGCTAGGATAAATAATATGAACAAAGGTAAATATCCTAGCAAAGAGATATACTATGGGATATATGCAATGATATATAATCACAAGGGTAAACAATCTAAATTAGATAGTGGGTAATATAATCAACAAGCAATATACAAAGGCAGTATAAGATATGAACATAAAAGTAAGTGCGTCAATGCAATCACAAACAAACGATATGATTACGGAGTTCGGTCCACACGACCTACGTCTCCGCTCCTCACCTCGAGGAGATCTCCACTATCATAACAACCGGGTTTTCTACGCTTACCCGAACAACGTTTACACCACACAATACGGTTTTCTAGTTTACCGAAAACTCTACAACTAACACACTCTTGTAATCCCACTCTACACCCTCTCAAGTGTTGAACTAGACGTGTCTCCCTCAAGTGCTCGGATACAACCTCTCCCTAGGTTCGTCAACCGACGCCACTCCTCTTGGGACGATCCCCGACTCTCGCCACACACTTCTCTCGGTGTACAAGTGTATTACAAAGTGATCTCACAATTAAGCACAATACGAAGTATTTATTCTCTACAATGGATGAGAACAAATTATAATCTCACTCTCTAAGTTACACAATCCCACAACCCAATTATACTATGAATGTAAACACAATAAGCTCAATGGTTGTGTGTGTGTAAAACAAAGAGAACATAAAATCTAACTCAAATAGCAAACTAGCAATAATAAGAATATGAAAATCAATAATAAAATTGCTAGAGAAAAGAGTTAGAAAACTTTTCTATAAACTTAGAGGAGAGGATGAATAAGATTGAGAACGAATCCCTCAATTTGCAATGTAAGCTTCCTCCTTTGTAAACAAAAACCAACTTTGAAACAAACTGTAAAACCCTCTTAAACTTGTTTAAAACTTTCTCCAAATTCATGTCTGTAGAAGAGGGGTTGAGGGGTTTATATAGGAAGAAAAACCAACAGCCAAAACCCCAAACAAAACAACAAAAATCCCAGAAAATCAGGAATGCGATTCTGTACAAAAAGAGTCGTTGGAGTGAACGACGGTCGACCGTGGAAAACTTACGGTCGACCGCGAGCCAGCTTTGAAACTCAGAAAACTTTCAGAGACTTACGCGGTCGACCGTGGGAATTTTTGAGCTGACGGTCGACCGTGACGGTCGACCGTGAAAGTTTCTGCAGCCCACTCAATAAAAGACACAAGCGCGGTCGACCGTGACGGTCGACCGTGAACTGATATATGAAATTTACAGGTTTGAAATCAGTTTGTTGATTTTAAAACACTGTTTAAATATATCAAATAAATTCCAAAAATCATGAAACTTTAGGAAATAATTGTAGACATGATAATACACATGCTACAAAAACTGTTTTATAAAAAAGATTTTCCAAATGAGAAATATCATTATTTTGCAAAATAGTCCAAAACATGAAAATGTAAACATATGAATTTTGACATTTTGGCTAAACCATGTTTTGAAACTTTACAAAATGATTTTATAGACTTGAAGAAATATGTAAACTGTTGTTATGAAGTCTATAAATAATGAATGTAGTATTTTATCAAAATACACATATAATACACTAAAACATGATTTCATGGAACTAAATAAAATTGATATTGATGAAATCATATATATGCATATTAAATTATTTCATATTAAAACTTGAAAACTATCAAACCAAAACATATATGTATATATATAACTATATATATACAAAACCAAAACGTGTATGTGTGTATATGATTGAGCTTAAAGTACTAACACACATAATATAAACTCCTAAACTAAATTACCCAAGCTTGATGAATGTCTTCAATAAGCTCAACTTGGTATACTTACGGATGAAGCTTGAACTTGGATCTTCAACTTGAATTGTACATAGCTTCACTCTACAATTTTACCAACCTCCATTTGATATGATCGTGAATGCTCGATTCCATCCATCCTCCAACTCGTTGTTTGCCTAGAATAAATACGAAAACACAAACACTAGACAAACAACATTAGAAATAAATTGTTTGTTAAACATCATCAAAACAAGAAGGCCAACACCACCATCCTCTCTCAACCATAGTCGTTGTTGCTGTCGCCACAATCTCCACTGACGTCCCCGACCGATTCCATAACCCTTCATTGTCTGAGACTTCAGAAACATCGATTTCTATTATGTCTCTTTTAAAGAACCCCAACACCCCAAATCTGACTCCTCCTCGCAAACCCAATTCAGTTTTCAGCCCATTCACCTCTTCTGCTACTTCTCCCCCCGCTGCCCTTCTCTCCCTTTACCAATACGCTGTAGAATCGGCGAAGAAATTTGGTAAGAACAGGTTTTGGGATGCAAGAGTCTAGTTTATTATTGTGCGGTCGACCGCGGTGCAAGACCGGTCGATCGCAATCGTGCACGAGCTCAGAACTGGATTCTGAACTTAGTGTGGTCGACTGCTGCAGTCGACCGTCAAGCCTTATAATCTGGTTTTGGGCTCTATCGTTGGTGCGGTCGACTGTCGCGGTCGACCATCAGACCCGTTAATCGTTTGGTGGGTTCTGTCATTTGTCGCGGTCGATCGCGACAGTCGACTGCGTATCGGGTCAGGCCTAAGTTGTTGTTTCCTGTTCTGCTTGGAATTGGTGTTTGCTATAAATACAAACACTCGATTTAGGGTTTCTTTGGCTTTGATTGGGATTGTTTTGGGGATATTTAGAGCACGGAAAAGAGAGATCTTTCTGAGCTATTGGTTAGGTTTTGTTGGAGAGAATTAGAGCTTTGTTTGTGAGAATATTTGGAGAGTTTGAGTAGTTTTGTAATCTCAGTTTGTACTCTTCTTCTCTATTAGTGACAACTTCATCCTCTTCTTGCCATGTGGACGTAGGCAACTTACCGAACCAAGTAAAATTTGTTTGTTTGTGTTTGTGCTATTATTTTACATTGTTTGGCCTTCTCTTGGCGTTTGTGTTTGGTTTCTCGAAGCACATCGGTTTGGCTTCTGCGCACTACAAGTGATATCAGAGCTTTAGCTACGCTTAGGTTAGGTGGATGAGTAGATCGCTTTGGAAGCTCGTCTAGGGCTTCTGTTGGTGATAAATATGAGATTTTTACTATTGGTGATCTTGTCTACCGTTGTATGGGGGTGAGTTCTTTTGGAGGTTCTTGTTAGGATTTCAGTTGAAGGTAAAAATCTCTCCTTTATCAGTTTGGATCTATTCTTCGTTTGTTCTGTATTGATTTGTTGGTGTTTTGAGATAGATGGCCGAGAAAGAATGAGTTGAGACTGGGATATTGGATTATTGAGAAGTGTCTTGACCTGCATATTGAAGTCATTTGAGCACATTGGCATGAGCAAGAAGATCGAGGTGGAGTTTGGCACTTCTATTTGATGATTGAGAGGTTTTCTAGTGGTGTTCATTCAGGCATTTGGGGGCCTTCCAATGAGGCATCATTAGGAGGTAATCGGTATTTGGTTTCTTATGTTAGGGATTATACTAGGCATTTGTGAGTTGTAAGCAAGTCCCGTTAGTTTTAAGTTCTAGTAGTCAACAACAGTTGGAGGAAGTGTATTGGCAGAAAGGGAATTCGTTATTCTGATTTTAGTAGGGGCTCTTTCTTACATTTGTGTCGAGCTCACGGCAGTTTGAAACACTTGATTGGAGAGGAAATATTAGGACGACGAGATGATATGACAGTTTTGATGTGTCATTCCTTATTGGAGGAGGATCGACGTTGGTTGTCGAGCATTGGATTGCATAGGAGTTTTGGAGCTTCGACATATTTGGGTCATCTTAGTCATAGGTTGCCGACTGCTGCGTTTGGAGATTTTGAATCTAGTGAAGCTGCTTCAGATTTTGGATTGTGTCGAATGTTTGGTTGTCCAGTATTTGGTCACATCTAGGATGTGAGATTTGATCCGATTACACATTTGGGATTCAGAGGCGTGTTTGATTATCAAGTATTGGATTCTGATTTTGTTTTGAGCAGGTATGTCACTTTCGGCTCTCATTCTGCGCAGGTATGTCACTTTTGACTCTCAGCAGGTGAAGAGTGTTGATCAGATCGTTGGGATATCGTAGTGGGCGGAGAATGATGCTACTCCACGTTAGGTGGAGATTACTCCACATACTCCATATCATACTGTATCGTTTGGGATTCCATCTAAGGTGACATAGTTTGGGGATCATTTGGATTTGAATGTAGATGATGAGTTGGTTGATTCGAGTGCACCCGATGGACATAGTTTGGATTTGGTTATGACTGTTGGTTCACCTCAGGTGGAGGTGTTTAGTTTGTTTCACTTTGGGGTCATTGGGAGAGCTATCAGCCGCAGTTTTGTTGGTGAAGAGTTGTGAACTCTTCTGTTAGATTGAGGGTCTTTGGAGGCTATTTGAGGCTATTTGGGGAACTACGTGAAGGCTTGATTTTTGGGCAAGAGGATACGTAGGCAGTCATTTATGATGCAGTCGATTTGGTGAGTTGATACTAATGTTTGGAGAGTGATCACATTCTCATTTGGGTCTCGACTTATTATGGATTGAGTCTATTATTGTGATTTGGTTTCACTTTGTACTGGACGCAACAAGTGAGACGTTTGGTTGGTATTGGTGTCGACTCAGTTTTGCAAAAACTTCGCCTAGAGAATTGTAGAATCGTCGAAGAAATTTGGTATGAACAGGTTTTGGGATGCAGGAGTCTGTTTTGTTGTTATACGGTCGATTACGGTGCAAGGCCGGTCGACCGTAATCGTGCACGAGCTCAGAACTGGATTCTGGACTTTGTGGAGTCTACCGTCACGGTCGACCGCCAAGCCCTGTAATCTGATTCTGGGCTCTGTTGTTGGTGCGGTCGACTGTCGCGATCGACCGTCAGACCCTGTAATCTTTTGGTGGGTTTTGTCGTTTGTCGCGATCGACCGTGATAGTCGACCGCATATCGGGTCAGGCCCAAGTTATTGTTTCCTGTTCTGCTTAGGATTGGTGTTTACTATAAATACAAACACTCGATCTAGGGTTTCTTTGGCTTTGATTGGGATTGTTTTAGGATCTTTCTGAGCTATTGGTTAGGGTTTTGTTGGAGAGAATTAAACTTTGTTGGTGAGATTATTTGGAGAGTTTGTGTAGAAAATCTTGTCGCTGTTTGGCTCAGAAGCCTGCTCAATCAGTCCGATCTTCTTCTCCAGTGCACCACCAAGAACACAAAGGGAGGGAGAAAAGCAACTATTACACAGTCTCTCTCCAGATCTCACAAAGAGGTAAAAGCACAGAGCTTTGAAGGAGCACAGAGCTCAGGTAGGGGAGTGGATCGCACAGCGGGTAGAAGCACAAAGCTCACAGTCTCTTCTTTCTTCTTCCTCTACCTCCTCTCCCAAGCTACTACCAACCCATTACCCATATATAGGGAAGGGGGCAGCCAACACGGGAGAGGCTAGGGGAGAAAACGAAGAAGGGAGCCGACCTACGGATGGGAGATGAGACTCACAAGCGGCGGCCATCAGATCACGAAGACTGGGAGGTGAGAACCATCGGGTAGGATGAAGAAAATAGAGGGGCTAGGGCACATCAGCTATTAAAGAGGGAATTGGGCCTATTGGTAATGGGCCAAAGTTTGGGCCAACAAATA
This sequence comes from Asparagus officinalis, assembly GCF_001876935.1. Taxonomy (NCBI): domain Eukaryota; kingdom Viridiplantae; phylum Streptophyta; class Magnoliopsida; order Asparagales; family Asparagaceae; genus Asparagus; species Asparagus officinalis. Next base: position 19,162,751 of record NC_033794.1, on the reverse strand, counting down.
GCAACAATCTCCACCTTTGGCCCAAGGTAGTGCACAGAGAAAAGACACGGAACTGCAGGACTCATCATCGCCAAATTATTACCTGTATAATCACAAAGAAGATACAAGCAATGGAAGAGAATACACTAAGTAAACTCAGATCACAAAGATCGGGGTAAAATCACCAAGCATACCAAGTCCACAAAGGACCGAACTCTATCAAACGGTCATCGAGTTCAAAAGGAAAAATCACAAAGCTATTAACAAGCACAAAGCAAGTTAATAGGCCACAAAGGCAACAAAAAAAAAAAACAAAGTCAAAATTACCCAAAATCAAAATTCAAGATTCTTTGACACGATATGATTTTTTCAGCAGGCAAACACTTAGTACCCATGTCAGCAGGATTAAATTCTGAGGGAATTTTCTCTAACTTGACAATACCCTTTTCAACTATATCCCGAATGTAATGAAATCTAACATCAATATGTTTAGTTCTATCATGAAAAACAGGATTTTTGCAAAGTTGAATAGCAGATTGACTATCAGAAAATACAACCACATTTTTATCAAGAAAACCAATTTCAGATATAAGGCCCCTAAGCCAAATAGCTTCTTTAAAAGCTTCAGTGGCAGCAACATACTCAGATTCAGTAGTAGATAAAGCAACAATGGGTTGTAATTGGGATTTCCAACTTATGCAAGAGCCACACAAAGTAAACACATAGGAAGTGGTAGATTTTCTATTATCCCTATCATTTGCATAATTAGAATCTACATAGCCAGCAAGTTTGACACCTTCAGAACACTTAGAAAAGGTTAATCCTACATCCACAGAGGATTTCAAATATCTTAAAAGCCACTTCAAGGCATTCCAATGAGTCATACCAGGGTTTGACATATATTTACTCAAGCAACTAACCGCATATGCAATGTCAGGCCTAGTACTAACCATGAGATACATGACAGATCCTATAGCATTCGAATATGGCACCTTCTTCATATCATTTATTTCAGTTTCAGTATTGGGAGATTGATCCTTACTTAACACAAAATGAGAAGCAAGAGGCACATTCACAGATTTAGCATTAGACATAGCAAATTTACTCAAAATTTTTTCAACATATGAACTTTGGTTTAAAACTAGAGTAGATTTGTTTTTGTCCCTAATAATATTCATGCCTAGGATTCTTTTAGCATCACCTAAGTCTTTCATGTCAAAATTTTCACAGAGATATTTTTGAACATGCTCAATAGACTTCAAACAATGACTAACAATCAACATGTCATCCACATAAATTACAAGAAATACAGGCACAGAGTCTATGTTCTTATAGTACAGGCAATGATCAGTAGAACTCCTTTTGAACTTTAAAGATTGCATGCATTTATCAAATCTAATATTCCATTGCCTAGGTGATTGTTTTAAACCATACAAAGCCTTTTTTAACAAACACACATGATCAGGCAATTTAGGGTCCACAAAGCCCTCAGGTTGGTACATATAAATATTTTTATCAAGATCACCATGCAAGAAAGCAGTAGTTACATCCATTTGTTTTAATTCCCAATTAAAATGAGCAACTAAAGCAAGCATAATTCTAACAGTAGTGAATTTGACAACAGGAGCAAAAATTTCAGCATAATCAATTCCCTCCTTTTGAGTAAATCCCTTAGCTACTAACCTAGCCTTAAACCTAACACTTTCAGATTCTTGTTTCACCTTAAACAGCCACTTACAGTCCACTACAGAACAACTAGCAGGTTTAGGAACAAGTTTCCATGTTTGGTTAATTTTTAGGGATTCCATCTCACTCTTCATAGCACTAATCCATTCTTCAGAATATTTTGACCTTAATGCTTCTTTATAAGTCTTAGGTTCATTGCACTCAAGGGATTCAAACACATTAAAGGCAAACTCAGACATATTACAATCAATCAAATTGCAATCTCTATATCTTTCAGGTTTCCTAATGGTTCTTTTATTTCTATCCCTAGTGAGTTGATAATCATTCAAATCATGCATGTTATCTATTTCCTGCATATCATGCTCCACCTCATTTGGAATAATCTCATCTTGATTTTCAATAATTATATCATTCAATTTTTCTTCAGGAAATGATTTGGGTTGATTAATAATAGGCTTTTGCTCCACCTCATTTGGAGCATCATTTTCAGGAATAGGAACATGTAAAGGTAAACAAGGAAATTCATTTTCATTAAAGACAACGTCTCTGCTTATCACTACCTTAAACCCCGGTTCACTCTTATTCCAAAGCCTATAACCTTTTACCCCTTCAGGATATCCTAAGAAAACACATTTCTTAGATCTAGGTTCTAACTTATCAATCTTTTGATGCACGTAGCCAGCACTCCCGAAAATTCTCAAATTATTTAAATCAAGAGGTTTGCCCGTGAACACAAATTCAGGGCATTTCCCTCCTAAGGGAACAGAAGGAGACCTATTAATCAAATAGGCTGCAGTACAAACAGCTTCTCCCCAGAACTTCTTGGAGAGCCCAGATGTGGCCAACATAGCCCTCACCCTCTCTAAGAGAGTTCTATTCATCCTTTCAGCAATCTCATTCTGCTGGGGTGTATAGGGAACAGATTTATGCCTTTTAATACCCCAAGTAGTACACAAATCATTCAATTGTTTGTTACAAAACTCAAGACCATTGTCTGTCCTAAGAGTTTTAATTTTCTTTCCCGTTTGGTTTTCAATCATAATTTTCCAGTTTTTAAATTTATCAAAAACTTCAGATTTTTGTTTCATGAGTAAAACCCAAACTTTCCTAGAATAATCATCAATTATGGAAAGAAAATATTGGTTCCCTCCATGCGTAGGCACACTAGAGGGACCCCACACATCAGCATGCAAATATTCAAGTACACTAGTGCACTTAGACTGATTAGGAAAAGAAGAAGTAGGAAAAGTAACCCTATGTTGTTTTCCTAGCACACAAGATTCACAGAAAGGGATGGGGGATATTTTATCACTACCAAAGTGACCTCCTTTATGCAAAATTTCTAATCCTTTATTACTCATGTGACCTAATCTATTATGCCATAAAACAGATTTATCACCTATCACAGAGTTAACAGAATCAAGCACAGGTTCAGCATGACAAATATACAAATTGTTTTGTTTTTCAGCAGTAAAAACAACAAGAGACCCTTTTTGAATTTTCATAACCCCTTTACCCCATTTTCCCTCCAAACCATCATTTTCTAGAGATGCACAAGAAATCAAGTTATAACGTAAATCAGGAACATGCCTAACATCCTTCAAAGTAAACACAGAACCAGAGGAAAACCTAAGGCATACATCACCAGTTCCTAAAACATTGCATTTCTTTTCATTTGCCATTGACACAAAGCCATTCTCTATTTTCTTGTAGTTTGAAAACAAGGTTTTAAAAGGAGTCATATGAAAAGTACAACCAGAGTCTACTAACCAATCTGATTTACACAAAGGATCAGATAACACAGAGTTCAAATATGCATAATCACACAGATTATTAATCATGAAAATCTCACCCATTTTGCCCTCACAGACAGCCATATTAGCATGTTCATTTTGCTGATTTTTCTTAGGCTTAGGACAATCTTTAATAAAGTGACCAGTTTCATGACAATTATAGCATTTTTTAGCTTTAAACCTGGACTTAGATCTACCTCTTCCATTTTCAAATTTTTTCTTACTTGATTCCCCATTACTAGCATTCTTTTGGTAATTAGACCTATTCTGAGGCCTACCCCTCACATGCATAACCTCACCAGAATTTTTATTTCCCCCAGAATGTTTTAAATCTAATTCCTTACTCTTAAGACCATTGACCACAACATCAAGGGTAACCTCATCTCTACCATATTTAATAGCAGATTTCACATCACTATATGAGTCAGGAATAGCATTTAGAAGGGCAATAGGAGTATAATCATCTATATGTTTATCACCAGTTAACTTAATATCTGAAATAAGTTTTGTGAAAACATCTAGGTTCTCCTCAATGTCCTTAGACATATCCAATCTAAATTTGAAAAAAATTTCAAGCAAAAACATTTTACTGGGCAAAGAGGTTTCAGTATAGAGTTCTTCAAGTTTATCCCAAAGAGTTTTAGCACAGTCCAAAATTCCAACTTTTCTAATCACAGAGTCAGATAAGTTCAAATAAATTGTGGAACAAGCATTTTCGTTCATTTCCGCCCGTTTATTTTCAGTGTCAGAGGTTAAATAAGTCTGACCAACAGCCCTAACGGACTTCTGTTGAATTAAGATGCATTTTATTTTTTGTTTCCAAATGCTAAAATCAGATTTTCCGTTGAACGGAGCCATACCATATTGAATCATACTATATTGATTAGCAGCAGACATTTTTCACACAGGAAAAACACACAATAAAAATACAAATGTTAACTTCAGCAGATAACCGCAGTGGGATAAAAAAAATTTCAGCAGATAAATTTCAGCAGTTAAACGCAGCGAATTAACACAGATAACCTTAAAGATTTACTGTAATTTTCAACAATTACAGCAATTTTCAACAAAGTCAAGAGTATACCTGAGCGAAACCCACTGTAGAGAGTTTCGACCTTACCCACGCCCACGCGGTGGTCCGGCGGCAGTCCGGCGTCTGTCCGACGGTGTCCAGTGGCGGTCCGGCGGTGTCCAGCGGCGATCGGCGGCGGTTTTGAAGCACAGCGACACTAACCTTGCTCTGATACCACTGTTGAGAATCTGCAGAAGCCTGCTCAATCAGTCCGATCTTCTTCTCCAGTGCACCACCAAGAACACAAAGGGAGGGAGAAAAGCAACTATTACACGGTCTCTCTCCAAATCTCACAAAGAGGTAAAAGCACAGAGCTTTGAAGGAGCACAGAGCTCAGGTAGGGGAGTGGATCGCACAGCTGGTAGAAGCACAAAGCTCACAGTCTCTTCTTTCTTCTTCCTCTACCTCCTCTCCCAAGGTACTACCAACCCATTACCCATATATAGGGAAGGGGGCAGCCGACACGGGAGAGGCTAGGGGAGAAAACGAAGAAGGGAGCCGACCTACGGATGGGAGATGGGACTCACAAGCGGCGGCCATCAGATCACGAAGACTGGGAGGTGAGAACCATCGGGTAGGATGAAGAAAATAGAGGGGCTAGGGCACATCAGCTATTAAAGAGGGAATTGGGCCTATTGGTAATGGGCCAAAGTTTGGGCCAACAAATAGCAACAGTTTGAGTGATTTTGTAATCTCAGTTTGTACTCTTCTTCTTTATTAGTGAAAACTTCATCCCCTTCTTGCCTCATGGACGTAGACAACTTGTCGAACCACGTAAAATTCGTTTATTTGTGTTTGTGCCGTTATTTTGTATTGTTTGGCCTTCTCTTGGCATTTGTGCTTCGGCGTATCGGTTTGGCTTCCGCACACAACATACGCCAGGCTGGCAAAACCCACAAAGGACCAAGAGTTCAAACCCTCAACCTCGCAATCTAACTCTACTTACCGCTGGCATCTTCCGTACCCAAATGCAGACCCCGCAAAACCCCAAACCGTTGTAGTTTTGGTTGGGCGCGAAACAAAGGTATTTGAGGAGATATGCTGAGTGGTATACTTCGAGAGGTTTCCATGTGATCACATTTACGTTCCCGACGGCTGATGTTGTTAGTTATAAGGTTAGGGGGAAGCGGAGGAGAGCGTCGGATTGCTTGCGAGTCATTTGGCAGGTTGGGTTGCGGAAGAGAGTGGGAATAAGCTTGTTTTCCATACTTTCAGCAACACCAGGTGGCTGACGTGAGAATCTAAGACGTTGGGTATGCCGTTTTGATTGTGGGTGTAAGGGTTTTGTTTTGATATGACGTGGTTTTTGTTTTGTAGGTATGGAGTTTTGCTTGAGAAGTTTTAAGGCTGAAGATGCTTCTGTGATGGGAAAGATCAAGGGGTGCATTGTAGATTCTGCTCCTGTTGCTTCCCCTGGTCCACAGGTAAAGGGTGAATACAATTGCTTGTTATGAATTGAATTGTTTACGTTAATAGATTATATCTTGGGTAATGTTTGGTTTTGAATCTTTTGATGATTTATAGCATAGTAATAAATTGTGTATTGGTTCATTGAACTTGGAGGCAAGTTTAGGAGTTGCTTGCTTTGTGAACATGAACCAAATTGTTACTACAATAGTTTCACTTGTGTGCTACCTTTTCTCTCTTAAAGGTGAAAGAAAAAAGTGATTTTTGTATTCTTTCTTCTCTTTGCATTTAGATTTAGATTGCAAGTAATTTTTGGTATGAGTTAAAACTCATCCCTCCACATATTTCAGGTCTGGGCTTCAGGGTTCTCTGCTGCATTTTTGAAAAAGCAGAGTGTGGCAACGAAAGGAATGCTGAGCTCCAATAATTCGGGGATGAGCGCATTGGTTGAAAGTAAATCAAGCGGAGAGCCGAAACCGGCAGTTGCAGAAATTGCATTGTTGGCAGTTCTGGAGAAGTTCTTTGAGGTGGTTCTTAACCTTCCTTCCATCAGTAGGTAATGATGTATTTATACTTAATTTCCCCATTGATGAATGTTGGTGACGATTACTGGATTTCCAATGAACATTTTAAGATAAATTCCAGAAAACCCGCTTTAAGGGTTTTGCGTAAAAAACCCTGAACTTTATAAGTCGTAGAAAACTCTATTGTGCTATCGGAAATTTTCATAAACCGCGTGTTAACACGCGGAGTAGAAAGTATGCTGTCATTTTTAGTTTTGCCTACCCCTACCTAAAAAGGATAGTATTGAAGTTGTTATGTGCGGATCACATGATAACTTAAAAGTAACTCTTGCCAGTCATGATACCCGAGTGAGAAGTCTTTAGGGATTTATAAAGCTCGGGAGTCTTGTGAAATCTACCCAACTGGTAATATAGAGGGCGTTTGGGTGAGCTTATTCTTTGAAGCTTATAAGTTATGCTAAGTTTTACTGGCTTTTAGCTTTTATGATAAAAATGCTATAAAAATTGTTTGGACAGAATAATAAATGCTAAGTTTTACTGGCTTTTAGCTTTTATGATAAAAATGCTATAAAAATTGTTTGGACAGAATAATAAATTTATTTGTCAAACCTAGCTTATTTAGATGAGCTTATAAGCTAGTTCTTCAAAAGCTAGGGTATACCGGTTTTTTAAAGTGGGACTTATAAATTAAACTTATTTAATATTTTACCAAACAATTAGTTATTAAAAAGCTAGCAAAAAAGCTAGCTTGACCAAAAAATAAGCTCCCCAATACACCCTCATAATCTGGCACTATTGTCATCTTGCATTTTCAGCATTTAAAATCTGTTAACTGAATATCTTTCAGCATTTATATATAGTCTGTAAGTTAAAATAGTTTGCATAGTTAGTCAAATTGCAGGTATGATACCAATTGCATATTCGATATTCACTCGTATATTCGAATGTTTGAGAACTATGCGGCCATACAATCACTTTACGTTGCTATTCTTAGTCTTTGTCACACAAAGTTTTTTCGATAACTGGTTCGGTAAGTTATCACAAGCATGCTTTAAAGAGGTTATCACTAGCTCACAAGTGATAAGGATAGTGTGTGGTGACCCCAAACAAAGAAAAGATAAAGGTTAGGAATTCTTTTTGCCCATTGGTCTTTATGAAAGGTTTCTGTAGTAAATTATTTCCCCTGAAGTGAGGATAGTGCGTCTAGAAAAAATGAGGTAATTTGCAGGCACCGTTGCTGTCAATTGAGAACTGATCAGTTGCCTTATCTTGATCATAAAAGAAACCAAAAAAACTTTAGAAAAATCAGAACATACTTTAATTTTTTGCTTTGTGCTAGAAGTAAATCTTTACCATTTCTTAAATCCTTTTTGATTACTTTTTGTTCAAGAACATTCACATCAGGGATGCAAAAACATACGGATCGATATTTGTGTGTATATGCGCATTTGTTTCTGATAGGATGTGAATGTTATATATCTATACTGGGAGGTTATGGGTATTGATATGGGTATTGTTCTAGTTTTTGATGGGATATGGATAACGATACTATCCTAATGTCCGAAAATATGTATCAACCAGTGATGATATTACTTCAATCCTAAATAAGTGGATTTGGGATCAGTTTTGGTGATCATGAGATGTGACCTTAGCTTTCTAGATATGTCGAATGTTGATCAACTCTAACTTGAGAAATTTTGGTTTATTTAAAACAACTTTTGTATCATATGGCCAATATACTTCTCAACCTTATCTATTTTCCACATATCTGCCTTGTATATGTTTTATCCTATCGGTTTTCCATTTTAACAAATATGGATCGTGCGTTTTATTTCTTAGTAAATCATTTTTGTATTTGTATCTGATACAGATGGTAAGCACCATTTCTGATGCACATCCAATCTGTTTGCAACCAAGATTTTCATATATAAGGATAAGCAACCTCAGAAATCCTAGTGAAGTATTTAAAGAAACACAGTGAAATAATGAAGCAGCAATTATAATGTTTAGAGTGAACTTTAGCTCCTTAAGAACAAAGGAACTTCCATACAGCTAGACGAGAAAAAGAAAAAGATCCGAGTGCTTACAACTCAACTCTTTAAGAAAGCTAATCAGTTTATTATGTTTTCTCAGGTGAAACTTGTAAGATAGGAAAATTTTCTTTTTGCCTTTTTAATATTTCTTTTGATATTTCTAGCATTATCGGGAACATGCCGCTTTTCTTTGTTGCTTATACACTTCAAACTTAGTCATGCAACACCTAAGATACTTATTGCACCTGCATTGACATGCCAAATTATTGAAATGCAAGGTTTTGTGTTTTACAAATACCTCGATTAAAATGTCAAGAGTACGAAAAAGGCTTCTGTGAACTAATAGGATTAGTTAATCATTCATGAAACACTATGCCAATATCATTTTATCTTAATTTCTTTGAACCAATGAAAATCAAATGATGTGACCATGTACATTTAAATCCTTTGGACGTTGCTTTCTCTTTGAGAAATTTTTTACTCTAACAGAGTAGAAGAGGAGCCTTTTCTATAGGGTGAAGCTACCATCAAAAGGGGTCTTTTATCAAAGGAATATATTGGTTCACAGAAGTAGGACTTTAAGCATTAAAGATAACTTCAAAAGGGGTCTTTTATCAAAGGAATATATTGGTTCACAGAAGTAGGACTTTAAGCATTAAAGATAACTTTGGCTCATTAGTAAAGTAGGCAAATCATATTGGTTCACAGAAGTAGGACTTTAAGCATTAAAGATAACTTTGGCTCATTAGTAAAGTAGGCAAATCTATGGAATCTAAGCTCCTTAAGAACAAAGGAACTTCCATGCAACTCAACTTTTCCAGAAAGCTTAAGAGGCAGTAGACTTGAATCCTCCTCAGTGAATGGTCTTTTCATTGACATGAAGATTACAGGCATATAAGTGATAAACAAAAGCAAGAAGCTTTATATAGTTGGTTCCTACAAAAAGCATCTCCAATTGTTCTATTTACCCTCAGAGGTAGTTGGTTGCTTTTACGTAGGCATGTTGAAAGGTTCTAAGTTTCAAAACAAATAATATCGAACTAAAAGGACTATTTACTTATTTAGGAACATGTCAACATTTCAGTCTATGGGAAGAGAGAGAGGATTATAATCCTCTACTTTGAGCAAAAACACCAATTGACTTAGTTGAAGATAAAAAAATGAAGTATTTTTTTTTTCTTTCTTCTAAGTCTATGAAAAATGCATCCAAGTCATTAACACAGGAAGCAACTAATAGAAGTGTGCTCTATATATTGTAAATCTTAGAAGCAGTCTTTTTCAGGTTTTTCTATCTATTTAATCATGGCTATTTATAATTAGGAAACGAAACAAGCACAAGGTACTTTCTGCTGCAAAAACTTAAACACAAATCACCAGATTCACCACATTGATTTCAATTGATGGTTTAATGAACTTCAATTGATGGTGTAATGAACAAATGACAATGATATGGTAACTTCTTAATTGATCAATGTTCAGAGTTTTAAAGCTCAACCACAGTATGTAGATAAAAGAAATGTTAATGACGTCTGATTCTTCGAGAGTTGAATGTTTTTTAAGCGTTGCTCTGCTGAACTATAGGCGGACTCTCAACCACAGTATGTAGATAAAAGAAATGTTAATGACGTCTGATTCTTCGAGAGTTGATAAAAGAAATGTTAATGACGTCTGATTCTTCGAGAGTTGAATGTTTTTTAAGCGTTGCTCTGCTGAACTATAGGCGGACTTTTTTTTTTTTTTGCCCCCCTTCTCAAATTAAAAGGATTCAAACTGACCCATAAATATAGCATTCCATTATATGGTGTATTACAAGAAATAATACATCACCATCTCATTGTACAGAAGGAGAAAAAACCAAAGCAAGCAATCCTTTGTTCAAGAATTGTACTAAAACTGACGACCCTCCTACTTTAATTACAACAGCAACAAACTGTTAATGACTTGCTACGAGCTCATTTGTGATTCTGAGATAACCTGCTGCAAGTACTTGAAAGATCTCTGATAACTAACAAAACCCATGAACCAAAACTCATAATCGTCGACAGTAACAATCTGAACATACTTCTGATTAGGCTTGTTCACATTCTCACTAGGGCTAACTCTCTGTATCTTGCTCAACGGAACAGAAACCTTATAAGGAATTCTAATTAGTTCTCCTTTAGGAGAGGTGAATGTGAGAGACCTGTCACTCCGAAAAGCAATCTTCTCAGTCGAAATAAATAGCAATCCTGCGATAGGACCTGAAGTTGTCGATAAATAACACTGACAAGCCTTCAGAAGTTTCTCTCTTTTTGAAACGGAGAAATATCGTCTGAATACTTTCTCAATTCCCCCTGCCTTGAGGATTCTTGCCCCTAAGCTCAATTTCCCTTTTACAGTTTCGGATATCTTTGGCGCCAAAGTAACTGCAAATTCCATACTAGAATGTCAGCACTGATTTTCATCGGTAACATATTTGATTGATATTTGATCATAATATTTAAAACCGTATTGTTAACATAACATGTTAACTTACCATGATCTCTAATTCCTTGTGCATAGCTATCTGCCTTCTTGCTAAACTTGCTCATCCAATCAATGACTGAATCCTTCTTTGCTAAAGAGCATTCATATGAAGATGCGTATCTAGCATTAGCCACTGGAATACCGATGACCTGACCATGATTCTGATTCTTCATATTTAGCTCAAACCGACGAATCTTCCACTGCTTCTACCCTTTGAGAGAGTGCGAGATTGAGGATGATCTTGGCTACAAGTTGAGAGGAGGCAAGGTGGGTTCTTATAACGTGAAGAAACCTAAAAGTGGGTGGCAACATTCAGAGCAGTAGTGGTTGAATGAATCAGTGGCATATGCTTTAGAGTCATCATCATGTTGTCTTCACAAAATGTTTAAAAGGGGGAAGTATTAGCTTTCTGGAATCCCATATGGAAAAACATTTCCATAGGTTGGGGGAGCATATAATAATAATAACGATAAAGACCTTGAAGGAAAACTGGCAGCCCACTAAAAAATAAAGTAGTGTGTGTTCTCTTTTGGACAGATTTGGAGATCAGCTGACACTTAACTGTTGAAGATTTGCTGCTTTCAGCTACAAGGGTAGGGTAGGCAAGCTGATTCTTGAATGAATGGTCTGAGTGTGCAGCTGGTGTAGATTTTGAAGAAAGGGTACTACAGAGGCCCCCACCAAAAATCATATAGGGAGGAGGCGAGGGTTCACAGAGCCTGACTTAGTAGGCACGTATCACTATTATCTATCAGTCAGTGCAATCAGACAACAATTCAATATCTTTGTTCCCCTTCTCCCAATGTAATTAATTTCTATGTAGGACCATCTGTAGGAATTTTTCTTTCCGATTTGGATTCCCATCTGATGTGTAAATTAAATCCCTCGCCATTGTCATCAGCAGCGCTGAGTCGGGCCTTTAGGATAAGAAAAGCTTTTGAGCTGGAGTTGGGAGGCCATTGGATCTTTGTTTGGCTGTAAAGAGAGAGCAAACCATATCTCTAGACACGTTTGTTAAAGGCAAAATCAGAGTAGATTTTCAACTGTTGCAAGCAAACGGGGGATTATCATGTCCAGAAGCTTTAATCAACTACCGAAAAAATGCCAAATTGAGTTATATAATCTTTGTTCATAGCTTTCTCAGCTCTACTCTACCTAAAGTCATATAATTTCTGTAAATCCTACCCAAAAAAAAAATAATCTGGTTCCTGAATATCAGCTAAAACCAGGGAGAAGTAAAATATAAAGCAGAACGGCCGGTGCCGATATATATATGCTCGCAATGGACAAAGCTAAACTCAGAAAGATGCGAAGAACAATAGCAGTCTGATTAGATCATCACTGAATCAAAATCCATGTGTCAACCTGAACTTCTCAGAATTACCTAACAGCTATGAAGCACGGACACGCATAACATGAAACTGTGTCGTGTCGTAAGCACGGACACGCATAACATGAAACCGTGTCGTGTCCGTGTCGGACACACGTATCCTATGTATTTTTTAGGATTTGCCTCGTGTCGGCGTGTCGGATGGCCGTGTCGGATCCGTGCTACATAGCCTAATAGCCTAACAGAATCACGGTCAAATATGTTTAGTACCCTGAAATGATAAGACTTTTTATAAGATAAATAAACAACAATATACAGAAAACAGGAAATTGTAACGATATCTAAACCACCATTAGGTATTTAATACCAATCAACAACAAAGACAAAGCCTTTATCCTGAATTTTTGGGGTAGATGACTCTAAATGACAAAACAAATATTTGTCAAAACACTCGGACCATTTCGTTTGTATGTAAAAGCTAACTCCTCTCTATACACTAGTAAGGTCGACAACTAATCAAAGAGGAACTACAGAAGATATTGCAGAGGCGACAAGTTCAAACTCCCTGAACAATTCCATGTTTTATGAAGCTAAGCAACAGGCACTGCTTCTCCTCAGCAAATCAAAGAGTCTTGAACCACCTATCGACGTTTATTGGACTTTGAAAAGGTGTTCTTTGTATTCTTCGTTGGAGTCTCTGGATGGGCATTTTCCATTTGAATCTCCGGATATGCATTTTCCATGTGCTGCTCAGGATAGGCATTCTCCACTTGATTGCTGGTAACTGGAGCTGGCATTCTATAAACCAAAGGTGGAGCAACCGAATTTGGAGGAAGAGGATAGTTCACGGGTGTGCCAACTGCATGTGGGCCCACAACTGGACGGCCGATGGCAGGCCCAGACGGGACCCGAGGACTGCCAGCTGGCGTCTGATGTGTTTGTTGAGCTGGAGATGGCACGTACTGCCCAGTAGGGACCCGAGGACTGCCAGCTGGCGTCTGATGTGTTTGTTGAGCTGGAGATGGCACGTACTGCCCAGTAATAGGACCTACCTTCTCTCCAGTAGGGTTTACACTGGTAATATCATGAATGCTTGATCGTCTCTTGTCTTTGGTGCCTGAAGTCAACCGGATGAAGTACTTCTGTGCGTGGCTTGCTACTTGCGTTGGTGTTCTAGATACCACGAAGTTTCTTGATATGCTTCGCCAATCTCCTTTGCCATATTTCTCAAGACCCAAAAGAAATAATCTGTTTCACCAAAGAAGATAACCAAGATGATGATGACTAAACACAGAAGTATCTGGTTCAAGACTAAAATTTAACAAGGTATCTAGTTTAGGAAATCAGACTGACAAAAATTGAGTGATGCACATTATGTATAAAAGTACCCAGCAGAAGAAACATTAATGTGCCTATAATGCATAATAGTATCTCCGAGAAGAAAGTAACATAAAGCCAAGCAATTACCATGTCACCAATACAGAAACACAGGAAAAGTATCTCCGAGAAGAAAGTAACATAAAGCCAAGCAATTACCATGTCACCAATACAGAAACACAGGAAATTTACAGTAAGCTCCCAATGGTCACGCATTTTTTGTCAAATTGTCAAGGGATAGCATATGACTGATCTCATTTAAAGGTTTTTACTGTGGAGATTGTCAACAACCCAGAATTGTCATTCAACAACCGATGAAAAACAGATGAAATAAAAAGGATTAGTGGGGCAGTAGAAGAGGGAAGGGAGTGCATCAAACAAAAAACCAATAATAGATACCCTTGTAATAAGAATCGCTACTATAATGCAATGGGGGAAATCCATGTTATTTTCCAATAGCACAGGAAACACAATATCATAACAGTTTACTCACAAAACTGTTAATAAGGAAACCAATCTCATTACCAAGCAAAAATGTCAAACATATGAGAGATACTAGTATATGCACGTCAGACCTGAAAAATACAAAGGCACTTGCATATGGATGAAGAAACAGAAGTAAAAGGTCTACCGTGTCTGTATTTATATTCTGCACAGCGACCTCATTGTAGTAATCGCTATATGCTACAGAAGCATATGAGCTTCAATTACACCAAATGACTATGTATTCGTTCTTGCATAAATCGCCAAAAGAATGGTTGTGAATAGAAACGTATAAATGACACCCGCAGCAACTGAAAAATAGCCAAAGTGGCCCCACCAAAACTCAAAATTTAATCCACTAAACAATTTTCTTCAGGTTGAAGGGATTATGCAGAAATTGTAACAAATGAACAAACAGGGTTAAATATGCTCCAAAAGACTTGTAAGTTCGAGCAAAAAAAATCTCAATATGACTAACCAATATAGGGAAATGGAAGAAAGTACAAGGAGATGAGATTTATTTTCAGCATGCAGTGAGGAAAATATCATGTAAGCCTATGTTGCACAGGTACTTCTATTTGGACCGTACCCATGTCATACCCGTACCTAACACCAAGACTTAAATGGACACTCCTTAGATATTTGCATATACTTATTCACATGTGTGCTCATCTATATAATACATGTTTTAATTTAAAACACATGTCATATTCTTATTGGACATATCTCCTACACTTCACATGCAATCCTTGAAACTCGCAGGACGTAAGTTGGGTTCGTTTCTACCCGTACCTAGTTCAAAAAAACTACGACTACGAAGGGTCTTTTGGATATCAACTTCAAATCGAGCAATTTTCTAATATATTATAAAAGAAACATATAAATGTTATAGGAATTTTATTTCATAGCCCATGAAATGAAAAAAATATTGATTTCATGTGAATTGTTATTATATATACCAATGTTGAAAATAGCGATAACGCATAGCGTAACGCTTACCTCCGGTTAGGTTACAATAGCGATAACGCATAGCGTAACGTAGGTTAAATAATTTATTATTATTTAAATAATTTATAGATATATAACATTCAAAATAAAAAAATATGAATAATCATCGCAATTTTCAATTTCACAAATCAATATATCATCACAATTTCACAACAAAATCAACCATGTTTGCCTTAACAATCAATCCAAAAGCATAAAATACTTCAAGTTCGAAACCAAAAAGGATCCAATGATCCATAAACTATGAAGTATGAAATTATTGGGTTGGATTGGAATCCATGAGTATGAAATTATGAATCAAGTTGTAATGAAAGGATCCAATGATCCATAAACCCAAAACCAAAAGCATGCTTATGTTTGGACAAGGCGGTGCGAAAAGGGGGAGTTGCAGGCTAAAGTAGCAAAGAAAAGGGCATGAAAAGGGGAAGGGGAGGCGGAGCTGCAGGCGGCGTGAAAAGGGCGTGAAAAGGGGAAGGGGAGGCGGAGCTACGGGCGGCGTGAAAAAGGCGTGAAAAGGGGAAGGGGAGGCGGAAAATAACCTAAGTTATAACTCAATCACAACCGTTCATTTCTTTTAAAAGCAATCTAAGCCATTGACAAAATAACCTAAGTTATAAAACGTTACGACGTTACGTTACGTAACTTACGTTATAGCTAAAATAACATGCGTTATTTTGTCTTTGCGTTATTTTCAAACGTTACGTAACGTTAAGCTACCGTTACGTTACGTTAAGCGTTATTTTGCGTTACGAAACGCGTTATTTTCAACACTGATATATACATGTATATCCGTGTTCATGTACCCTATTTTTAAAAATTTATTGTGTCCCAAACCTGTATCTGTAACCGTACCCATATCCGTGTATCTGTGTAACTAAGACGAAGTGCACACAAAATAATAGACAGAGGAAAACTAATATCAAGTAATAAGGTGAGTAAGATGCCCATGGTAGTATGACACAGTAAGTTCATGTGGATATTTTTTGTCACAAAGTGAGTAAAAGGGAAAAGAAAAAAGAAAAGAAAATTGAGAGGGTTCAATGCTCTTCGCTGCTGGATTTTCATTGGATCTCTCTCGTCTTCTTTTCCTTCATATAAGCTTTTTTCCAAACGAATCATAGATAAGAAAGGAAGTAAAAGATGAATAAGATCCATCTCCATAAAAGCAGAAAGATACTTTTGTAACCAACTTCAAATAAGTTTCAGTGTCAATAACCACCAAAAATCATGCTAGTCCACCACAAAATCGAAAATTTCAGTACTTTACGTGCCTGTATTCATATTTAATACGTGCATACAAGCACACACCACATGGAAGGAGCAAGGCAAAGACATCCTAAGAAATCTGCCTGTGCACTGTATATTGGGCTATCTTCCCTTATTAAGATAGCACATACCAGATGGAATGAATGTTCCCTTATGGCATTAAGATCTCAGTACAAAACTAAGACCAAACCTCACCGCAAAAGGCTTGAGGATTTGTTGGTGTACTTCTTTAGCACACCAAAGTGTGATTACATTAAGAATATGAGTTATTCAACATAAAGGCTCCAAGATCACAATTTGATTTCATCAAGCAGGCATAGACTAACAATTTGATTTCATCAAGCAGGCATAGACTGGCGCATATAAGGGACATAGGAGAAGGGAGGATAATGGGGAATGAGAAAAAACAGTGAAGAAAAAACAAAAAAGAAGACTGTTTTTCTGGGTTTACTGCTCAGTTGATTGAAGGATAAGCGGTGTTTTGATTGATGATCATGTCAGGAAACAGAGGGAAGAATTGCAGTGGCTGCATGGGTGGGAAAGAGAACAGAGGTCATAGGCTGTTGTTCTGGGTTTTGTTGCTGTTTTGGTTAATTTCGGTGGAGCGGGTTTTGTTGCTGTTCTGGTGTTTGGTTTTTTTTTTTTTTTTTT
>NC_033794.1:19136114-19145627 GCF_001876935.1 Asparagus officinalis | reverse complement strand
AGGTTAAAATTATAAAAAAGAGAAACTAGAGAGTCACGTCCTAACAAAAGAAGAGAAGGAATCATGCTTTTG
The DNA here is from genome assembly GCF_001876935.1 of Asparagus officinalis. Lineage (NCBI taxonomy): Eukaryota > Viridiplantae > Streptophyta > Magnoliopsida > Asparagales > Asparagaceae > Asparagus > Asparagus officinalis. The sequence continues at coordinate 19,145,555 of NC_033794.1, read as the reverse complement.
GCCTCTCAGAATATGCAACTCACAGACTTTCAACGTTTGGATTTTCATCACAAGATATCATTCTCTTCCAATAAAATCTGAATCTGACAAACTATTTACACGCAAACACTCAATTCAAATTTAAATAATAACCTAGATTCAAATAGAGATAAGACTTTCAAACTCAAGTTCGCATCCATTATCCAATCCTAAATTCAAGTCAAATATCAAATCTAAACTCTAAATCAAATAGCTAATCCTAAACTAATTTCTCCAATTCTATTCCTAAGTGAGTTAATACTCTTCCTTTTCCTAAAATTTTGACCTTTAGCTCCAAGGTAATTATTTATGCATCAGAGAGGGTTGTGGACTTATCCGATGGAGCAAGCCCATACTCATATAAAAATACTGGAAGTACAGAAAGTTGAATCTCTGATGTTAAGTCTCGTAACCTATTTGTGAACTTACAATGGCCCTTTTCAGTAAAAGTTAGAAATCATTTCAGCCATCAAAAGGGACATTTAGATCTTAATTGTAAGATGTCTAAAAGGAACATTGGGTAAAACTTCTATTACAACATAACTATCCAAATCAAATTCTGCAAATATCTATTGACTGACGTTTGGAATTTGGCTGTTCAAAGTAAGCCTTCAACTTATTGGCCCATCAACTAGGTCATTATGGATATTCCTTGAACTAGTGCAAACATCTATTTCATGCGGCAGGCCACATCAAGTGACATAGGTTAAAGGATATGAACTCATTTACTAGCTCAGAAACTGTAGCTTTTATTAAAGGATTCCCAAAAAAAGAAAGCAAGGATAAATTGAAGCAAAGAAAGAACATAAGCCCTCAACAGATTCATTTGTTGGACAGAGCAAAATATATTTTGGAGTAACCAGATCCAGCAGATTCACAGTGATCAGTAATCAAAATTCAAAGACTTGCTAGATATGGCTCAACGGGGTTACTCGACAAGTTGTCTCTGAAGAAATTGAAAATTCGACAAAAAGTTGCATTGTATGTTTTACTGGTTAAATGATTAAAATTAAGTAGATTCCCAGGAAAATGTACAGGCAGAACGAACTATTTTTTGTAATTTTATAAAGATATTAGTGTAACAACAAATATATAATTTTCTATAGAGGTCCTCCATATGACCCACCCACCCCCGCCTTTTATATCATCACCGCTACTATTGTAGCCTGTGCTAACTACTAAGCACGGTCATACCTCCATGTTTTGTTATCTAGCATAAAAAATATACCAAAAACGCAATTATCACTTCCATAACCACTCTTGTACGATTTTCTCAGCTAATTGTCTCTTGACAAGTTACAGATGTTCTCACAAGAAAAAGCATTCACTAGACCAGCCATAGGACTCTTATCGCACGGCACAAGGGCATTTAAACATGAAGCAATGACCAAACGGCCCTTGAATTCACTCTTAGAGAAAAATATATAATATATAACCTCTCCTGAAGCAACAAAATCTATTGTTCTTCATCACATGTATGTTTGTTGTGAATGTTTGTATGCCTTTTCTTGTGTGTACATGTATCTATATATCTAAGTATGTACTTGTATTTACTATTTAATTATGCATGTGCATGCATATGCAATGTGTATGTTTGCATAAGTACAGATGTGTTGTGTGTATGTATATATGGGTTTGCCGTGCATGCATGTGTATGTGATACACGTGTGTCCATAAACTCAATGGACATATCACATATGCATGTGTATGTTCATGTACCTATGTTCTATGTATGTATGTGAATGGATGTGTGTATGTGTATATATATGAATTTCCTGAGATGTATCTTCTTCAAGTCAGAATTCAGTCTCATAGATGATGCAAGGTGAGGAAGAAGAAGTGTTAATGCAAAGACTGTATTTCCTGAAAGCTATAAATATATCAGTCAAAGATCCTTTGAGAAAACAGTTTGAACTGGAAACCATAAGCTTAGAGCTTACATAATGTACTCTATAATTCATATTCGGTGTGTCCTCGACATAAGCCCTCGCCCTTCACAGCTCTAACTAAACAAGCTACAGAAGAATTGGATGATTATTCAAACTAAAAAGCATACAATTCAAGCACCAAAAGGGGGACATTAAATAGGAAAATGAAGGTTTTCAAATTCTATAGCACCATTTTTGGGCACAAAAGAACCATGTCTACAAGTCTATTTACCAAACTGGATTGATAATGTAAGAACTCATCACATTGGCAAAATTGGATACTGATACCCAAGGCCAGGGAAACATTCAATAATATATTAACAGGAGTTTTGAACTCCAACCCATAATGTTAAGGAAACAAGAGAATTAACGAAGGATGTTAGACAGGAACAACCAGTCTATTGTTACATAGAAGACTTCAGTTCAAACAATGCATGTGCATCAGGTTAACCTTGAGTTCATAGAAAAGACTAAGCTCCCTCTATATATTATGAAATATGACTATCACGTTTACATACTTCTTTCGTCCATTCTTTTAAGTATGTGAAAGTTATTTATATTTTCAAATGATCATTCACAAGAGAAGACAAATATTTCCTACATGTCAACTCACTGGCAAGATAAAGCCTAAGAATTGTGGGATGTTACTAAATAATTCAGAGGCAACAACTATAAAAATACGCAATCAGGAATCCTGTAAGGTACCATAGGCAATACCACTGTAACCTAAGGAAATTGGGTAACCGATCGAAACTTTACAATTTTTGGCTCGTACCATAGGCAATACCACTGTAACCTAAGGAAATTGGGTAACCGATCGAAACTTTACAATTTTTGGCTCCTCGAATATATGCATTGTAAGGACAGATGCAGTGATCTTATTACAGGTTCTGGTATCTATAATTTCATGCGATGTTAAACCACATTCGTACATTACTTATCAGGGTCTCATAGAATACCTTAAAAGCAATGCTTTTAGAAGAAAATGAGACACTCTCTTCCTCCTGCCAAAGGCAACACGTCTTGGTCTAAAAGCCCAAAATTAAGAAATCCATGCATTAACTTAGACTCTGCATGTAACTATATGTTGTTCACCCTTAAAAAGCTGGATATTGATGTCCAAAGGCAAAATAAGAAATTAAAAAGATGGTATGCTCCATCAGGAAATCAGAGGTAACAAATAGGAGAACGACAAAGAAATATGAAAGTGAGGAATCTCCAGTGTGATGTCCTGTGAAAATTTTAAATAGCCATGTATGCTAGAATTAGAATTAGAATAGGAATAACAATGCTAGACAAAGTGGAAAGATAACTCAAGTTACTAATAAGACATCATGATACTAATTCACAGTTGTCACATGAAACTTTTTGATGAAATTAAAAAAACAAGTTTGACTGATAGATAGAAGAAGGCAGTGAATTTTGTAGGATTGACCAAGTGGTGCATAATCATAGATTATAACTTTTGATGACAAAGAGATACGGATGATATTTGAATTATGGATTCTTCACATGTGAACGAAGGTAGAAATGTGGATCAGAAAAGAATATTATCAGAGATGTGTAGTGTTTGATTTCAATCATATACCCAAATGTTTGCAGAAGCTATCATGATTGTTGATCTGACAGAAGTAATCCTTTTCCAAACTTATTAAACTTCACATATTATATGCCCAATAGCACCTTGGGATAACATGAAATGCAAGACCTCACACCTATCGGTTTAACTGTTGGTCATCAAACTACATTAAACACTCAATCATATTATAAATTCAAGAAAATTATTATAATCCAATATACACCAACTACTAAGAAGAGATGTCCTGCTTGTATAAACATAAGACAGTTGACGTTATAATACCATTTCATTGAATTAGTAGTATACATATATAAAGAGAAGTAAAAGAAGCAAGGCACGAATTTTCAGTTAGTTAAAGGAAGAAATAGAGAAAATTGCTGGATGTAAACTCCACACTAGCTCAGTCCTGAGATGGTCTAGATTGAGCCTCGTCTAGTAGTTGAGACAAAAAGAGATCACTATCCAAAAGAAAAGTAAATACAATTACTTGTATTACAAAGAAACATTTGTTCGATTATTGCTGAATACAATGTGAACTTGTGTTAAGCCTTATACTACTATCAAGAATATCAAAAGTACCCCTTGACATTTTCCCGTTAGTCCATATAACTACTATCAAGATTATAAAAAGATATCCCTTCGCATTTTCATATAAATATAAGGGTAAGTTCCAAGAAACTATCTTCATTTGTACCCTATTTTTCAAGAAAAACCCTCGTCTGTTAAATTCAACAATAAAAACCCCCTAATCTATAGTAGTAATTAAATTATTGGTTTTTAAATAGTTTTAGAGTAAATTTATGAGGGCAAAAGATTAAATCCAAATTCAAGAACAACTATCTTGTTGTTTTTATTTGATAACTTCTATCATCTCCTAAATTCATGAGAAAACTTATATTGCAAATGTACACATCTAGGAATTCATTTGGGTCGTATAGGTGAGAGGGCTTTTCATAGGGGGTTTCTTGTAATATGCCCTAAATTTAATTTGAATACGCAAAACTTAAAATCAGACGCTATACAAACAACATCTTCTTTGGCTGATAAATGTATAAATCAAAGAAAATTAACACCAGGATGAGTTTTACCTATGCTCTTCCTCAGTCCAAGCAATTCCTTTGCGTCGCTCTTGCTCAGCCCTTCCCTTCCCGTCTCCGCCCTTCTTACCATGGGCACCAGCTTCAGCCACCTCGTCATCTAAATAGCTCGGCAAACTTCCCGTCTCCGCCCTTCTTACCATGGGCACCAGCTTCAGCCACCTCGTCATCTAAATAGCTCGGCAAAGGCACTCGATCATCTTCAATCGCATCAATATCTTCCACAAGAAGTCGATAGTGCTTCTTAACATCCTCAACATCTACTCCAAGCTCCTTTGCAATCCTATCCCAATGATCACTGATTCCGTTGCAGTAAGTAGCAAAAGCATTCTCAAATTTCTTGTTCATATCCCAATTCCACACGTCTCCTCCTTCCTCTGCTTCATCCATATGGTCTACAACTCAAGAAAATCGCTAAAATCAACAAAAAAAAATCTGCAAAAACACCAGTAAACTCCAAGAAACACTTGATTTTTTTTAAAATAGAAAATATCAAGATACAAACAGAGAACTCACCCGATTCATTTACGTTGCCCGAATCCATATCTGCAATCAAGAAACACCAACAAAAAAAAAGTGAGGAAGACGTGTGGAATGAATCGGGTGAGTCTTTAAATAGTTTCTTGACTCGACGAGAGGCGACGAGATCTCAGCGTCGGCGTCCTCGAGCAACGACGACGAGCGATGGCGTCGAGCTGGACAGGGAACGCGCCCTCGGCGCCTGGACAGGGACGTCGAGCGACGGCCTCGAGCTGGACAGGGATCACTGGGTCGGAGGCGACGGCGGGGATCGGTTGGCGCTCTCCGGTGGGGGGTGGAGACTGGAGAGGGCAAGGATTCGTTGGATTGTCGGCGGCTCTCCGGTGGGGGGTGGAGACTGGAGAGGGCAAGGATTCGTTGGATTGTCGGCGGCTGCAGCTTGCTGGTTGATTTCGGAGAGAGTTAGGGCTTAGGAGTTGAGAGGATGAGGGATTTTATACAGTCGGGTGAAGGGAATGGGTTACGGGTAGCGGATATTTGTGAACTAGGATTTGAAGTTCGGTGGGGTTGGTTAATACGGGTTGGAGTTGCTGGAACCCGACCCGAACTGATTACACATCAAAACCGCATTTTGTGAAGTTCGGTTGGTCGGGTTGGTCGGTTTATTCGGTTTCAACCGAATTTTGCTCACCCCTACGGTCCATCCACCACTTCACACGGTCCTCTGATCGTCACCATCGCACAACATAGCTCTTCCATAGATCATAACATTTACAGTACTTTCTTTTTTGTTAATTATTAGTTGGATTGCACGTGCAATGCACGTGGTAAATTTTTAAATTTATTATTGATTCATTTCATTATGATTTATTTAATTTAATCCATGTTTCAAACATATGGATAGAATTTAAAAATTAAAAAAGATTGAATAATGAAATTACATTATGTATGAACTTGATGATAATAGATTGTTTACATACTTACCAATAGAAAACAATGAATAATTTTATAAAAGAATTTTATTTGATATACATTATTGATTTTCAATCAACCAATGCTACCTATATATAGTTGACATCAGACAACCTATTTAATCATAATCATCCAATATAAATAAATGTTACTAAAATAGTAGCATCAATTTTTTTTTAAATTGCTAGCAAATGATCATTTTCTGAAATTGCTTCAGTAAAAAAATCGACATAATTGAAGGAGGAAAACAAACATGAACTCTTAATAATCCTGAAAGTAGAAACCCTTGTAGGTTTTAAACAAATGTCTGTAGAAGTATTATAGTAGGTTTTAGACGATGAACATAACCAAACAAGAAATGCAAATAAGTTCATTGTTATCACGTTTCATAAAATAAGGCGTTTTGAGATGAGCACCCTGCTGAAAGCAAACACATTTAATCAATAAATCATAAAACATTGGCAATCTATTTTTTCAGAGGAATACATTCACAACTATACCAAGAGCACTCCCTGCCAACAAGAAGACAATCTTAGGGATTAAAGAACGCCAATACAACCACTCATGCAGAGCCACCATCTAACAGCTATGCATTCTTCAAATAATACAGAAAAAAAAAATACTATTTCCAATAGCAAATTTTCTCTCCAAAGTCATCACCATTGTTCTGCTTCGAAATCTTACTCTTTTCAAGCTTATTAACGGAATCCTTCGACATGCCTCCAGTGCCGCCGGTCTCAAAAATATCAAGAACCTCAATGAAGGGAGCATCAACAGCACTCATCTACAATGAACAATATCCCCAGAAAAAACACGAGTCTTATACTATGATGCATGTTTCATTACCCAGTAAATGTTAAAATATACCTGACTCTGCACTGCGCTCTGAACCGCAGGGCCAACCTTCTCTCTGACAAGCCTTCCACTCAAAAGGTTAGTGAGGATGTCAATTTGCAAGCAATCAATTGCATAAAATGAATACAAATATCATAAAATGTATTATTTGGAAAAATTAATTGGGTTTATGTTTGAAATTACCACATAGAGAATGTTCCATATACCAGAATAGTTCGAATTCCAAAGGGAAAAAGGTTAGCGAGGATGACAATTTGCAAGCAATCAATTGCATAAAATGAATACAAATATCATAAAATGTATTCTTTGGAAAAATGAATTGGGTTTATGTTTGAAATTACCACATAGAGAATGCTCCATATACCAGAATAGTTCGAATTCCATTGATCAGAAAAACTAAATTAAGACACAAATTAATTGGGACCCAACTCAAAAATTGAGACAACTCAAAAATTGAGACAAATCACAAACCTGTAGCAAAGACACAGGTGACAATAGCGCATATGATCTTTTCAGCACCCATTGACTCATAAAAATCACATTTAAGTCATCCAGACAACAAAATTGGTAACTGTCCTTACCTTAATTAACCACCTCAGCCACTTCTCTCAGAAATCCAGCTTCTTTGTAACTTCTTCTTTCCAAGCAATCCTAAAAAATAGTATAAAACATTTAAAAGTCACACTTTGAAATTTAATTATGGGCAAATAGTAAGCAATTGGAAATGTCAGTTGATCAACCTTAGCTAGCTTTGGAACATCTTCAGCAACATATCTTAACAAGCCATCCCAAAATGGCGTCTTTAAGCCAATCATTGGTACCCGTTGAGACTCTAATGATCAATTTCTCAATAACTGAAGACATTCAACGTGTATAGCACAAATATTTCAAATATAAAGGCGCCCACATAAATCAGACAGTAGTAAGCTGTGTGCAATCTCAAGAAATATGTTTAAATAAAACTTTAAACCTTTCTCCTCCACATCTCCCTTTCTTCTTTTGTCCCGTCAGCAGTCATGTTTAGAACATTTTGTAATGCTACCTCATCATACAACAAGCCAACCTGCAACAATATAAACACAATGACAACAAGTTAGATTAGGTGTACATTAAACCTAGAGACATTGCAAAACATGAATGAAACAGTTAGAATAAACATGTTTGAATTCAACTTGACAAACTCATCAATAACATACATACCTTCAAATCATCGAGATCTATATGGCTTGTTTCCATGTGCATTGTTGATGTTGATATACCTGAATTTGACATTTGTTCTTTAAAGAAACATGATGATAAATCAAACATTGAGTTACGGTTACAGAGGCATTTAATAGGAGTAGTTAAGCAGGACATAGGACATACCTTTTCATGACCCTTATCTATGTGTAAATTATGTGGACATTTCATGGAATTATTTGAATTCAAGACTTTCATAGGGATAGAATACCGAAATAGGGCATATCTTTAATCTTTAATAATAGTAATAGGTAATAGATATATAGTATGGAATAAGTGCCGCTCATATCATCAAATGCCGAAATTGATCTTAAAAATGATAAGCCATAAACATATGGCTGAACTGAAGGTAGCCTTGCATTTTAGTTCAATCTAGAAATCTGAAAGAGAACATAGTATTAAGTCATGAGATGCATTAACAGAAGGATATACTTATAATGGATGTGGCAATAATAGAACAATATAGTGAATGAGAAAATACTATTATACTTTCTGCTTTGTCTTCGAAACTCAATTGCCTCTTGGGTTTGTACTGTATAAAGGGCATATAACTCGTCCTTAACATTCACATCTGCTAGGTGGATTTCACCGTTGTGACAACAGGATGTTGGTGGCTCGTGTTCAAACTTTTTTGCTCCACAAAATGAACAAGACTTTGGAGTGCATAGTTTATGTAACAAAGAACATACTGGTTCATGGTTAATTTGCCCTAGAAAGAAAATATTAGTTTTTAGTATTAAATAAATTTAGATCTATAAAATCGTGTAATTATTTTAATAAATTATAAAATTATTCAACGCAAACCTCCATGCTCATATTCCCGCTGTTGCGCTCCACGAAACAAATCAATCTTACGTTGTCGCTTGCTATTGGTACTACTACCAGCAAAAACATTCCTTTTCCTCCTTCTATTATTATCAATCACTTTCTGAATGTAAGTTCTCTTCTGATCTACATTCAACTGATTGTATTTGGTTTTTCTACTCTTATGGATTAGAATGTGTTCATCTGTTAAAAAAATAATGAAATATACTATTAATAAACACATATACACAAAACAATAATAATATATATTTATGTTTATTTCAAACCTTGGTTTGAAGTCATTTGGAAGAAGGTGCTCTTATGCAAATGTATGGTGATTATGCAATCCAAGAATTAGAATGTAAATTTCTACAAGAAAAAGAAAATTTAATGCATTAAATTATTAATTATATTTAACATAAGCAGAGCAATGAATATAATTTGAGAGAATAAGTATATTTTAATTGAT
>NC_033794.1:19113207-19122325 GCF_001876935.1 Asparagus officinalis | reverse complement strand
TGGAAGGAGGGCTATACTCTCCAGATCTGGAACTAAGACGAACCCTGGTCGTTTGTTTTTGGGATGCGCTAATTGGAAAGTGAATAATTGTGGATTCTTCAAATGGGTGTCTGATGAAGAGGAGTTTGAAGGTTCAAAGGCAAGGCTTGTTCAAACGAAGCAGTCGAGCGTGATCCTGCAAGTTTCAAGTGTCGTGTCAATTGGAGAAGTTCGGGAAAAGAGAAAGATTGAAATTGATATTATGGAATTGTTGAAGCTTGTTGTATTTGTTCTTTTATTCGGTATTTTTCTTGGATTTTTATTTGGTATTTTTATTGGATTTGTGCTAAGTAGGGTGTAAGAATGTATTATTGGATGAGTAAGATTTGTATTTGATATGATAAATTTGGTCTTTTATTGGATTTGTGCTAAGTAGGGTGTAAGAATGTATTATTGTATTTGTACTAAGTGGATGACTAAGATTTGTATTTGACTGTGCTTAGCAAGGTAACCAGAAGGTAAGCTCCTTGATCAGACTGTCAAAAGATGTGCACAAAAGAAAATTAGGAACCACAGTTTGTCAGATGCTCAAATCCAGTAGTTTTTCACTTGGTTTTAGAGAATTAGATTTATTTACCAAACTGGAACAGCATGAATTGAAGCAAAAACTCAGAAACTTTCTTAAAATGTGCATCCCTAATTTAAGAGGTTAAGAAAGTACCACTTCCTTCCAACATTCACACTAAAATTTATACAACACGCTTATATTAAGAGCTTAAAATGTGCGTCCTCGATTAATTTTAATGCGTTATAGGTTGGTTTGTTCAGTACACCACCCACCATCATAATCTAATCAATGTAAGTTTCCCTGCCACAAAAAGACCTTAATAATCTTTCACTCATATCTACCGAACAACTATAACCTAGAAACTTATCAGTTATTCCTTAACAACCAAGATACCTTTGGTTCTTTACGATCATGACCTCAATCACATACAAACGTCTACCACTTTCTAATGCATTGACAACTTGCAGAATTCTTCAGCAGTAGAATCTTAGGAGTTAAATCAAATTTTCAGCAACCAGTAGAGATAACAGCGAACTCATAAACCTTGCTATCCTAGTCTCACAAAACATCTAGCTAAGCATTTTTCCCCCACCTCTTAACATTCTATCAAACAAGTAACGGTAAAAAGTACAAAATCCTACATTGCTTACTAGGAGTCACTCAACCAAACAAAAACCTCATGAAAATAAAAGAAGGTTAGGTGCTCCATGAGGTACTATTATATGTCCAAGGGAGAATAGATCTTTACATCATAATACACAAAAATATAGCCACACAAAATGGGGCTCATTGAAGAAAAACTACATAAAAGAATTGAAAAAGGAAAGGGAAGAACTAAGAAACATCAGCATACGCAACTGAATCCTCTCGCAAAAAAAAGGAGGAGGAGATTTAGATATCTCGCCTACAAAGCGGGCAAGAGCCATGCCTGATAAGCCAACTGTCAATGCACTGCAAGTGAAACATATGCCGACAGTGAGGCAAGCACCTTGCCGTTTCCCCAGTTTGGAAGTCAGCCACCATCTAACAGCTATGCATTCTTCAAATAATACAGAAAAAAAAATACTTACTATTCCTACTTTCATCACATTTCATGCCATCTTTGCCTTTGAAAGATCCTTCTTTCGCTGCCCTAGCATGTAAGTATACATGTGTGGGCTCCCTATGACAAGATGTGTTCCAGCAAAAGCCAATCAGAGTACTCCCATGGATGAAGCTTAACACTTACTTCAGAAATCAACGTACGTTTAATTTACACAATCAAATGAATAAAGCCAAGTTAACATTTCCTCCAAAACACGAAATTTTTTGAACATAAAGCTCTCAAAATATGTCCATAAACAAACCTGAAGGCAAACAGATAGCAAATTTTCTCTCCAAAGTCATCACCATTGTTCTGCTTCGAAATCTTACTCTTTTCAAGCTTATTAACGGAATCCTTCGACATGCCTCCAGTGCCGCCGGTCTCAAAAATATCAAGAACCTCATTGAAGGGAGCATCAACAGCACTCATCTACAATGAACAATATCCTCAGAAAAAACACGAGTCTTATACTATGATGCATGTTTCATTACCCAGTAAATGTTAAAATATACCTGACTCTGCACTGCGCTCTGAACCGCAGGGCCAACCTTCTCTCTGACAAGCCTCCCACTCAAAAGGCTAGCGAGGATGTCAATCTGCAAGCAATCAATTGCATAAGATGAATACAAATATCGCAAAATGTATCCCTTGTGAAAATGAATTGGGTTTATATTCGAAATTACCACATAGAGGATGCTCCATATACCAGAATCATTCGAATGCCAAAGGGCAAGAGAAGATTCAACGACTTCAATAGAGAAAACAGCACCAGAGATCGCCCCGATTCCGGCCCCTCGAAAAAGCCCACTCTCAGTAGCCAATCCAATTACCCCACCAGTAATCGCTCCTACAACTGAACACACTGTTCAAAAACAACAAAGATCAAATTTTGATCAGAAAAACTAAATTAAGACACAAATTAATTGGGACCCAACTCAAAAATTGAGACAAATCACAAACCTGTAGCAAAGACACAGGTGACAATAGCGCATATGATCTTTTCAGCACCCATTGACTCATAAAAATCACATTTAAGTCATCCAGACAACAAAATTGGTAACTGTCCTTACCTTAATTAACCACCTCAGCCACTTCTCTCAGAAATCGAAAACCGACACTGTGAGCTGTAAACGTTATTCGGGTGAGCGTAGAAAACCCGGTTGTGATAGTGGATTTCTCCCCGGGAGTGGGGAGCGGAGACGTAGGACGGAAGGTCCGAACTCCGTGATCATATTGCTTGTTTGAGTGTGCTTTGGCGTTCATTCATATTTATGTTCATATCTTATATCGCCATTGTCATTAGCTCATTATCTATATCATCCACTATCTAGTTCATATTGTTTACCCTTGTGTTAGTTTTATATCCTTGCACATACATTGTCTATATCTCTTTGTTAGGATATATCTTATTGTTTATATATCCTTGCATATATTTCTATCATATAGGATATATCACCTTGTGTATATTGCATATTCTTGCACATAACTCTTTGTATATCTATCTTGCAAGAATAAACTTGTTAATTAGTTTTAATTGGCACTTAATCGGATTAGATTAGCTTAAGACCCTAATCACCCCCCCTCTAGGGTCTAACACCTGCAACAATATAAACACAATGACAACAAGTTAGATTAGGTGTACATTAAACCTAGAGACATTGTAAAACATGAATGAAACAGTTAGAATAAACATGTTTGAATTCAACTTGACAAACTCATCAACAACATACATACCTTCAAATCATTGAGATATATATGGCTTGTTTCCATGTGCATTGTTGATGTTGATATACCTGAATTTGACATTTGTTCTTTAAAGAAACATGATGATAAATCAAACATTGAGTTACGGTTACAGAGGCATTTAATAGGAGTAGTTAAGCAGGACATAGGACATACCTTTTCATGACCCTTATCTATGTGTAAATTATGTGGACATTTCATGGAATTATTTGAATTCAAGACTTTCATAGGGATAGAATACCGAAATAGGGCATATCTTTAATCTTTAATAATAGTAATAGGTAATAGATATATAGTATGGAATAAGTGCCGCTCATATCATCAAATGCCGAAATTGATCTTAAAAATGATAAGCCATAAACATATGGTTGAACTGAAGGTAGCCTTGCATTTTAGTTCAATCTAGAAATCTGAAAGAGAACATAGTATTAAGTCATGAGATGCATTAACAGAAGGATATACTTATAATGGATGTGGCAATAATAGAACAATATAGTGAATGAGAAAATACTATTATACTTTCTGCTTTGTCTTCGAAACTCAATTGCCTCTTGGGTTTGTACTGTATAAAGGGCATATAACTCGTCCTTAACATTCACATCTGCTAGGTGGATTTCACCGTTGTGACAACAGGATGTTGGTGGCTCGTGTTCAAACTTTTTTGCTCCACAAAATGAACAAGACTTTGGAGTGCATAGTTTATGTAACAAAGAACATACTGGTTCATGGTTAATTTGCCCTAGAAAGAAAATATTAGTTTTTAGTATTAAATAAATTTAGATCTATAAAATCGTGTAATTATTTTAATAAATTATAAAATTATTAAAAAATAATGAAATATACTATTAATAAACACATATACACAAAACAATAATAATATATATTTATGTTTATTTCAAACCTTGGTTTGAAGTCATTTGGAAGAAGGTGCTCTTATGCAAATGTATGGTGATTATGCAATCCAAGAATTAGAATGTAAATTTCTACAAGAAAAAGAAAATTTAATGCATTAAATTATTAATTATATTTAACATAAGCAGAGCAATGAATATAATTTGAGAGAATAAGTATATTTTAATTGATATTCAATAGTACTTGATTTTTTTTTCTTGAGAAATTTGGTACACTATACATGCATCATTAATCACAAATAAAGAGAAAAGAAAAGGAAGTTGCTTCACTCACCTGGATCACCCACAACCTTAGAACTGATTTTGAGAAACACAACGCAAATCCAACCAATTAAAATGTCTGCATTTATATGGAAAAATGTTAAATTATTTAATCTAGACGTAAAAGTGTATTATAAAAGTGCACATCATTTCAAACATCATTTCTGAATTTGTTGTTTGAAATGCTAGCTGTTAGGAATTTAAAACTGTGAAATGATGATTCGTGTAAGTGATTGATCAGAAAATTAGGTGATCATTTATGATGAACTGACACGAAGGAGGCACATACACATCAGAGACCTGATATATGGATATGGAAATCCGTGAAAAACTTGCGCACTAATATGGCGAATTATTTGGTTTGGTAAATACTGGGCGTCGCAAAACATATTTCTAGATATCTTGAGTTTTGTTTATGTTTGGATTATATCTGCTAATATCTCTAGGTATTAGGGTCCTTCACGCTATTTTTCTTAATGAAAATAATTGTAGCAGAAGCTCCATATTTATCTCCATAGAATAAGTTACATGTCAATTCAATATTAATATCAACAGAAATGCCTCCACCAGTCTTTTTATTGAGAGAGAGGGAGAGAGACAGAGAGAGGGAGAGAGAGAGAGAGAGAGTGTGTGTGTGTATATATACACATACATACACACACACATGGACAGTGCCTTTGCATTTAGTAGAACAAATACAAACAAAAAGGTCCAACCTTGAAAAGAGATCTGATTTGATCTAGAAGGCAATTTGATCTAGAAGGCAATTCTCCCTCTGACCAGTACCTAAAAGAACTAAACCTACAGTATGAATGCCAAGACATTTAAAGTGTCGTTCTCAAAAAGAGGAAATAAATATTGCATAGGTTCATTCTGAGAGAGCATTTTGTGTATAAAGATTAGGAATGTATCAAGCAAAGGGACATAAAGGAACATGGATCTAAAATTATTTCTGACATATATTTGCCCATGTATATTTTAACTAATCAAATGAAATTTGTGAAATTTCTGACTTCTAAATGAAACAGAATTCGTTTAGGATTTAGGCGTATAACTTGAAGCTTTTATAAACTGGACACTACACCAAGAAATTTTGTAAAAAGCTTTATCACTTCAAAGTTCAAACATGTGATATCAAAAGTTGATCGGTTATGAGAATCTGTCAACAAAATAAATTCTACTTCCCAATGGAACCAGAATTTACTATTTGATGCTAATAGGAAACATTCTACGCCTAACAAACTTAGCTCACAATCACAACATCAAAAAGCCAAAACATGAAGTAGTGACACATGCAAACCTAGCAGATAAATCACATCCATAAAAATTGAGATAGTTTTAGAATCCAATTATAACCTTAAGTATCCAGCTCCAATTACTCAATTTACAGAGCAAAATTCTCAAAAGGTATCAAATTCAAAAAATTAAAGGATTTTGAGGGGTTTAACCAAAAAAAGCTCAAAACATCCTCTCAAATATGAAACACCATGCTATCTAATTAACCATACTTTATTAATTCTTCAGAATTTATAATGGTGGACCCACTAATAACTCTCGGCAGTGACTGCATATGGCAGAAAAGGGAAAGAACACAAAGGAAGAACAAACGAATATCGCCTGGAAACATCCATTTATTTCATGAATACAAGAATATACAATATATAAAAGTAGAAAAGACTGGAAAAAGATTCAAAAACAGGAAATCCCAAGATTCAGTTTCAGTAGCTCATTCAAATTTTAATAAATTAAATGATGACTGTCTATTAAAAAACTATGGCACCAACCTACCATTCACCTCCCCCTACGCCCCCCTACCCGGCACCCCTTTCAAACAAAGTCAAAAAGAAATGGGAAAAAACTCACTTGCTGCTTCTAGATATCATACAAGCAACCAACCAGCAAAAATGGAAAATAAATAAATAAAAAACAAATTCAAACTACAATTATATTTGTGTGGGTGTGCAAGTGCATATTGTGGTCATGCATGGTGTGTGGTCAAAGATTTTGAAACTTTTATGGATTAACCTCCAACTAACGCATCAAATCTTTAATTCCAGTAACACAACCAAATTCAACAAATCAACAACTTTAATTGCCAACAATCAACTAATGAAATAAAGACCCTAATCAACTATTTGTCCTAAACAAGCCTCGTTTTCTATGCATAAACATCTCATCTCCAAGAAATAATTCAAATTAATATTTAATATAAAAAACACGAGAAAATATATGGAGTGCTTAAGAGGAAATTACGTGGATCTTGAGTTTGGAATACCTTGTTAGATATCAAGGATAGGTTTCATGAAGGAGTACTAAGTTAGTTGCATTTACATGTCTTGGTAGCCTTTCTTGAGCGGCTTAAGGTAGATTTCAGAAAGAGATATGGAGGTGGTAAGGCTGACACGGTAACTGCCAAAATTATCTATAAATAATTTGGGTGTGTTTTCTTCTCTTTTCTTTGTTTAGGAGGTCCTTTTCAATTTCTATGTATCATCGGGGATTCTCATGATATCATGTTTTCTATTATTTGCAGATCAATTATAAAGGAACATATGCAATATATTCTTGAGCATGCCCACAAGATACAAAAGGTTTTAAAAGTTAAGGCCCAAGTTTCAGAAATCAAAAGCATCATGTTGTAAAACATTGAGAAGGTTTGTACTTTGTTTCACCGTCCGCTTCATCAATACCTACCATAGATTGTATATGATTAATTGTAGTGTTAATATTCTTAAATTTTGTCTGCTTGTTATGTATTTTCCCTTTTTTTCTACTATTCCATGTATATTAAAAAAATATTGTAGGAGTGCTAAGTATGTCGTATAAAAACCGAATATATTCTACTATACAAACAATTTAAAGTTTGAAAGTTTCCTGGGAGGTAAAAAGATGTAGATAATCTTGTAAAAAATTATTAGTTTGGGAGAACTTAAACTAATTGTAGCTATATAGTGTCTCATCCATTAGCCTTTATTGTAGACTGCACCATAGATGGATCAATATCAGTGGATACACAAATAATATTAAGAAGAAATCAGACACAAATTTAAGCAAATAACTCACCACATCCAACTCTTCCACCAGCATTTCCGTGGCATATCCCAACTTAACTTGGTGTTCCTTGTCATATAGGCTACACAACTAATGTAGAACTAAAAGTATAATATTATTGTTTCATATTGGTAACTTAGCAACCATATGACAATCAAATCTGAAGGAATTATTCATCAAATACTAAAAATGCATAATCATCTAAACACATGACAATTACCAAATTAGCAACCATTTGGTTACAAAAAAACATGAAAATTATAGCTATATAGTGTCTCATCCATTAGCCTTTATTGTAGACTGCACCATAGATGGATCAATATCAGTGGATACACAAATAATATTAAGAAGAAATCAGACATAAATTTAAGCAAATAACTCACCACAGCCAACTCTTCCACCAGCATATCCCAACTTAACTTGGTGTTCCTTGTCATATAGGCTACACAACTAATGTAGAACTAAAAGTATAATATTATTGTTTCATATTGGTAACTTAGCAACCATATGACAATCAAATCTGAAGGAATTATTCGTCAAATACTAAAAATGCATAATCATCTAAACACATGAAAATTCCCAAATTAGCAACCATTTGGTAAAAAAAACAGTGATAAGCACATAAATACCAAAATTAAAAAATTAAAAATGAAGCAAGCCCTAAATCAAATAACATAAAAATTATAGCTATATAGTGTCTCATCCATTAGCCTTTATTGTAGACTGCACCATAGATGGATCAATATCAGTGGATACACAAATAATATTAAGAAGAAATCAGACATAAATTTAAGCAAATAACTCACCACAGCCAACTCTTCCACCAGCATATCCCAACTTAACTTGGTGTTAACTTGGTGTTCCTTGTCATATAGGCTACACAACTAATGTAGAACTAAAAGTATAATATTATTGTTTCATATTGGTAACTTAGCAACCATATGACAATCAAATCTGAAGGAATTATTCGTCAAATACTAAAAATGCATAATCATCTAAACACAAGACAATTCCCAAATTAGCAACTATTTGGTTAAAAAAACATGAAAATTATAGCTATATAGTGTCTCATCCATTAGCCTTTATTGTAGACTGCACCATAGATGGATCAATATCAGTGGATACACAAATAATATTAAGAAGAAATCAGACACAAATTTAAGCAAATAACTCACCACATCCAACTCTTCCACCAGCATTTCCGTGGCATATCCCAACTTAACTTGGTGTTCCTTGTCATATAGGCTACACAACTAATGTAGAACTAAAAGTATAATATTATTGTTTCATATTGGTAACTTAGCAACCATATGACAATCAAATCTGAAGGAATTATTCGTCAAATACTAAAAATGCATAATCATCTAAACACAAGACAATTCCCAAATTAGCAACTATTTGGTTAAAAAAACATGAAAATTATAGCTATATAGTGTCTCATCCATTAGCCTTTATTGTAGACTGCACCATAGATGGATCAATATCAGTGGATACACAAATAATATTAAGAAGAAATCAGAC
>NC_033794.1:19077907-19112984 GCF_001876935.1 Asparagus officinalis | reverse complement strand
GTCCGATTTAGGGATTGGAAGGAGATCGGATTTGAGGGTCGATGGGGATCTGTCGGCAGTGGGTGGAGTGAAAATGAGGAGGTAGCGCTGAGGGAAAAGGGAGTATCAGCAAGAGAGAGAATATGGATAGCAGGGGAGTTTAGTCTTTTTAACCGCTACGATTTTTCTGCCAGCCTAGTCATTTAGATTTTACAAGTTACGTGCGACGATGCACGTGGTAAATTTTTTATTATTTATTTTAAATTTATAATTTTATTTAGAGAAAGATTTGTTATTAAATTATTGATTGTAAGCAGTGGATCATACATATAGACATAAGCTAAAAGTTCAACATTTGTTTCTTGTTCTTTCATTTAGTCTCATGGCAAGGCAAGCTTTTCTTAAAGCAATCACCTATTTTTGGAGAACGTCATAAAATACACGTGAAACAAAATCATCCCCTACAGATTCTAACTGTTTTGTTTGCCTGGCGGTTTTATTCTCCTCTACGTCAGATGATGTGCTACTTACTGCATCATCTCTTAGATAATCATTTTTATATGCATCTCCAAATGGTTTTGCTCCACATTGGTCATCAACTGATGATCTGCCCCCATCAAATGATTTTGATGCTCCCTTTGCATTTTTCAACATAGTAGTAGTGTGGCTAGGCAATGCTGGAGATCTTGAACCCGAAGCATGTGATTTTTCTGATAAAAACTATAGTGGATGAAGGATTAAATGAAACATCAGCTCCATTGACTGACCGGCTACGAGAGAATAAGGTGTTAGACCCTAGAGGGGGGTAATTATGGTCTTATGCTAATCTAATCCGATTAAATGCTAATTAAAATTAATTATCAAGTTATCCTAGCAAGTATGAAATACGACAAGATATATGAGCTAGGATAAGCAAAATGAACAATGAGATATATCCTATATGATAGAAATATATGCAAGGATATATAAACAACACAATGGTAAATAATCTAAATAAGATAGTGGATGAAATAAATGAGCAATGCACAATTGGCGATATAAGATGAATGCAAAAACAAATACGCCAAAGACAAACTCAAACAAGCAATATGATCACGGAGTTCGGACCTTCCGTCCTACGTCTCCGCTCCCCACTCCCGGGGAGAAATCCACTATCAACCGGGTTTTCTACGTTCACCCGAATAACGTTTACACCTCACACTCGGTTTTCTAGCTAACCGAAAACTTTACAATCAACACACTATTGTAATCCCACTTTACACCCACTAAGTGTTGGACCTAGCCGTGTCTCCCTCAAGTGCTCGGTTACAACCTCTCCCTAGGCTCGCCCCCCCCACACACTCCTCACTCGGTGTACAAGTGTATTACAAAGTGAATCTCACAATAAGCATAATATAACAAATGATTGTTCTCAACTATGGATGAGAACACAATGAAAGCACAACTCAAAGTTATAATCTCTCACCACCCAACTATACTATGTATGTAAATACTAAAAGCTCAATGTGGGTGTGTATAACAATGAGCAAAATGAAATCTAATTTAAATAGCAAACTAGCAATAATAAGAATATGAAAATCAATAATGAAATTGCTAGAGAAAAGAGTTAGAAAACTTCTCTAAGAGCACAAAGAAGAGGATGAAGGGGATTGAGAATGAATCCCTCAATCTGCAGTGAAAACTTCATCTGTAAACAAAAACCCAAACTCAAACAAACAGTAAAACCCTAAACCCTTGTTTAAAAACTTTGTTTAAAACTCTTCTTTATTAACTTGAAAAGAGATCAGCAATTGGGTATTTATACCCACTCAAGATCTCAACAAAAATTCCAAACAAAATGACAAAACAGTCCCCAGAAGACAGCTCAGAAAAATATGCGTTAGTGTCTAACGGATCTATTGTCGGTCGACCGACAGATCGTTCGGTCGACCGAAAAAATTGCACAATGATTATATAGACTTAATAAAGTATGTATATGATTATTGTTAAGTCCAAAAACTAAGAATATAATATTTTCACAAAATTGCATATTCTATGCAATGTTTTCGAAAACACAATAGTAAATATGAAATATGTGATTTCATATTTATAAACATGAAAACCCAAAACATATGTATGTATATATATAAACCTATATATAAATACGAAGAAACCAATAAATGTGTGTGTATAGATATTAAGCTTAACGTATTAAGCACACATAATATAAACATATACTAAATTACCCAAGCTTGATCTTGATCTTCATTGTAGCTCAACTTGGTCACGTTGCGGATGAAGCTTGAACTTGATCTTTAACTTGAATTATATGTAGCTTCACTCCACAAATCCGCCAACCTCCTCTTTGAAGCTTGAACTTGATCTTTAACTTGAATTATATGTAGCTTCACTCCACAAATCCGCCAACCTCCTCTTGATATGATCGTATAGGCTTAATCCATCCAACCTCCAACACGTTGTTTGCCTAGAATAAATACAAAAACACAAGCACTAGACAAACAACATTAGAAGTAAATTGTTTGTTAAATATCATCAAAATAAGAAGGCCAACAATCTCCCTCTTTTTGATGATGACAAATAATTTACAAAAAGGATATATGCATAAAAGAAAATGAATATATAAATTATAATATATCATGCATATAAATAAGAAAAACTATACTCACAATATTTCTCCCCCTTTGACAACATCAAAAAGGGGACAAGAGAATTAAGAGAGCGAAAGCTCCCCCTATCAATAAGCATAGGTGAGTATAAAAATAAACATAGAATAGGGAATAGCTCCCCCTATCAAAATGCCATATGGAGAATATGAAATAAAGATCATGGCAAATATGTGAGCAAGCATAAAAAATATGCTAACAATCACTCACATTCAAGAGATAATGAGAACACATATGAGTATATCAATAGTGTCTCATATCAAAGACCATAAAAACCATGTGTAAAGATAGATTTATGAAATCAAAAGAAAAAGAAAAACATGAGAACCATGAAAAAAGTTTTCAAGTGAAAACAAATCACTCAAATGAAATCATAAATCAAGATTTGAGTCCAAAAACAATGTTTGATCAAAAAGAAATTTTTCTTTGCATAACTTGATCAAACTACTCATAGAATACATTATAAAGCACGAATAGATGATCCATGAGCACAAACATATAAATATCATCATATAAGTAAAATATAATGAATTCAAAGCAACAAGTCAAAACAAAATCTTTGACAAAAGAATTTCAAGAGAGGCAACAATATATCAAGCTCTTAAGCTTGCTTCAACCCATATAATCATTCTAGCATCCGGTAAACATGATTTGGGAATAAACACCCAATAAATCTGGAGGGGTTATATAAATACAAACCTCTCATCAAAATCAAAACTAATAATCATGAAAACAAAAGATTTGATAAAAGAATTTTTTTTTCATAACCAAAAGATCTTAAAACATAATTTTTGAAACTAAGACAAAGAAAAATAAAAATACTAAAATTCTTGGTTTAAAATCAAATTTATTTTGGTACCCAAGTAATTTTGGTACCAAAAGGTTTAGGGACATGACCCCTATCATTAAAGCTCAAAGCCCTAGGGTTATGAACCCTCTTGGGCACATGTGATGCACTAACACGGTCAAAACAATATTCATTCAAATGATCATTCCGATTGCAATTTGTGCAATGAAAGAGATCCATTTGTTTTTGTGGACCTTTAGCTCGTGCACGGGAATCATTTGCAAATGAAGATTGTCTCTTAAAATTATTTTGCAAATGAGAAACATCATTAAACAAAGGTGGTCTACTTGAAAATTTTGGCAAGTTTGAATATTTTTTCAAATCATAACAAAACTTTGCCAAATGGCCAAATCTACCACAAAGATCACATTTATACACACGTGCATGTTTATGATGAGCAATGTGTGCATGTGTGTGTGCAAAATGTGATGATGAAGCTTGATGAGATGCACAAGGAGGATTAAAGTGAATCTTAGTGGGGTTATGTGCATCATAGCAAAATCTAGCAAGATGGCCTTTACGACCGTAATTTGTGCATTTGTAGACTTTGCTATACATGTGTGCATGATGAATAGGATGTTTAGATGTTTTAGCATGAGACTTAGCACACATGTTCATAAGCTTATCATGATTAACAATACATGTTTTAAGGGTTGAATCTAAAGATGATATGTGATCCTTAACATGATTCAACTCATCATTGTGCATACAAGTATTGTTATTAGAAGTAGAACATATATTGTTATTTATAAAAGAAACAATATCATTTTGTATGTTCTCTACTTCTAACATGGCATTATTTTTAACATGAGATAAGCTAGTGATGGATGAGGTTAATTTTTTATTTTTTAAATTTAACATATCATTGTTTTCTTTAAGCATAATATTTTCTTTTACAATGATATCAAATTTGGAACCTAGCAACTCATGATCGGATTTCAAATTAACATGCTTGCTTTTCAAATCTATAAAATTATTATGCAACTTAGTGTAGGCATGCATTAATCTATCATATGCACAAGCGAGTTCATTGATGGATATATCACTATCGGATTCCGAATCGTTTACCACACTAGGGCTATCGCCTAGTGGCCGTGTGCATGATGATGCTCCACACTCACTTGAAGAATAATCCTCCAAACTATGTCGGATTTCCTCTAAGTTGCCTTGATGTGCTTCTATGAATTTCCATAAATTGTAAGCACTATCAAAATGAACAAATTTGTTAGAAAAGGATGAGTCAAAGGCATTAAGCAAATATTCTAACAAAAGCTTGTTCATATTAAACATTCTTTTATTATTGTTACTCCACTTGGATTTTTCCAAAGTGGGTATAATATATGCATCTTCAATAACTTCCCATAAATCGAATTGTTTAGATCTAACAAATATGTTAAATCTAGAACACCATTGGTCATAGATGAGATTATTTATTTTAGGAGCAACAACAGGATCATAGCCTAAACAAGATGCACAATGTATGTCCATAATAAGAAAATGTATGCAAGCAAGATACAAATAAAGCTCAAAAATAGATTAGCACAATAAGCTAACTTGGATCTTTAACTCAAGGCGATTAGACCTTATATGATAAAAATATATGCAAGGATATATAAACAACACAAGGGTAAATAATCTAAATAAGATAGTGGATAAAATAAATGAGCAATGCACAATTGGCGATATAAGATGAATGCAAAAACAAATACGCTAAAGACAAACTCAAACAAGCAATATGATCACGGAGTTCGGACCTTCCGTCCTACATCTCCGCTCCCCACTCCCGGGGAGAAATCCACTATCACAAATCAACACACTATTGTAATCCCACTCTACACCCACTAAGTGTTGGACCTAGCCGTGTCTCCCTCAAGTGCTCGGTTACAACCTCTCTCTAGGCACGTCAACCGACGCCACTCCTCTTGGGACGATCCCCGACTCTCACCACACACTCCTCACTCGGTGTACAAGTGTATTACAAAGTGAATCTCACAATAAGGCTCAATACAATAATTGATTGTTCTCAATTATGGATGAGAACACAATGAAAGCACAACTCAAAGTTATAATCTCTCACCACCCAACTATACTATGTATGTAAATACTAAAAGCTCAATGTGGGTGTGTATAACAATGAGTAAAGTGAAATCTAACTTAAATAGCAAACTAGCAATAATAAGAATATGAAAATCAATAATGAAATTGCTAGAGAAAAGAGTTAAAAAACTTCTCTAAGAGCACAAAGAAGAGGATGAAGGGGATTGAGAATGAATCCCTCAATCTGCAGTGAAAACTTCCTCCTTTGTAAACAGAAACCCAAACTCAAACAAACAGTAAAAACCCTAAACCCTTGCTTAAACTTTTCTTTTCTTTTAAAACATTTCTTAATCAATTTGAAAAGACATCAGCAATGGGGTATATATACCCACTCAAAGCTCAGCCAAAAACCCCAAAACGAAATGACCAAAAACCCCAGCAAACAGCTCAGAGAAAGAGCCGTTAAAAAGCAACGGCTATAATGTCGGTCGACCGAAAATTCCGTCGGTCGACCGATGGAAAAATTCGGTCGACCGATGGAAAGTTCGGTCGACCGTTATCCAGGTCGAAAACAGGAAATCAAGCAAACACTTATCCGGTCGACCGGTGCGGTCGACCGATGGAGCTTTTCGGCGACCGGACCGGTCGACCGACCAACTCTCTGTCGCCCAGTGATGAAAGATCAAATGATCGGTCAACTGGTGCGGTCGACCGAAAACAGATATGACAGAAAAACAGTTTTTGGAAGCTGATTTTGACACTTTAGAAAATATGTTAAAAATAACAAATGAAGTCCAAAAATAATGAAACTTTGGGAAATGTATATAAACATGAAAACAAACATGTTACAAAAATAATTTTCCAAATTACATTTCTCATTTGTGAAAAATCATCATTTTGCAAAATAGTCCAAAACACGAAAATGGAAACATGTGAATTTTGACATTTTGGCTAAACCATGTTTTGAGACTTTGCACAATGATTATATAGACTTAATAAAGTATGTATATGATTATTGTTAAGTCCAAAAAACTAAGAATATAATATTTTCACAAAATTGCATATTCTATGCAATGTTTTCGAAAACACAATAGTAAATATGAAATATGTGATTTCATATTTATAAACATGAAAACCCAAAACATATGTATGTATATATATAAACCTATATATAAATACGAAGAAACCAATAAATGTGTGTGTATAGATATTGAGCTTAACGTATTAAACACACATAATATAAACTATACTAAATTACCTAAGCTTGATCTTGATCTTCATTGTAGATCAACTTGGTACACGTTGCGGATAAAACTTGAACTTGATCTTTAACTTGAATTGTATGTAGCTTCACTCCACAAATCCGCCAACCTCCTCTTGATATGATCGTGTAGGCTTAATCTATCCAACCTCCAACACGTTGTTTGCCTAGAATAAATACAAAAAACACAAGCACTAGACAAACAACATTAGAAGTAAATTGTTTGTTAAACATCATCAAAACAAGAAGGCCAACATAAGGCATTGCTTCGGTTTTCATAATGAATGCCAGATCTAAGTGATGATTTCAGTCCATTATCAACAACCTTAAAGCGAAACTGAAACCTTTCCTGCAAATGTATCCGGAGTGAGGCACATGTAATTGATTTTTAGAGGAGATGCTCAGAAGCAACAGTTAATAGATGTAACATTATCACACTGTACTTTGAGTCGGGCCTCTGTTTTGGTTGCACGTTCTGCTAATGATAGCTTGTCACGCAGTTGCTGCATTTCTCCCTATAGAACAGAATGTAACAAAGACATATGTTAAAACAATTGAAAAAAATTTATAACATAATAGATTACCAAAAGAATATCATCAACACTCGACGTTCTTCAAGCCATTGCTTTACTGGCATAACTTTGTCGTTGGCATCTTTCCACTCATTGGCAGTAGCAACAGCAATTCTGTTTTTGGTAACCACTGCATGAGATAATGTCCTCTTTAGTGTTTTCTTCTCTCCCCGAGAACAACAGAGAGGATAAAAATAGAACAATGGATCTTTGTATGTAAAAACACATTTGGGTAATAATAGAAAGATTCATTTCCTCAAAAATATTAATATGAATACCCAAGTAATCCAAAAAAGAAGTTTTCTTTTAAGTCATGAATGATGAGTTGAAAGATATGAATGGATGTATATGGATGATATCTTCAGCTCAATAACCTGACGCTTGTAGTTTTTCTTGCAAACAAGTATTTTCAAGAAGGTAAAAAATATACAAAAACTCATCTGTGCAACCCAATTCCGGTTAAAATCACTCAGATACGCTACATCAAATTGCTTCACCTTTAATATTCGTTATACTTAGAGATGATGATAGGGGAAGAAGAAAGCCACCCAAACTCTTGAACTGGTGAAAATAATGGAAAAAAGTGATGTTATTTAGCTAAATTTATCACTACCAAAAAATGGGTCTATGGGGACGGTTCGTGGGGCGCGGTTTAAAACCGTTCCCTTTGCTTCCTAAGGGGACGGTTTTGTGACGGTTCTAACCGTTACGAAAAAAATTTAAGACAACGCTTTAAACTAAAACGTTGGGCTTGACTTAGGCTCAGACAAAAGTTTTATAATAAGCTAAGGGGACGGTTTAATTTTGTGTTAAGGGGACCGCTTTATTTTGGGCTTTTTATGTTAGCGCCCAAACTTAAAAAAAAAC
The DNA here is from genome assembly GCF_001876935.1 of Asparagus officinalis. Taxonomy (NCBI): domain Eukaryota; kingdom Viridiplantae; phylum Streptophyta; class Magnoliopsida; order Asparagales; family Asparagaceae; genus Asparagus; species Asparagus officinalis. Next base: position 19,104,758 of record NC_033794.1, on the reverse strand, counting down.
AATTTTAATTTTGTTTCCTATGACCGTACCCCTCATCTTTCACCCGATCAAAATCCCGTCGAAGAAACCTAGGGCTTTTTCTCGTTTCCCACTTCCACTGCCTCCTCTCCTCGACGGAGGAAAACCGCAGCCTCCTCTCCTCGGCTCCCCACTTCCGCCGCCTCTCCTTCTCGCCGACCTTTTCACCGTCGTTTCCCTCCCCTCGTCGGTTCCTCACTTTCGCCGCCTCTCCTTCACTTCCCCTCGTCCGTCAGCCCTTTGTTCGTCGACTTCAAGGCCATCCCTCTCTAGCATCCAGTGATTGGGTTCTTATCTCTCTCCTTTTCAATCATCAAACTCTAGGGTTTCAAATTTTCCTTTTTATCTATTTAACAAAATTGAAATTTAATTTTATAAATTAGGGCTTTGTTGTCTTGGTTGATATTTGATTTTAAGCATGTATATTTCAATCCTTCTTGCAGCTTCTTCAGTTGCAGAAATAGTTCAAATTGATTGGTGCGGGCGCTTCGGTTCTCGATCTTGGATGCGCTCCCGGTGCTTGGCTTCAGGTATTCACTTATTTATTTATTTATTTATTTAATGAGAGAAATTGCTCAACTGTGCTATATTGGATTTAATTTCAAGGTGCAGCTAAAAGAAATATCACTAAAGTTGCTTCCTTTGGTTAAGAATTCTGGAAATAGTACCGAAAAGATCGTTTCTTGTCTAACATTCCAGCCAATAAACCTAGATATTTGCTAATCTATCCTTCCGTTCTATGTAGATTTGTGGGGGTAAATTTGCAAATATGGTTGGTTTCGGGTTATATAGGTAAAACCCCCTAAAAGATATTTAAAACTGAAACCTTTGCTAAATTGGTTTTACTTGCTTCTGTTAAAATGAGGTCCAGTTAATTTTCTTCCGTAGTGCATGTTTAGGTGGCTTGTCAGAGTTTAGGGCCACCGAAGAAGGGTGGGGCTGTTATCGGTGTTGATATAAAGGTTGGTGACATTGGTAATATAAAGGAAGGGATTAAGAGGAAAGGGATTTGGTTTATGTTTGTGATTTTGGGTTTTCTTTCTACTGATATGCTATGTTGGTTGCAGAGCAGAATGTTAAGGTTCCATCCCATCACTGTGACTCTAGAGTACGAACAGTTTGTGCTGATGTTATGGAGCTAATGAAGAGCCAGGCTAGAAAACTGTCTCCTCAGGTTTGTTTGTTTTCACTTATATATGACATTGATTTTTAGATTATAGCGCCTCTAGAGTACGTTTCAGTTTTGTTTGCCTATCAGTTGATGCAAGTAACTGTGAAAATCTTGGTTTTGTTTGTGTATAACATGTGCTTGCTACAGGTGTGATGGTTCAATCCAAGCACCCAGCCAACCAGCATGGTCATTAACTTCTCTGAGTAGCCAACCTTTTTGCACAATGTCATCAAGTTGAAAACAATACTCTCACTGATGGTAGAAAAGATGGGGGTGGGGGGGGATCTCTTATAGTTGTCAATTTATTTATACAGATAATATACTTTCCTCTTCATTCAGGTAACTAACTATTGCTTCATATAACTTGGAATTGTTTTATGGTGCATGACTAATGTTCCTTAACCTTTCTAGTCTGTCATGCAATTTGTTCATATAACTTGGAACTGTTTTATGGTATGTGCTTATAATTCTTGTCCTTTTTAATTGATATAATCTATTTTTGGGTAATTTGATATTGTCTGCTTTTGTAGATGAGAATGGAAATGAACACATGGGGGTGGTTGCATCAATGTGGCCAATATATGGTCTTTGCCATTAAACAAGAGAATTGAGGTAGAATTTAACAACTTGATACGATTAATTAATAGCTCGGGCGCCTTATTATCATGATATTGTTCTGGTGTTGCTGCAAAACATAATCTTTGTCCGCTCGGATTTAATGATTGGAGGCTTGTGCCTAAAAGATTGAGAGCAGAAGCTGTTGGAATAGTTTGAGTATCGATCTATAACTTTCTATCTCAGAGCAAATTTCTGCTTCCAAAGGGGAGGGAAATGAATGGACTAATACTTTCAATGATCGGCAAAGCATTGAATAATCAGAAAAGGATTGGAATCATGAGAAGAAGCATTAGAACTGAACCCTCTTGATGTTGCTCGCAAATATTGGATACAATTTGTTGAACACTCATTTTCTAAAGAATTTAAGGTACCTTTCCTCTTAAATTTAATTCGATGCACTTCAATTTGTCTCAATTTATTTGTTTTAATAGTTTGTGTCATTGGTAGCCTGGGAAGCGTATAGTAGATTACAAGTTTGAGATCCACTGAATAATTGTTAGTATTCTTTTAATACAGAAGTCATGCTAAGATTTTCCTCAGCCCTCACCACTTTGAACACAGTTTTTTGTAGTTAGTGGTTTTTGCTAACGTCAAATTTCCAGAAATTAACAGGTGAATATGCACGATTAACAGAGTATTTGTTTTATGAATGTGACCAAAAAATATGTGAAATTATATGAGTCTATATACTATTGAAGTAATTAAAAATGTTGTAATTAATTAGATTTTGGGGACATATCAGAAGAGGTAGCAGCATCATCAACACAAGCTTATACTATCTGCAACTGCTTGACAAAATTAGAAAGAACTGAAAGAAAACATGAAAAAGGAACTAAAAAACCAATATGTATTTTTTTGTGCCAGTCATCATGGGTTGTGCTTGCTCTCACTGTTGATAATCACCGAGTTGTTGTTTCTTTGATGGAAGGCTCCTTAACCACATAGGGTTTTGCACAGAAAAAGGACCAAAGTCAAATTTTGGAAAAATGGAGTAGCAGTTTAAGTTTTAGATAGTTATAGCAATGGTTTTTTAGGCTTGAACCTGTGTACAGAAGTTATCGGATTTGGACTTAATTTCTGAACCTTGTCATTTGTCATAATTGCTCTTGAATTTTATTTAATTCGACTATAAGCTATGTTCTAAGTATCATGATGATTGCTGGCGGTATAAAAACTTGCAGGTCATATAAAAAGTTAGTGGATGCTGCTAAACATGGTGTGTTCAAAACCAGAAAGAAAAACAATTTCATTTGTCTGTGTGGTTTGTTATGAAGCCCAGGTCCTAAACCTATTGTCTTAAGGTTATAGAGTTGGGTTTGAGATAAGAATTGTATTTTAACTTTTGAAATGATAGTTGATAGTGTAACTTGGCAAAAGTGGACAAGTAAAATATAAAAGTTTAGAAAAAGAGAGTGCCTAAAGCATCAGAGTTTGGTAACTGAAACGAAAAAGTAAGAAGGATATAAGACCTAGCAGAAAAGAAAGCTCATAGAGGGCACTAAGTAGGAGAATGAGCTTATCATGTATGATAAAATGTTTTCTAAGTTGATGACCGCATTTGCTACTATACTCTCAATACTGATGCAATATTATGTTTTCACTCATCTTCATGTCAACTATTTATTTAAAACTGAGACTTAATATTCTCCCTATATCATTTCTTCATACACGCAAAACACTTATAACTGTTATGTTTTAGGTTGTGTGATGTGGTCCACATGTAGAGCCAGATTTGTCTTAAACAATTAGGAATTATGACGGACCTTTATCCTTCTACCATTCGTGTCTCTTCTATTCTACTTGTGCTTACTCTTAATTTCATTATATACCTAAATATGATCATCATGCAATTAGTTATGACTCTAAAGAGAGACATACAGTCCATTTCATTCTACTTGTGCTTACTCATCTTTTTATCTTGATGTATGCAGGAAAACATTTGGAGATCCATGCTTGTCGCTTTTTGGGGGATTTATTTGTTATGAAGATTAGAACTTAATCGTCTCAATAGAGACATTTTGACCTTTTGATTAAGTAGTAGCTCTTTGTTTTAATCATGGAGGATTTGTGATATGTGCTTACTTTGGTTAGTTTGTGTGTAAAACTTGTATAGAATTATCTCAATCCTATTGCTATAATATTGTTCTTCGTTGTAATAAATTGTTCATTATATTAAGGCTAAAGTTTGGTTAGTTTGTGTGTAAAACTTGGACTATTGTTTCTTTGTATGTGATGGACTGATGTGTGATATCTGGGTGATTTGTTTTGATCAGTAAAAAATGAAAACCATCCCCTTTGTTATAAAAACTGGATCACAAACAAAACTGTTCCCATAGACAATATAACCGTCTTCTTAAGTCAAGCTCGAAACCGTCCCCCTTGGTATAAAAACCGTCCCCATAGAAACCGTTCCCCTTGCTATAAAACTGTTCCCATTGCTTAGAACCTAAAAACTATTCCCCTTGCTATCAAACTGTTCCCGTTGCTTAGAACCTAAAAACCGTTCCCCTTGATATACAACCGTTCCACTTGCTCTAAACTAAGAACCGACCCCTTAGCACAACCGTTCCCTTATGGTATCAAGGATGACAGTTTACAAATTGTTGCACTAGAAGCATAAACCGTCCCATTAGACCTAAGAGCACGGCTGTAAACGAGACGGATGTTGAACCGTCCCCATAGGCCTAGTGTGACGGTTTCCATGCCTAGTGTGACGGTTCACAACCGTCCCCATAGGCCTCAAATGTGGTAGTGTATGGACATATAGGCAGTCAGATCCACTTTCTCATTGGAAAAGTATAATATTAAAAACATCCATAAATTGAGGAACATCAAATTGATATTAACCCCCAAATAAGCATGTCATTATAAGTCTTTGAATAGTTAGAAATTTTTAATACCAGAATCTCAAACATATGAAATGTAAATAATTTAAAGAAGTTTAGCAATAATTTCTTTTTTGTCATAAGTAGACAGTGAATCATAGAGTTAATTCATCCAAGGTTATGCGCATTGATTTTATAACATACAGTCTGGGAGTAAACCGAACATAGCAAGTAGAAAAAATGCTGAAGAATGTCCCAAACATGAGGGGCCAAACTATTTGCACAAGTAACTGTCATACACATCCGCTCTAAGATGAATAAAGCCTTCTTATTTATGATTATTTTGTTTCAGCAAGTCTTCTGTCCTACACAAAATTAGCCTCTGAAATGATTATAAAATCTTACCCGTGATTTCAAATTCTAACCAATCTATAACTAGTTGATATTCGAACTATCCAACATGACCTGTGTAAGGACTCGGGTTCAGGTCTTCACTACATATGTGAGTTTAATTTCTAACACAGTTGCCAACTACTACTGGCCTACTGTTATGTGAGTGTAAAATATATTTTAAAAAGGAAACCATGTAAAGAAGGAAAATAATATTTTCCTTTGAATAATTTTATTGAATCAGGAGACGTTGCTTTATACAAGAGATTTCCTACAACCATGCTAATCTATTCTAGGTAGTCTAAGTATAAAAGGCAACTGAACAAATTTCCTACAATCATGCTAATCTATTCTAGGTAGTCTAAATATAAAAAGCAACTGAACAAATATACAACTAATACAATATATCAGTCAATGAATGGTAAGATATTATTGACCTTTCCTTCTCAACACTCCCTCCCAAGTTGGAGAGTGAATATCAAGAACTCCTAACTTGTGTTAGCCCTTATGTTTTGATGATGTTTCACAACCACCATTATCGGTACTAATGGCTTATTAAGTGTAAATGTAGTAAATTCATTTATCAAGCTCGTTAGTGCCATAAATGGAGGATTGGATGGAATATGCGCTCCAACGATGATATCCAAAGGAGGAGGAGGCCAAGTGATGAAGCAACGTTATTTTAAGAACAACAAAGTCATATAAAAGCTTCATCCGATTCAAGCTATATCAAAGCTCAAGTATTGCTTTCAATATGAGGATATTAGCTATCTTTTATATTTCTCTCTAGTGCTAGAATGTAGGCAAAGAGTTACTGTGTTTACTTGAAGCTATTGGGACTCACACACACGTTTTCATATTTAAGCTTTTAAGCGGTCTTTCACAAAACCCTATTTTTCACAAGTATGAGGACCTATCTATAAAATTCTTTTTCCAAACAGTTTGTTTTTAATATTAAAAACTTTCTACAAAATTTCATAATTTTCAGAGGTCAAACAAATATTTTGCAAATATTTTAGTCAAGTCATTAAAACCAGTTTCAGCATATATCAGAAAGCGGTCGACCGGCCCGGTCGACCGCACATATGATCTTTCCTTACTGGGTTCCAGAGAGGTCGTCGGTCGACCGGTGCGGTCGACCGAACATCGGTCGACCGCGCCGGTCGACCGAAAATGCTTCTGCTCGTTTTCTAAGTTTTCTTAAGTGTTTGCGGTCGACCGAATTTTCGGTCGGTCGACCGAAGTATTTTTTGGTCGACCGAAAGTTCTTTTCGGTCAACCGATTTCCTCTTTTGTCAGCTGCGACTTTTTAAACGGTCGTTTGCCTGTAACCTGGATTACTGTGCTTACACTTAATAGTGTTTGGCACAGTCTGAGGTCAGGTGCTGATAAAAGAGATTATTTACTAATTTGAGAAGATTGTTTCTTTGTTTTTAATTGATAAATCTCTTCTATAAAAACCCCAGTCTTCCTCTTCTTCAAGTGCCCCAACGTTTGCAAAAACCAGAGAGCTCTGTTTTCCTGAGAAAATTTTCAAATCTGCTTTTCTCTGTGTTTTTGTGTGTGATTCACTTCCCAGCTTCAGTAACCTTTCTCTTTGCCATAGGGGTTGTGTAAAGAGAGAGTCTTGCATCTTTTCTTCTGCTGTGAGGGTGAGATCTTGTGTAAGATCTACTGTGAGGGTGTGATCTGTTGAGATCAAACTGTGTAGTGAGAGAGATCGTGTGGGATCGCTGTGTAGACGAAGTTCCGGCTTCCAAACCGGGTGTGTAGTGGATTTCTCCTCGAGAGTGGGGAGCGGGGACGTAGGTCAGAGGACCGAACCTCGTTAACACATCGCGCGTCAAGGATAACGATTCCTAACCCTCTCTTATTTACTTTGCTTGCATCAGTTTACTGTGGATTGCTTGTCAATTGTTTTTATTGCATAATTAGAGCCTCTTGACCCTAATCACCCCCCCTCTAGGGTCCAACAACTTGAGTATCATAGTTGAGAAAGCTTCCTTTCCCAATCGCTTGGTGAACACATCTGCAAGTTGATTTGTTAAGGCAACATGTTTGGTTACAACTGAACCATCTTGTATTTTGTCACGAATAAAATGGCAATCCATCTCTATATGTTTGGTTCTTTCGTGGAAACGGGATTGGTAGCTATATGTAAGGCTGTTGTGTTATCACAATATAATAATGCTGGCTTCGGATGCAATATTCTCAAATCCTTCATTAATGAGCGTAGACATGATAATTCACAACATGTACCTGTCATGGCTCTATATTCGGCTTCTACTGAAGAGAGAGATACGGTTTTCTGTCTCTTTGTCCGCCAAGAAATAAGAGAAGATCCCAGAAAAACACAATAACCCGTAGTGGATCTACGAGATATTGGACAACCAGCCCAATCCGAATCAGAAAAAGCGCAAAGATAAATCATTCCGAGGAGGGAAAAACAAACCTTGCCCTGGACTATTTTTCAAATAACGCAATACACGTAAGGCAGCTTCCATGTGTGGTCTACGTGGTGCATGCATGAATCTACTTAACACATGGGCCGAATAGGTGATATCCGGTTGGGTAATAGTCAAATAAATTAGGCGTCCAACAAGTCACCTATACTGAGACGGATCTTTAAGCAATTCACCTGAATCCGAGAGCTTTATGTTTTGTTCCATGGGAAAGTTCACAGGTTTATCACCCAAAAATCCACCATCTTTTAAATTTTCCAAAGTATATTTTCGTTGCGAGATGGAAATACCTTTCTTTGACCAAGAAACTTCGATGCCCAGAAAATACTTCAAATCACCCAAATCTTTAATTCGAAAATGACTATGTAGAAATTGCTTGAGAGCTACTATGGCATTGACATCATTACCCGTAATAAGAATGTCATCGACATATATCAACAAATCTATAAAAGATTTGCCTTTCCGACATGTGAATAATGAGTAATCGACTTTGGATTGAACAAAGCCAACAGCTTGGATAGCTGTAGAGAACTTGGCAAACCATTGTCAGGAAGCTTGCTTTAAGCCATATAACGACTTATGAAGACGACACTAGATTCTCCCCCTGTCGCCGAAGACCAGGACGTGGAGACATATAAATTTCTTCATGGAGATCTCCATGAAGAAAAGCATTGTTGACATCAAGTTTGTGAAGAGATCAATTATGGGCAGCTGCTAAAGCCAATAAACAACGACCAGTAATTATTTTAGCAGTGGGAGAAAAAGTGTCATGGTAATCTATACCTTCTAGCTGTGTGTAACCTTTTGCAACCAAACGAGCTTTGAAACGCTCAATAGTACCATCCGAGTGCCGTTTGATTTTATAAACCCAACAACAACCAATAGGCTTCTTACCAGGAGGGAGAGAAGTGAGGGACCAAGTGTGGTTGGCTTCTAAAGTAGCCAATTCAGATTGCATTGCTTCTTGCCAATGGGAATGAGAAGTTGCTTCGGCATAAGATGTAGGCTCAATATCTTGACTGACAGCAGCAGTAAAAGAGCGATGTGGTGGTGAGTAACGACGATAAGAGACAAAATTGCAAAGGGGATATCGTGTACCTTTTTGTGGACCTGATGACAAAGGCGGCAAATGGTTGGGAGACGTTACTTGGTTGCAAACATAATCACGTAAAGCCATGGGAGGGTTATAAGGTCTTTAGGAACGACATAAAATGGGTTTGGGAGGAGGACTAGCAGGTGATGGCCGAGTAGAAACTGGATTCGGTGGTGAGGGTTGTTGGATGGGAGAAATTGGTTTCGGTGATAAGGGTTGTTGAACTGGTGGGGAAGGATCGGATATAGAAAGAGGAATCACAGGGTCTGAATTTGAGGAAGGGGATGGAATGGACTCATAAAGGAAAATAGTTTCATGAAAAACAACATCACGGCTAGTGAACATTTGGTGGGTGTCAAGGTCATAGAGCTTGTAAGCTTTTTGACCAACTGGATATCCAAGAAAAATACATCGTTTGGCTCGAGAAGCAAATTTATGAGGGACGTGCACATCAGTAGCATAGGCAAGACACCCAAAAATTCGGATATGAGAATAAGAAGGAAGCTTTCCATAAAGTCGTTTAAAAGGAGTTTGGCGAGAAAGGAGTGGTGTGGGCAAACGATTAATTATATGAATAGCAGTAGAAACACATTCTACCCAAAAATGTAAAGGAAGGTGGGCTTGAAAACGAAAGGCTCTAGCGGACTCAAGAATATGGCGGTGCTTGCGCTCTACAACCCCATTTTGTTGAGGGGTATAGACATAAGAATGTTGATAAGTGGTCCATTTTTTGTTTAAAAAATTCCCGCATAGAGAAGAATTCTTCACCATTATCAACCCGAATGTTGGCTATAGATACATGGAATTGTGTTTGGACAAATGAAAAAAAATTGACAAGTAAATGTTGTGTTTCACTTTTGTGATGCATAAAAAATACCCATATGAATCTAGAATAATCATCCACAACAATCAAAAAATATTTTGCACCAGAAAGAGAGGCAATTTTATAGGGGTCCCAAATGTCACAATGAATTAATTCAAAAGGTCTAACAGACGAAATTGAACTAACAGAAAATGGAAGTCGACTTTGTTTTGCAAGTGCACAAACATCACAAGCATTATTAGACTGAAAAGGGAAATTTAACATTATCGAAAAAGAGGAAGTTGAGCTAAACAAGTCGGATCCATATCTATATGGGTCAGATGCAGATCTTACTGAGTAGATTATGGTGGCTTTTGATGAAAACAGTCAGGAAGCCGGAATGATTAGCCAAAGTCGTAAATGATCAATTGAGCATTTTACTTGCTCACTTAGTAGTACATCAGGATTAAGGTAAACCATATTAAAGGCTTAAGAAAACATACAGTGGAAGTTTTGAGCACGCCAAACAATGAGGTTTTTACTCAAATGGTTTGGAAGGTATTGCTTTATAGCATGTAACATTATTAATCTGCATGAAAATTGCCCGCAGAAGGTGAGAAAGTACAAAGAAAAAGAACAGAAAAGATGAGAAATTGCGGCTATCCTTATCATTAATAATATAGCTATAATAAAGTAGGTTAAAAGCAAGAGTAAAAATCATAGGAAAGAGCAATGATCCCCAGCACATTTAGTTATTATTTGTAGTTATTATGTTGTATGTGCCTTAAATTAGAGCTTGAATCAGACTGAATCGAATTGAATGTTGAGATGTTCACTAAGGGGCTGTTTGGTTCGTTTCCTAGATATACGGAAATGCATTTCCATGTACAAAAACACAACTTTTGAGTTTTCCAATCTTTTCCAAGAAATAGATTGTTTCACTTTGGTTCGCACAAAAAAATGGTGGGAAACCAATGTATTTATTTTTCTTGTGTTTGGTTCGCATGGAAAAAAAGGAAAATTTTTGTTGATATGACATTTCCTATTTTTTTGTGTTTGGTTGGTTTTGAAGTTTGTAGTGAAAAGTGTTTATGGTCACCATGGTAAGATTACCCCCACTTTTGAAGTTTGTAGTGAAAAGTGTTTATGGTCACCATGGTAAGATTACCCCCACTATATTATACAACAACATTTGTGCTCGTTATATGATGTAATCTTAATCATATAAAAGTTCGAATGTAGCATGAACAAATAATAATATCCCAAATGAATTATAAATTTCTGTTTGTTTTAATAAAATCATACAAAACCTGAAATAATATGAATCAATTGCTATGTATTACATACTTGATTTGACTTGAAATATACATGTTTCAGATTAAAAAAATCACATGAATCCTGTACTAACCTGATTATTCATAAATTTATGATAATCATATTTTATTACAATTTTATACCCTCATTATCTAATTTATATGAATAAATATACCACTAATAATTGTTTTTATCTTTTAATTGCAGGTTAATGAAGAATAAATCTCAAACTCTCATCTCTCAACAAAAACCCATTGATTAAATAAAGAAATGAAGCAAAGAAGCACATTGGAAAATCAATTTCCAAATTATCCAAAAGCCCAAAAGAAGAAAAATATCCAAGCCCAAGGAAATAGTGGGCATCGATGTCGGCATCGATGTGGGCATCGATGCCTGCATCGATACCTGCATCGATGCCTGCATCGATACCAGATTACTGTAGCGCGCGTCAATGGCTGATTTTGCTTGTCTTGGGGCTCAAGTTTGATCCAATGGCTCTCATTCACTGATGTTTACTATAAATAGGGGTAAAGAGTGAGGGGTTAGAGGTGTGAAAATTTTTGTAACTCCTTTTGGAGAGGAGGGCTACTCTTAATTGAGAAGGCCTTCCAAAATTATAACTTTTTGTTGCAATTAATAATAAAATTTTTTTTTACCACTTTAAATTTTCTCTTCTTCTCTTTGTTGGATGATGAAGATGAAGATGAAGATGGAGAATTATTTGAAGGTTTGCATTTCTTTTTTTTTCTCTTTTATTGCTTATTAGTTTAGATTTATTTCTATGCTTGTAGTTAGATTTTATTTTCTTGTTAAATAGCCAAGAGGCTAGAACCCTCTTGCCTTAGATTTATTTCATGCTTATAGAGTAGATTTATTTTCTTGCATTTAATTCTTGCAATTTTATTTTGTAGTTTAGATTTTGCAATTTATTTTGTAGTTAGATTTTAATTTCTTATACTATTCACCTTGAGGCTAGAACCCTCTTGGGTTTAGTTTTTCTTTTTGTTTATTTTTATTTTGTTTGATTCGCCTTTAGGCTAGAACCCTCTAGGGAATCACCCTTTTCTAAGAAGTGAGTTCAATTTTAGATTATCCATATCTATAATTGAATCCACCATCTTTAATTTTTTGCATTTTCTTTTATTTTTGAATTTTGTTCTTCATTCTTGATTTTTTATTTGTTTCTTGATTTTATTCATTTTTTTCTCCTTATCACCTTATTGATCATACTCATTCTTTTTCAAATCCACTCTCACTTACACTTTGTACCTATTTACACACCATTTTCACTCTCTCAATCTCTTCACAGTCATATTCACTCATAAAATCTTATTTGTCACGCACACAACATAAGAACCGATTTTATATTTTCTCCTATAAAACACCTTCCTCGTGGGATCGATATCTTAAATACTATAACTTGACATGGTTGTGCACTTGTAACCTTTTTGGTACATGTTTATGCCGCATCAAGTTTTTGGCGCCGTTGCCGGGGAAGGTGCTTAAGTAGGTTTTAATTATTTTGGTTCTTTAACTTGTGTGTTTTTTATGAAGGAAACGCTTGGAGCTTGAAGATCGCGGATTGGAGAGCTAGGATTTGAAGATTTGCTTTCGGGTAAGTCCTCTTTCTAGTTTTTAATTCCACCCTTTAGCTAATTCTTCATAATTAGAGACAATTAGGACTTAAAAAAAAGGTTTTTATTTTTTGTTAACCATAATAAAATCCATCCTCCACTTTGACATTTACTAACAAGATAATAAATTCAAACAAATCTCCCCTTCTCATTTGTTTGATTGTTAACCCTAATTAAAAAAAAGAAAAAGATTTTTTTTCTTCCATCCTTTTTAGTTGCTTTTAATTCATAGGGTTGCATTTCATATAGTTAGTAGGAATTCACCAAGTGATTTGAGCATCTTGATTTGGCACACGCTTCAAAATATTTTTAAGGGCAAAACCCCATAATCAAGATAAGGTGAGGGATTTCATCACCCTTTCCTTAGCCCAAAAATCACTAATTCCTCACTACACCACCCAAGCCTAATAAAACTCATTAGACGTTGGCCCCTAAGGATTCGAGCTCAATAAGGAACAAGAAATCCTTAAGTGAACCGGTTTAAGTTTTCTCAGATTAGTTGGTGTCTAAGGCAAGGTTTAGGGGTTGCGTAAAGCGCTCCGCAAGGAAAGAGGTACTTAATTGATCTTTGATCACCCTCTAGTACTATCCTTACCTGGCTAACTACCCGGGTAAAACTTTTATCTTTTCACTTAAGGAATTTTTGGTTAGGAGCTAGTCTAGTTGAGTTAGGCTTAACCCTAGAGTTAGAGTGATTGAAAAGTGATTGATTTTGATTTGTTTTAGTTAGGATTTTCCTTTTTCTTCAAAAAAAAAAAACTAACTTTTTCCAAAAAAAAAAAGAAATGGAGCATCCTAATCCACCCGTTCTTCATGATATGTGCTATCCCATTAGGAATGCAATCCCCTCATGCATTAGGCTCCCCGAAACAAATGGAATAAGTTTTGAGCTTAGACCGCAATACATAAACATGCTTCCCAAATTCCTTGGTAATGAAACAGAAGACGCATATATTTTTATTTCGGAATTTGAGGAAGTGTGTATTATGATTAAAATGAGAGAATTAAATGAAGATGCGGTTAAGCTTAGATTTATTCCATTTGCTCTTAAGGATAAAGCTAAAAAATGGCTGTACAGCTTACCAACAAATTCCATCTCAACTTGGGATGAATTTGTCACCGTTTTTCTTAAGAAATTTTTTCCTATTCATAAAACGGTAAAGCTTAGGAACAGCATTCAAAACTTTAAAATTATCCCGGGAGAACCTTTTTGGAAGTATTTTGACCGATTTAAAGATCTTCTCATCCAATGTCCTCATCACGGTTTAGAGAAATGGCGATTGTGCCAAATAATTTATGAGGGATTAGATTATTCTGCAAAAACTTCCTTAGAATCAATGTGCCACGGGGATTTTATGAGGAAAAATGCTGATGAAGCTTGGGAGTTTTTAGAGAGTCTTTCTGAAAAAACAATGCAATGGGAACAGTGCGATGACAGGGTTTCATCAGTTCCCCATTCTAAGTCTAGTGGTCTTTCCTTGGAGTCAAACATTGCTTCTGAAGCGAAGATGGCGACAATTCTGCGGAGGTTAGAAGCCTTAGAAATTAAGGAACGAGCTCCAGCTCAACTCAATCATGTTTCTTTCCCAGGATGTCATAATTGTCAGTCTCCTACCCACGTTTCAGAGGAATGCCCTCTCCTAGGAAATAACAACGCAATAGAACAGATGAACGCTGCATTCCAGCACCCTAGAAATGATCCATTTTCTCCAACCTATAATCCAGGTTGGAGAAATCATCCCAACTTTGCATGGAATCAAGGAAATTCTCCCGGAATTCAAAACTTCACTCTTGCTTCGACCCAACATTTTCTTAGGGGAAACACAGTTCCATTCAATTCTCATTCACAATTTCAACAACCCAATCTGCCGTATCAAAATCAGTCTCCTCCTCATCAAGCTGTAATTCAAACTCCTCACAATCCAGATCAAGATAAACGTCTCAATGTCTTGGAAAGGGGTTTAGAAACCATAATTAAGGCCTCTACTCAAACCACGAATATGTTGACTCAAACATCTAGCACGTTGAATTCCTTCATGCAATCAACCGGACAAATGCTCAACTCCAACACTCAAGCTATAGCTAGATTAGAATCCCAACTTGGTCAACTAGCTAGTGCCGTGAGTGAAAGAGAGAAAGGAAAATTTCCGAGTCAACCCGTGGTCAACCCTAATAACACAGGATGCAGTTCATCCTATGAAGCTCAAGTGAATGCAATCCATTCACTTCGGTCAGGTAGACAGGTCGATAATCAAGTGAGAACTCCGCCAAGTCAAACTCTTGATCCTGTACAAATTCCTTCTCCTTCTCCTTCTGATGAATCTATTCAACAATCACTCCCCTCAGATGACCAAGAACCTGAACCCGAACCTGAGCCTGCTTTTGATAGATTTAGACCGGTTGCTCCCTTTCCAGATAGACTCAGGTCTAGGAAACACTCTCCTCAGGAGGAGAAAATCCTAGAGACATTCAAGCAGGTTAAGGTCAACATTCCTCTCTTAGATGTAATTGAACAAATTCCATCTTATGCTAAATTTTTAAAAGAATTGTGCACTAAGAAGAGGAGAATAAATGTCCCAAAGAAAGTCTTTTTAGCCGCCAATATCAGTGAAATGCTATCAAATCCCATACCTTTGAAACGTAAAGATCCAGGTTCCCCCATCATTTCATGTATCATTGGTAATACTCACATTGATAAGGCGCTTTTAGACTTAGGGGCCAGTGTCAATTTGCTTCCATATTCAGTCTATCAGCAATTGGGTCTAGGTGTACTGAACCCAACCAAATGCACCTTACAGTTGGCTGATAGATCTGTCAAGGTCCCTATGGGTGAGTTAGAGGATGTTCTGATTAAGGTTGGAGATTTTATTTTTCCAGTAGATTTTGTAGTCTTGGAAACACAGCCTGTTTCCAATCCCAAAGGACAGACACCTGTCATCTTAGGACGACCGTTCTTAGCCACTTCTAATGCTCTCATCAACTGTAGAACTGGTCAAATGAAGCTGTCCTTTGGGAATTTGACTGCTGATCTCAACATTTTTAATCCAGGGGACCAACCAAATAATCAGCCTCTAGAAATAAACTACATTCAGGAAAGATCAGAAGAAGAAGAAGAAGAAGAAGAGTGTGATTTAAGTTTTGAGGAAATTTTTGATGAAGAGTTAGAGTTTTTAGAAGAAGCAGATCAGGTCCTTGAGAATAATAAAACTGTGTTAAACATTTGCTGCTTTGAATTAAATTTTGAAGAACTCTTTCTTGATGAACTTAGATTCTTGGAGAATAATCAACAACCAAATTTTCAGAACTTCACAGAAGAATTGGTTGTTAGAAAACAAAACTTCACAGTACAAGAGTCTAAGTTCATTAAGGAATACAAAATGCATGACACCAATAATACCTACCTTACCTTGTTGCATGAATTACTGAACACCCCGAAATGCTTGGAAATTCACATTATTAATTATATCATTCTGAATTTGTTTAAAATCCGTGGGAGAATTTTCAGCAATAAGGTAGGATTCAATGTAGAACATGAACTCTTCATGTTGAATATTTCATTCTACATTGTTTATTTTGTTTATTTCAGAATAATAAAAAGAATTTATTCTTCTCTCATTTGAGAGTTTCTTGTTCAGTTGTTAAAAAAAAGAAAAAAAATAACAAAAATAGAAGAAAAAGAAGAAGAAAAAAGAGAAAAAAAGAGAAAAAAAAGAGAAAAAAAACAAGAAAAGAATAAATGTTTGATTTCCTCCTCCTCAGACCAAAGGTAATTGCATATTTTTATCAGCGAACCAAATATAAGTGCTTCACTTCTTATCTGCTTTACTTTGTGCATCATAGAGTTTGCATTGAGGACAATGCAAAATTTAGGTGTGGGGGTGGGAATTAGTTATGTTTTTCTCTTTATTTTACAATTTTAGTGCATTTTTGTCATTTTTTTTCTTTTCCTTAAAAAAAATTATATCGTCACTTGCCAAATTGATAGAGTTATGTAATAATTAATTTATTTGATACATTTAAAATTTTCTAATCCCTAGTTAGTTATTTACTTAAGTTCATCTTTTATGATAACTCTAAATAAATTTCTTAAGAAATGATTTTCAAAGTAGTATACTGTACTTAAGCCTTAACTAGGACTTTTATTTAAAATAATAAAATTTTTTCATACTTAGCTTAAAGTTGAAAATAATTTTTCAAAATGTCTTGATTTACATATTTTTTAAATACATATACAAAAAAAAATGCAAAAGAAGAGTGCAAAAAATGGGCACCAAAAAGGAAAAAAATAATACTCTTGAATTCTAGGTGATTCTATCTTATAAAGCCTAAGCTGACCGAGTAATTAAGCCCAAGGAGTATTTCCATACTTAATGACCTAAGCCCAATTGGGTTGGGATCCATTGGCCCAAAACTCATTAAAAGGTCACTTAGAAAGCTCGTTAAAGTAGAAAAAAAATCACCAAGGATGAAAGAGTTAAAAAAAAATTTAAATGTTTTATAGTTGTATATATGGTCTTGAAAAATATTTTAAATTAAGCAACTTGAAAATTATTTAAAACAAAGAGTTAGCATGTTCTTTTCAAAACTTTTAAATAAAATTTCTAAGTTTGGCTTGGTTTTGTATTGCTACAATGAGAAGATTTTCTTGAAAAATATACCTTAGAGTATATATAAAAATGTTTTCTTGAGTGATAACTGGCTCCAATTAGATTATCTAAAAGTTATCAAGTGAATTTAGTTATTTACTGACTTCTTTAATTTGGCAAGTTGACCGAATTTTGTGGGTATATTCACTGCAAACCCTCACGAGACTACAACTCGTCCACTAGGGTAACCTAGGGGTTTAAAGGCTTGTTGTATGCGCTAAATACAACCGCGATTCCTGCGAAAGTGAGTTAGGATTTTCTTTTTATTTTCTTTGCTAGAGGACTAGCAAAAGTTTAGGTGTGGGGGTATTTGATAATCATATTTTATTACAATTTTATACCCTCATTATCTATTTTATATGAATAAATATACCACTAATAATTGTTTTTATCTTTTAATTGCAGGTTAATGAAGAATAAATCTCAAACTCTCATCTCTCAACAAAAACCCATCGATTAAATGAAGAAATGAATCAAAGAAGCCCATTGGAAAATCAATTTCCAAATTATCCAAAAGTCCAGAATCAAGCCGAGTAGCCCGTAGAAGCCGGAGAAAATCAAAAATCCAATATGACAAAAAATCATATTCAAAATGGTTGGCTGCAAAGAAACGACGATATCTCCTAATCCGGAAGGCGGAATTTAACATATAATATATGAAAATCGCCTATCTCGACGAGACGAAGCTATCCGTGAAATCAGAATTTGGAAATAATAAGTATCGATGTGGGCATCGATGTGGGCATAGATGCCGGCATCGATGCCTACATCGATGCTAGATTACTGTAGCGCGCGTCAATGGCTGATTGTGCTTGTCTTGGGGCTCAAGTTTGATCCAATGGCTCTCATTCACTGATGTTTACTATAAATAGGGGTAGAGAGTGAGGGGTTAGAGATGTGAAAATTTTTGTAACTCCTTTTGGAGAGGAGGGCTACTCTTAATTGAGAAGGCCTTCCAAAAATTATAACTTTAGTTGCAATTAATAATAATAATTTTTTCACCACTTTAAATATTTCTTCTCTTTGTTGGATGATGAAGATGGAGATGAAGAATTATTTAGAGGTTTGCATTTTCTTTCCTTTTTCTCTTTTATTTCCTTTTTATTGCTTATTAGTGTAGATTTATTTCTATGCTTGTAGTTTAGATTTTATTTTCTTGTTAAATAGCCAAGAGGCTAGAACCCTCTTGCCTTAGATTTATTTCATGCTTATAGAGTAGATTTATTTTCTTGCATTTAATTCTTGCAATTTTATTTTGTAGTTTAGATTTTGCAATTTATTTTGTAGTTAGATTTTAATTTCTTATACTATTCACCTTGAGGCTAGAACCCTCTTGGGTTTAGTTTTTCTTTTTGTTTATTTTTATTTTGTTTGATTCGCCTTTAGGCTAGAACCCTCTAGGGAATCACCCTTTTCTAAGAAGTGGGTTCAATTTTAGATTATCCATATCTATAATTGAATCCACCATCTTTAATTTCTTGCATTTTCTTTTATTTTTGAATTTTGTTCTTCATTCTTGATTTTTCATTTGTTTCTTGATTTTATTCATTTTTTCTCCTTATCACCTTATTGATCATACTCATTCTTTTTCAAATCCACTCTCACTTACACTTTGCACCTATTTACACACCATTTTCACTCTCTCAATCTCTTCACAATCATATTCACTCATAAATCTTATTTGTCACGCACACAACATAAGAACCGATTTTATATTTTCTCCTATAAAACACCTTCCTCGTGGGATCGATATCTTAAATACTATAACTTGACACGGTTGTGCACTTGCAACCTTTTTGGTACATGTTTATGCCGCATCAATTTATGTAGTTAAGTTGCATGAATTATCCAAAAAACTGCTAAACCTATAAAAACATATAAACAACCTGAATAGCCATAAATATGTATATAACATAACAAATAGCCATAAATATGTATGTAGCAATCTGAAACCTATAAAAACAATTTTTATATTATGAATTGTTACAATCATTTATACGAGATTTTATCTGCATAAAAAGTTTCTAAATTAGCTATGAGCATCTATACAAGACCGATATAACTTTTGCAAGTGGTATCCTTAAAGGTATCTCTAGACCTTCATACAATTTGAGGTTTGACATGATCTTCACCACTCGACCAGGTAGCACGATCATGGTGCGATGTGCTCTCCCCTCTCTCTTGGAGCACCTGACCCATAAAATAGATGATAACACAGAGATCAATAATATTATGATAGAGAACTAGTATCATAAAGACGTCTAATTTGTCTAATTTGTTTAATTTTTTGGTAGGTTAGAAGCATGAATAGTAAGCATGAATTTTCAATTTTTTCTCCATACCAAGTGGCTATATTGGAGACTAAAGGCATTGTTTCAGATGATCAAATTTTTTTAGCAAAGCATGACAGAACTAGAAAAAGAAGTAAACATGAAACAATAATGCTAATTACCATATAATTGAAGTAAAAGAAATAAATGTGAAACAAGAATTTTAATTAACATATGATTGAAGTAAAATGTATTATATAGAAAAAACTAACACTTACAAGACAACGGCTGTAGAGGACGAAGCCTACAGCTACTGCAGGGCATGGTAAAACAACAATAAGTTGACAGACAAAGCCAACATCATGTCAAATAAATCACTCATATGTATATACGAATTATGACTATGAGCTCAGAACTTGTTCAATATCATCATTGTTAGCCATTCAGTGCAATATCAAGAGATATTGCAGGTTGCTAATCTCAGATAAATTGGAAAGCATCATAGCATAATTTGAGCACCCGTAAACAATATCAAAATAATCAAATCCAGCCGAACGCAACCTGGATCATAACATATCAAGATTGTGCCTGAAAATCACATGTGTTGTTAAAAGGTACACAAAAAGTAAGGACATAACAGAACAAACATGATTGTGAATGCAGATATATGTGCCTGAACACAAACAACCCAGAATAAGTGCATGCACACAAATATCACGAACCAGCCAACAACACCACCAGCCAACAACAACATCAAGTACCCACCACGCAACAACAACACCAGCCAACAACAACATGAAGTATCAAGCAACAACACCACCAGCCAACAACAACATTTGATGTACCAACCGGCCAACAACATCAAGAAACAAGTAGGCTCACAACATCAAGAAACCAGCCAACAACATCAACAAGCAACAACAACCCAGCCAACAACACCAACAAGCATCAACACCACCAACAGGCATCAGGCAACAACATCAAGAAACAAGCAGGCTCAACACCACCAACAGGCATCAGGTAACAACACCAACACCATCAGGCAACAGGCATCAACACCATTAACAAGCATCAGGCAACAACATTAAGTACCCACCAGCAACAACACCAACGGGTAACAACAACATCAAGTACTCACTAGGCAACACCACCACCAATTCTACAATATCAGCATACAAGCAGGCTAACAACCAGCCAACAACACCAACAGGCAACAACAACCCCCATGTACTCACCAGGCAACACCACCACCATCCAACAACATCAGCATACAAGCAAGCTCACAACCAGCCAACAACACCAACAGGCAACAACAACCCCATGTACCCACCAGGCAACAACACCACCAGCCAACAACAATATTTAAAGGCAACATGTGCCAAAAGAATAATGAGCACAAAATATACAGAAACCTAGCATATGCACACTAAATTAAACACAAATAGAAGATATACTCACAAAGCCAACCGAAAATAGCATATGCACAGCAACAACATCAAGTACCAATGAACAACATCAAGCAATCAGCAGGTGGCTACTGATTTTTACTGAGGGCTCAGAATTTGATCAATATCATCATTGTTAACCATCCAATACAATATCAATAGATATCGCAGGTTGCTAATCTCAGATATTATGACAATCATCATAGCCTAAAATATAAATATTAGCCAATGTAAACTCGTTTCATGAAAACTTACTTCACAAAATACCCAGAGCAATAGCCATCCAGTACAATGTGTGCACATTGTAGGCTGCTTGCATCTTAGTAAATTGTATGGTGACTTATAAATATCCTGCAGCCACAAGTTTAATTTAAATATTAGTACACCACAATATTTACGCTATGAAAGGTAATATTACAAAATGGAAGCAAATAACTATTTACTACAATATAAATATAATATTAGCCATTGTCATACTATTCGACAACCACAAAAATAAACATAATCTCATAAAAGTAGTGTCTCTAAACCAAACAATATTTAGTCTTCAACCATAATTAAAAAAGTTTTCAAACATAAATGTGCTTAAGTGATAATCATAAAATACCATGAACACCCATAATGTATAGGCCTTCAATCCTCTTTGTTAAGAAATGACTCAATCATCTCCTTCTGACCAACCGAAGATATGCCCATAAATAGTCTAGACTCATGCTCATTCATAAAGAGGTGACGATAGTATCTATCTAACTTGGCAACATCAAAGTCATGTGAATGAGCATATAGGATCGCGGATAACTTCTCGGTCCAATGCATATTTACACACATCATGTTAGTGCTAAATACATCTATCTTATCCACCATTTTTAGCATGATCTCACTATCTAGGCTGGTCTTACGAGCCTTTACCTTGGCGGAGGATGACTTAGCCTTAGAACTTGATGTGTTGAGTGCTTCCTTAGGAGGAGTGTCCTCATCATCTAAAATGTGCACTTGAGTAGATTGGGGAGAATGCGTTGGTGAGTTCGCCTCATCTCCAAGATTTATGGTCTCACTACGGCTAAACTTTTTTCAAGCATCACTAGCAAATTGACCTGTAGCTTGATCATCCCCGTTGATAAGGGCGAGGTCATCATAATGCCTCAAGGGATTATTGACATATTGACTAAGCTTAACATTCTTAAAGCTCTTGTCCTGAGAAAAATAAATTTTAATTAATTCAATGATAACAACAAAAGAAATGAAAAATAAATCTATTCTTTAACCAAAGTTTTTTACCTCAATCCACCTATCCAAACATTCAGGATCCATGATGACAGTCTTCGTACTATCATCTTATCCGGCACCACTAAGATTATGACAAGTTTTCATATCATGAAATCTTGTTCGTAGAGTTTTTATGCGGTGCATGACATTATCCCACTTAAAAACTATGTTAAACATCTCATTAATGTGTTGAGAAGCCATATGAAAAGCGGTTCTTTAAAGTTTTTGTCGGGTTTGTAACCCTTTCTTACTAAGTCCGCAAGAAAAGGAATGAGCTCATCATCATAACGGGAATCTCAGAACAGATGTTTGGTCCCTTGAGAACCACCAGCTTCAGCATTATTTTTGGGAATGGTGTTTTTCCTCTTCTTCTTTGGAGTTGATGACGTTTCTACCCCTTCTACGAGGTCCCGTTTGAAACCTGAATCTGGAGTTGAACCATTACCACTAGTGGGAGAAAGCTGCACCCCACTAAGATTAGGACTGTGAAATTGTGGAGGCAAGTTGGATTATTCAGCATGTTCGTATATGACCCCAGATGATGGTGCATTGAAAAGTAGCTGCTATCATGGAATGGCATATTCGAGTATGCTTGAGGTGGTTGAACAAAGTATGACTGCTGCAATGGACAATACCCATCATCACCGTGATGCACCGACAGAGGGGGTTGAGGTGGTTGAGAAGGTGATGGAACTATCCCCTTGCCTTTTTGATTATCTCTCTCATTCAATGATGTATTATCAGCCATTACTAATCAACTAAATTAGTGTCATTCTCGAAGGTCACCTCACCATCAATGTCTTCATTAAATTGATCATCGTTGAGTAGTTCATCATTTGGATCCACAGTTGCAATGAAATTATGGAGTACCGAGCATGCCAATACGATATCTACTTGTATAGGAAAAGGATAATGCGGCTTAACACACAAAATCGTAAAACGATTCTTCAATGTGCCAAACGCAGATTCAATCTTAGACCTCAATGAAGAATGTCTTAGATTGAATAATTCTTTTCTATTCTTTGGTGTTTTACCCGAATGTTCTTTCAAATGATATCGAACACCTCGGTATGGAGAGATGAAACCTGACATGGTTGGGTACCCAGTATCACACAGATAGTATTTGACTATAATTTTATCAAAAAAATTGTTAAGTCAAGTTTGAATATTAAACTTATAAAATTTTAAGTTAAGTCTTTATTTAATTACCATCATAGACTCTCAATCCATGTGGTTGTGGTCTAGATAATGCATCCTAAAGAATCATATAATCATTTGCAGACCCCTCCCAACTTGCTAGAACGTATGTGAACAACTTGTTTGGGGTGCAAGCTGCAAGCATATTCTGTGTAACACCTTTGCGGCCTCAAAATCGTGCAACAAGACTAATAGGAAGCATTGCATCAACATGAGTCCCAACTATCATTCCAATGTAATCCTATAATACATGTATCACTCATCTAAATTAAAATTTACTTACATTGATTGTACAAACAAATATGCTTAAAGTGTAGATTTACCTTGAAATAAGGGTAGTATAGCGGGTTGTTAACGATCTCTTGGGGAATGTCATTGCGAGCTTGTCTCATGTACCGTCCACGCAGGCAAATAATTGCTTGTAATACCTTGTTGAAATATCTACTAACTGCCTCCCCTGATCTTATAAAATGAGATTTGACACAGCGGATTTTTAGATTTATGACCCAGAATGTTCAGTGTCATGATAAGTTGTTCTTCTACCGTTACATTCCTTGAGTCTTTTAGCAGGCTATTGTTCCTCATTATACTTGCTAGTTTAACAAAAGCACCACTCCGTATTCTAATATAATTTACGCAACTATCACTAAAACCATTATAAATTCGCTCTATGTACTCAATTCTAGCTCTCTCTTATCTTTTTTTTCTTTACTTGGACCACTACAAATTGATTTACGTCTAGCTTGCATTCTCCTTATGACAGTAATTATTATAATTAAAATGGATAGGGCAGCACCTTGTACCATATTAACGACACTTTATTCATCAGAACAATCACCATCATTATCCATCTACGATGCAAAAAATCATTATCTAGTTAGAAACTAAGTCGAATTCTAACAAAACCAAAACGAAACCATAATTACAAAATACTAACATGGATTACTGCAATATCTAAGCAACAAATATTGCAGTGACATAACTTGCATTTAAAAATCTCAAATATATGAACTTTTAGCTCCTAAATTGAAAAAAAAACTAATTAACAACATGCTACAGTAACATTTTAAAACTATCTAATAATCATATAATTAAAAAAAATTGATCTTTTTGTCTTCAGGTGGAAGGTCTATGCACAAATTTGGTTTCTTAGCTATAAAATCCAATTTTTTATTCTAAGTTCCTCACTTCTGTCAATCTGGTGTCTCTTTTTTTCAAGATTTATTTAGACCATAAAGTTTTTTGATGAATATTCTACCCCGAAGCTTTAATAATTTGTTAAATGGTACCAGAGTAGTTAATTTTAGATGATGTGATTACTATACAAGAGCTATAGTTGAAAATAGAGATTAAAGGATGAATGACAAAGGTAGCAGATCAAAAAATTTCATTAGTATGTATTAATGTTTAGAGAAACTTTATAAGAAGTTCGAAATATCTTCATGTACAATAGTTATGTTTAGAGAAACATTATAATTTAGTCCAAAACTCATATTGGGTATTAGCATAAACTAATTTTAAAAACTAATTCTAAATTAACAAATGTTAAATTTGTAACCATTATTGGGACAAAACTTATTCTAAAATTACAAGTTTATAGGAAATTTCAGTCATAAATAATCAAAGCGAACCATTACTCATATTTTAAAAAAACATCAATCATAACTTCTTTAACCAATAATGCTTCAACCAACAAGAAGTAAAATTACAATATTTATCAGTTATAAAAGGTGAATTTCACAAATAAATAATTAAATAACAACTACAAACATTTCACAAAAAACCAATGTGGAAATAAACTAAATTTCAACACCTCTATGTGTGAAAAAACCGACAACCATAAAGTAATTTTTCTCAAAATCCTAAATATTACTCTAGGTGAAAACAATGTTTTAGTAGATCTCAAAATTGGCATAAACTAATTTTCCTCTAACATGTTCAGATCTGTTTAAACAATTTTCACACAAAACCAACTTTTTTAAGAACAAGCATAAACTACTTTTTCTGAAAAATCCTAAATTTTACTCCGGGTACAAAATTTTTTTACCAGATCTCAAATTTGGCATAAACTACTTCTTATCAAACATGTTCAGATCTGCTGTGAATTTTTTTTGCTATAAAGTCTTAAAAATTAAACTTAACCCAAATCTCAGATCTGAATAGGGCACTAATTTCTCAGAAAATTGATCTAAATTAAACTAATAATCCGAAAAAAATCAATTATTACCTTGGTTTTAGAAGCTACATCGTCGACAAAGATCAGATCTGATAAATTAGTGGCACAAGATCAAAACCCACTCCCTCAATTTCTTCGATTACAGGGGCAAAGAAGAGAGCGGGAGATTATGGCGGGAGGAGAGAGGTAACTATTAGCTCAAGAAAGAAATCAACGACGAAGCCAGAAATCCGATGTGGCAAAGTTTTCGTCGATTTCACTCGGATAGGGAGGGAATCGGGGCCGAAGAAAAAAACCTAGGTGGCGGCGATTTTCCGCTTCGTTTCCCTCTTCAGCCCTAGTGAAACAAAGATGGGAAAGAAATAGCGTGGAAATGAAAAATCTGAGGTGGAAGAGAAAAACTAATGTGGAGGGGTTGTTAAAGTTTTCCACGGGCCTTAAATGCGAACCAAACAGTCCCTAAAAATAAATTAGGATATTCGTGGATTGATCTGAGGATAAAATCTTTCTCATGTATAATAAAATTGAGGTGAACAAAAATCTTTAATGATACAACACCCGTAAGATATCCCTCAGGGTAACCGACGCGTAACCTACGCCACCACCCGCATATTTAATTTTAATTTTAATTTATTCTTCCCACCCCTATTTCCATGCACCCTATTTCCATGCTTATCTATTTCTCTATACAAATAGGAGAACCCAAGATTCACTATTCATGCTACAATATTATTTATTGTAGCAGTATTACTGTAGCAAATATGAAACTGGGCACTGTAGTTTTTTTTTTAAAAAATATTATTGCAACACACGAGAATACTATAGTAATTTAAAAAATCCAAAAAACACTGTAGTAGTGAAAACCGAAAATAATGTGGCGGAAAAAAATATGCTAGCACGGTGTTCACACTGGTTATTTCTATCCCAGTCCTTATCCCGTTCCCCCTACTTCCCTTGTTCCTTGGGAGCAAACGCAGGCACTAGCTCCAAATTATAAAAAGGTGCGTCCTTTATTTTATTTAAAGTCGATATGCACTAATCATATATATATTATATATATATATAATATATATATATATATATATATTATTATATACTAGTATATATATATATAATAATATATAATATAGATTCTGATATATATATATATATATATATATAATATATATATATAGCGGAGAGGTTCAATGCAAACCTCACTATCCTAAAAACTAAAAACCTATCCACTCGTTGGATGAGGATTGCATTCACATGGTTGAGATCTATAAGACAATTAATGCTGCGTTTGTAGCTAAAGGGTAATCAGGTAATTTATCAGCGATTCCAAAGAGAGGTATATTAGTGGACTATTTGAGTTCCCAGAAAGTCACACCTCTCTCGTACACCCCCATCTTCTCTCTCTCCATCTCTTCTTATTCAGACCATCACACCGCACGCCATCAACTCATATCAAGCCGCCGAGCGTCGCCTCCCATGACTGCGACTTGTGTGGCTCCAGCCGCCGCCGTCCCCCCGCCTCGCCTG
>NC_033794.1:19033834-19077882 GCF_001876935.1 Asparagus officinalis | reverse complement strand
CCATCTTTTTGCTCTGCCTCCTCGCCATCTCTTTCTTATTCAGGACCATCACCAGCACCCCTCCAAATCCTATCAAGCGCAGACACGGTCGGGCCTCCCCATGGACTCGACCTGTCCGGGGCCTCCAGCTCGCCGCGGGCTCCCCACCCCCCAGCGGCTCTCGCTGAGGCCGTCCGCCACCCTTGGCTGGCACCGAACCTCCTCCAAGCCGCCCCCTCTCAGCTCCGTCGGCCTCCCACCTCCCAGCCCAACCATCGGCGCGTTCTCCATGGCCATCCACACACTCCGAGCTCCGACCATCCCTGTCGAACCAATATACCGGCCTGCCGACCATCGCCTCATCCGCTCCCACCACGTCAGCTCCGACAGCAGCGCCTCCGACGTCCAGCTACCGCCGGCTCCAGAACGCTCTCCTCGACGACGATCCGCGGCATCTCGATTCACAGCAGTGAATTGGATTTTCACATCAGTGAATCTCCGATTTCACATCAGTGAATCTCGATTCACAGCAAGTAAATGCTTCGATTCCAGCTGAGTGAATGCTCGATTCACTGAGTGAATCGCGATTTCACTGAGTGAATGCGGCGATTCAGCCTGAGATGAATCTGGATGTGTCCCTCATCTTTTGAAATCGGCGAATTCAACTGGCTGTGAATCGAGATCACTGATGCGAATCGAGATTCACTCCAGTGAAAAATCGAGATTGCACTGGCAAGTGAATCCAGATTCACTACAGCAGGCGAAAGCTTGGAGGGCTAGGATGGATTTTAAGTGAATGCCATAAGTTTCTTATTCTTTTTTGGTTTGTTTATTTTTTGGCAGATTTGCTATTGTTTGATAAGCGAGTTTCAGTTCACTGAATCTGATTCAATTTAGTGAATCCTGGATTCAACGGTCCATGGCTCACTTCGGTTCGTCAGAGCGCCTTCGTTCCGCGGAGGTGAGCTCAGGGGCAGTGGAGTTGAGGAGCCTCGTGAGGAGTTAGTGGGTCGTTTGTGTGGTGAGAAGAGGAAGAGAGAGAGGCGGCTGGTTCACAGCTTTTGGGGAAATGGAGGAGTAGAGAGAGGAGATCGTGAGAGGAAAATTTGTCTAATAATGTAAGATGAGAGTATAAAGGACGTGTATTAAATTTGATCATTGTTCCAATGTAATCAGTACACCAATTAATGCACGATGAATTGTTGCCAATTTTACCATTTTCAACATTAATCAGTGTATTAATTTATCTATATTTACCAATTCTGGCCATGCCCGAAATCTAGGCCATTGGATTAGATAGATTGGATGGTTTAGGATTAGGTTTTTAGTTCTCTAGGTTTTTAATTAGAACCGTCTCCCTATATATATATATATATATATATATTATATATATATATAATATATATATAAAGCTCACGACCCTTTCCTTCATCGCCATTGGAGGCGAGTTCAACCTCTGTGAAACTGGGTCCGTAGGGTTTTCGCAAAATTGTTGTCAAATTGGGTGCTTTTAAGTGCTCTAGCTTTCAAAATTCCATCTTTTTTTTCTGTAATTAGAGAATTTTCTAGAAGGGACCACCGATCAACGTCGCCTTCACGCATGGTAGAAGAGGTCAGGAAAAGATAGCTCGAACGCTGGAGGGCAATCTTGACTTTGCTTTGTTGTACTTAATTGTGATTAAATCATAGTGATTAAATATCAATAAGAGTGGAAGCTATACCTAAACCTATTGTTTGGATCTGAATTAGGATTTTGATGATCTTCTAATCTTAGGGTGTCTCTTTTAGTATCTCTTTAGATAGAGATAAGAGAATTGAGTGTGTTAACCCTAGATTAAGGACCATAACTCCATATATATAGGTGTTGTACATTTATAATTTGGTCCCTCATCAAATTATAATTATAATCTGGTATCTGCACATTTAGCTTATGATTTATTTAAATAATCATTAACCAAAATTGATTGATTATTTTATGCGTGTTATCCTTCAGGATAGCAATACACACTAATAAACATATGTGCCCACAAATTAGATTTAAATCCAACATGTTTAAGCTATTCCTCATTTTTTCATTCTTTTTTTTCTATTTTTTTTGTTATATTTTAATTTTTTTTGGCGGAGCTAGGGGCTTTTTTGGATTGAGGGGAATAAGTGTGAAGGGAAGTTAGGGGAATCATTCACCTTGTTTGGGAGCATTTAGGAGGTGAAGTTGTTCACCCTAGTTCCCATTGGTTAACCCCCTAATAGTATAAAATTTGTTACCCCCCAAATTGTGGTGTAACCAAGGGGAAGGGAACTCCCTTCCCTTCCCTTCCATTCTCTCACTTAGTTTCCCTTATGTTGTGTTTGGGAGTTTACTAAGGGAAGGGAAGGAAGGGTAAACAACGGGAAGGGAAGGGAAATGAAGGGAATTGTAATATGTTGTTTGGGAGTTGAGTAAGGTGAATGAAGGTGAAAGGAAGTAAATATATGTAAATTTACATAAATGATTTTATACTAATAAGTTTAACACATCAGCTATTTTATTTGTTTTGATGGGGGTAAGAATGTCATTACACCCATTTACCCTCCTTTAGGGGGGGGGGGGGGGGACCAAGCAATTTTACCCTCCGTTCCCCTTCCTTCCTCCTCTCTACCCTCCTTAAAAAAAAACTCCCAAACAAGGTGAAAGCTCTTCACCTCTCATCTCTATACATCTTCTGACCAAAGACTAGTCCAACCTCTCATTTAATATTTTTGTTAGAAGAAGCTTAATCTTAGGGGGTGTTTGGTTGCATTGTTTTTGAGAAATGTTTTCTCAAAAAGTACAAACAATGATATTTCTGTAATTAAGAGTTTTCTATAGATTTCCACAAACTGTGTTTGGCTCAAAAAAGATTTACAGAAATGTTTTCTGTAAAGTATAGAAAAATACCAAAATTTATAGAAATTGATTTCCTTCTAAAATAACTCATTAACACTTTTCTATAAAGTTCCCACTTTTCTATAAAGTTGGTGGTGTTTGGTTACATTTCTATAAATTATAGGAAATGTTGCTATTTTTCCAAAAGTTACGAGTCATTTTCTTGTTTTGAACCAAACAAGCACAATACAAAAAATAAGAAAATTTGTACTTTTTAACTTCTCAAAACTTTTCCTATAATTTTTTTAAGAAATATAAGGAAACCCTCCTCAATTTCCTTTAACATCAAACTCACCAACCTCATGAACTCCGGCAATCTGAACGCCGCCCGAAAACTGTTCGATGAAATGCCTCAACTAACAACAGTCTCCTACAACGCAATAATCTCAGGCTACAACAAATGTGGCCAAACCCAAGAACCCTTAACACTCCTCACCCAAATGCACAGCTCAAATACAAAACTTAATGAGACCACCTTCACTTCACTCCTCAGCGCTTGCTCTCGCTCCTCCTCTTTCGACCTTGGCAAGCAAATACACTCCCTCATTCTCAAATCGGGCTTCGAAGGCTTCTCATTGGTCGGAAGCTCATTGCTCAATTTGTACACTTCTTGCTTCGATATATCGAATGCATATCGTCTCTTTGAGCTGTTGCATTGTAGGAATCCGTTATTGTGGAGTTTGATGGTGGTGGGTTTTGTCAAGAGTAGGATGTTGGATGAAGCACTTGATTTGTTTGATAAAATGAATGTTAGTAGTCGTGATGTTTACTCATGGACTTCTTTGATCTCGGGTTGTGCTCAGAATGATGATGATGTGCAGCGTAGAAAGGCTCTAGAGTTGTTTGTTTCGATGACAAGTAATGGTGATGTGAAACCGAATGAATTCACTTATGATAGTGTGCTGAGAGCTTGTGTGAAATTAGAAGCTGTAGATTTTGGGAGAATGATTCATGGGTGTTTGATAAGGTTGGGGTTGGAGCATGATGATTCGATTAGTGGAGCTCTCGTTGAATTCTACTGTAAACTTGGGTATTTGGACGATACCAAGAGGGTTTTTGATCAACTGGATAAAAACCCTTGTTTAAATACTTGCAATTTGATGATAGGAAGTCTTGTTGACGTTGGAAATATTCGCGAAGCTGAGTTCATTTTCAATCAATTGGAGGAGAAAAACCCTGTTTCATACAATCTAATGATCAAAGGGTACGCCGATAATGGAAGGATTCAAGAATCCATCGCTTTGTTCGATAGAATGCCTTGCAAGAATATAGTCTCGTACAACACCATGATATCGGTTTACCATAAAGCTGGCATGTTTGATAAGGCTCTGAAACTATTCGAATTTGTCAAAGAGGAGAATAACACTGTGACATGGAATTCGATGATTTCAGGCTATGTACAAAACGAGCAACCTACCGAGGCCATAAAACTATATGCAGTCATGCAAAGATCCTCAATTGTATGTAGCAGATCGACATTCTCTGCTCTATTTCGAGCTTGTGCAAGCATGGGAACAGTCTCTCAAGGGAGAATGATTCATGCACAACTAATCAAAACACCATTTGCATCCAATGTCTTCGTGGGAACTTCTCTTGTAGATATGTATGCCAAATGTGGAAGCATTGATGATTCTAAGCTAGCATTTCGTGGTATTATCTCGCCCAATGTGGCATCATGGACCGCACTTATAAATGGGCTTGCTCATAACGGGCTTGGCATCGAAGCAATACTAGAGTTCGAAGCAATGCTAAAGCACCAAATCGATCCAAATACAGTTACATTCACTGGTATACTCTTAGCCTGTGCGAAAGAGGGCAAGGTAGATGAAGGAATTATGTACTTTAACTCGATGCAGAAAGACTACGGATTGAATCCTACAGTTGAACATTATGCTTGCATCGTCGATGTTCTTGGTCGATCAGGGCGAATTCAAGAAGCCGAGCAAATTGTGCTCAAAATGCCTATAGAGGCTGACAGTGTTGTGTGGGGGACTCTATTGAATGCATGTTGGTTTTGTATGGATTTGGAAGTGGGTGAGCGGGTAGCTGAGAGGATGCTGGGTATGGACTCAATGCATGTGTCTGTTTATGTGATTTTGTCTAATATCTATGCTAGGGTTGGGAGATGGGAAAAAGTGAGGGAAGTTAGAGAGAAATTGAGGGGATTGAGAGTGAAGAAGGATCCCGGGTGTAGTTGGATTGAGGCTAAGGACAGGGTTCATGTTTTCTGTGTTGAGGACAGGAGTCATCCTGAGAGTAGTGAGATTTTCTCAGTTCTAGGGGTGTTGAGAGATGATGTTTGTTCTAGTTGTGAGTTTGGATTTGATCCTTTTGTTTATGACATGCATGAGCATTTGGTGGATTCATTTTAGGCTAAATTTATAGTTTCCCTACTTTTGCACTTATATATTCTCTCTTGTTTTTGGCTGGCAGCACTTATGTACACTAAAGTTTCTAAAAATCGCACTTCAATACCTTTTGTTATGCAACTGTACGTGAGAATTGTCCCCCAAATTTTTTCCACGTGATACTCACAAGCGAATTTTAGACATCTTTTGTGCTTAATGTTTGTTAAATTTACTTTTAAACATGTATTCTAATTGGGATTTATTTGAAACCCAACTTAATTATAGTTTAAAATAGAATTATGGTGAGTTTAATAGCAAATCCAACCATCAATATGGAGATATTGTTGTAGCTAAGCACATTCAAAAGTCCAAGCCAATGGACTTTGGATCAAGATCCTACAACCAATTTATTGCATGCACAGTAAAATATATGTTCAGCAACTGTTGTGAGTTTTGGTTAACAATTAGGTGAAAGTGTGCACCTCATTATTTGTTAGTCTGTTCTCAGTTAGTCTCATCTGAGAACAAAATGATGCCAAATCGCCTTATACATCGCTTTGCCCCGCGAAAGACGGTTCCAGTACAACATGACCAAGATTTTGACGTGACATTTCGCTAGCAGCTGAAATTTTTGTGAACACACATTCACTGAATTAGATTATGTGTTTTGCTCGCTCAAAATTTTATCCTGACTGCATTTTGAAGAGGTTGTCTTTGATAGGAACCGGATCGGTAGTATTTGTGATATATTTCTCAGGTCCAAAAATATCCGTCGAGCTAGTTCTAAAGCTTGTTTATCCTTCTTCGATCCAATCTAATTTCTAATTGGTTGGCAAAGACAGCCTTGGCGCGGTGTTTGGCAACTTCTTAACATCGGGCCAGAAATAATTACAAGTTATTCTCGAAGGAAGTCGAGAGACACAAGTAACACAAAATTGTCAAATGACATTGTCACCATACCGAAACCTTGAAACTGCGATGATACTGTAATTTAATGTTCTAACATAGCCTCACAGGTTGAATGCCTTTCGTATATGTTAAAACCGGGACTTACTTAGCAGTATCATTTTCTAAAATTCACTTCAAAATTATAGACTGTGAGAATAAAACTCGGGTTACTATCCTATAATGTCAAAGGATTCTGTCAGCATATAAAAACTTTAAAAGTTATGGTGAATATTGAGGGTTATACAATTTTATACTATCACCAACATAGAAGAAGGGAGAAAAGAATTGAAGAAACAAACAATTATATCTTTTTTCTTGAAAAAGAATCGAGTTTAAGAAGACGATAATAAATTTTACATTATGATGAGCTACCAAGAGATAACGTAATAGAGAGGTTTATCCTGTTAGCCGAATCTAAGCATATGGAAATCTCAGCATTTTTGTTGCTTGACAGCTGATCATTTTGTTAATCCATCACATATTTCCTCTTCATTAACAGCCTCTCCCTTGACGTCTTTTCCCTTGAGCCACCCATGCCCTTTTCTATTACATGTGGCTTCAAATCTCTAATGACTAATCAAAAACGTAAGCGAAGGGGCAACTGCTGACCTCACCCCTCTACTTAGAATATTCTTAGTCCGTTTAACCTCCCTCTCTAATTAATTAATCTCCATTTGTTATTTAATAATCCATCTATTTATTTATCTTCTAAACTAAACAAACACATCCACCATAAAAATCTTAGGGAACGTGATAAGAGAAGAACTGGTCAGCAACCGCATCTCTAGCTCTTCATCTCTCATCTCTATACATCTTCTGACCAGAGACTAGTCCAACCTCTCATTTAATTTTTTTTGTTAGAAGAAGCTTAATCTTAATCCCCACGCTAGCCCCACAATCACAAACCCCTTTTATAAAACCACATGCCCCCCTTTGCGATCATTTGAACTCACTCTCCTACGACAAACTCTCTCTTCTCCTCTCCTCCCTTCTATATATCAGTCTCTTCAGAAGAATCAGACATATATAATAACTGTTGTAGTACGATCGATGGACTGATACTCTCTCCTTCTTGCTAGGCTTCTACTGACGGAAAAGGCGAAAATGGTGAAGAGCATGAATATGCTATTGAATGAGTTGGCTCGTGGATATAAGCTAGTTAGGGAGCTTGATGCCAAGCTCAACCTAGATTCAATTGAGTTATGCGCGTCGCTTGTACAGGATATACTTGATTGTTTTGAGAACGTCATGGCCATGGCCAAAGCAAATGCTCCTACAGGCTCCCCTCGGTTGTTTACCCTAAGTCCACAACATGGGGTTTCAGAGCAGCCATTTAAAGCTGAGCACAAGGAGATGGCATCGAAGAAGAGGTATGGTTATGTTTAGGATTTGGCTATATTTGTCGCGCTCTGTTGTTGACAACTGGCCCTCAAAACCCCCCAAATCTCTGTAGGCGCGTAGTTCTCTAGGAAATACGACACAATCTAAAATGGCTTGCTTGCCCCCGACCGATTCCGTAACCCTTCAGTGCCTGAGACTCCACAATCTCGTCTTTTTTTTTCTTTTTAAAGAACCCCAATACCCCAAATCCACTTTCTCCTCACGAACCCAAGCTGGCAAAACCCGCGAAGGATCAAGAATTCAAACCCTCAACCTCGCAATCCGATTCTATTTACCGCTGGCATCTTCCCTGCTCAAATGCAGACCCTGCAAAATCCCAAACCCTTGTAGTGTGTTAACCCTAGATTAATGCTTCTGTGATGGGAAAGATCAAGGGGTGTATTGTAGATTCTGCTCCTGTTGCTTCCCCTGATCCACAGGTAAAGGGTGAATACAATTGCTTGTTATGAATTGAATTGTTTACGTTAATAGATTATGTCTTGGGTAATGTTTGGTTTTGATGATTTATAGCATAGTAATAAATTGTGTATTGGTTCATTGAACTTGGAGGCAAGTTTGCTTGTTTTGTGAACATGAACCAAATTGTTGCTACAATAGTTTCACTTATGTGCTATCTTTTATCTCTTAAAGGCGAAAGAGGAAAAAAGGTGATTTTTGTAGTCTTTCTTCTCTTTGAATTAAGATTGCAAGTAATTTTTGGTATGAGTTAAAACTCATCCCTCCACATATTTCAGGTCTGGGCTTCAGGGTTCTCTGCTGCATTTTTGAAAAAGCAGAGTGTGGCAACGAAAGGAATGCTGAGCTCCAATAATTCGGGGATGAGCGCATTGGTTGAAAGTAAATCAAGCGGAGAGCCGAAACCGGCAGTTGCAGAAATTGCATTGTTGGCAGTTCTGGAGAAGTTCTTTGAGGTGGTTCTTAACCTTCCTTCCATCAATAGGTAATGATGTATTTATACTTAATTTCCCCATTGATGAATGTTGGTGACGATTACTGGATTTCCAATGAACATTTTAAGATAAATTCCAGAAAACCCGCTTTAAGGGTTTTGTGTAAAAAACCCTGAACTTTATAAGTCGTAGAAAACTCTATTGTGCTATCGGAAATTTTCATAAACCACATGTTAACATGCGGAGTAGAAAGTATGCTGTCATTTTTAGTTTTGCCTACCACTACCTAAAAAGGATAGTATTGAAGTTGTTATGTGCGGATCACATGATAACTTAAAAGTAACTCTTGCCAGTCATGATACCCGAGTGAGAAGTCTTTAGGGATTTATAAAGCTTGGGAGAGTCTTGTGAAATCTACCCAACTGGTAATATAGAGGGCGTTTAAGTGAGCTTATTCTTTGAAGCTTATAAGTTATGCTAAGTTTTACTGGCTTTTAGCTTTTATGATAAAAATGCTATAAAAATTGTTTGGACAGAATAATAATTTTTTTTTTGTCAAACCTAGCTTATTTAGATGAGCTTATAATCTAGTTCTTCAAAAGTTGTGACATACCAGCTTTTTAAAATGAGACTTATAAGTTAACTTATTTGATATTTTACCAAACAAGTAGATATTAAAAAGCTAGCACAAAAGCTACTAGTTTGACCAAAAAATAACCTCCCCCAAACACCCTCATAATCTGGCACTATTGTCATCTTGCATTTTCAGCATTTAAAATTCCTGAGAGCAGAAATTTGTTAACTGAATATCTTTCTTTATTATTAACAGGAGGCTTCATGATGTATTCACTCTATTATCGTCAGAGCAACCAAACTGTCCACAGCTATATATTTACAGCTCTGCTGATAGAGTTATACCAGCAAAATCGGTGGAATCTTTCATAGAAAAACAAAGGAGAGCCGGGCATGAGGTTAGGTCTTGTGACTTTTTAAATTCACCTCATGTCGATCATTTCAGAAACTATCCAGACATTTATACTTCTCAGATATCTGAATTCTTGGAGGATTATGTGCTAACCTGTCACAAAGACTCGTAGAATATTTTCCTTAGATGTATGTAATTAGTTTTTTCTTTTTCTTTTTCTCTCCAATTTTTTCCCCTGGTTGTAATTTTTCCAGGCATTACTATTGTTCAAACTGGTGAGATATTGTAAAGATTGCATACATAAAGAAAAATAGAGAATTATACAAAATTTTCATTCATCTTCTTTCTATATTTGGGGTGGTTGTTATGACTGGTTGGCCTTTTACGGCCTTGTATGAACTGTAGATTGCCTTAATTGAGTTAATGCAAGTGAAATAATTTCAGTTCATGGTTAAGCAAATGACAGGTTGTGTTTCCAGAGAATTAATTGTGTGTGTATGGTAATTTGATCCGGACAGGCACAAAAGGGGAGACTTTTGATGCTAATTGAAAGATTGTTGAATATTTGGAAGAAAACAGAGGAACAATTTCAAATATCCAAATTAATCAGTCGTGTGCTTTTATAAGGCGAAGCTTCTCTAAAGGAAGTAATTGTGCTTGAAAAAAAATGATTACAGAGGATTATTTGAAGCAAATTAAACAATATCCAGTGACTGAATTAACAACTAAAGAAAAGAAAATAACTCAATGACTAAGTTCCTTAAATTAAACAATACTGAACAAGTGAATTCACAACTAAGAAATGAATATATATCATTGACTAAGCGCCTGAGCGAACATGGTGTAAATGGAAACATTTATAAGGAATGAGTCTGCTAGGCAAGTAAAAATAACTATAAGTTGGGTTGTAGGTTTGAAAGTGTTTAAGCGCTGGAAACCTCACTGAAAAAGTTTGTTACAGGATCCAGTAAAATCATAAGTTAGGAAAATGAGAAGGGAAGGATTCTAGTAGAATAGGAAAAAGAGAATTAGAAGAATATTGTCCTTACAGAAATGTGGCTATGACACAACTCAGGAGATATTCACTAAGCTAACTGAATAGTTTAATAAAATTCAAATGTTACGTTGTGCAAAAAGTAAAATATCTACATCCCTATATCACATTTATGATAAAATGTCAAACTAATCTCACTAATTGCCCACCTTATTTTATGTTTAATTGAACGCCAGACAATACCCCCATGGCTCATGTCTAGTCCAGCCCAATGCTCAATCTTAGCTTGTCTGATTTGAGTTCAAGCAATCTTTATTCCCTTCCTCTTTGCTTTTTTATCCTGGGTTGGTGAGGTCAACTAATTTCAAGCTATAATTTTCTTTTGCTGGTTAATAAAGATGTAATCTATGTTAGAATATAAAAATATAACCTTTAACTTTCATCACAACTTCGGAGTTTATAGTTAGCGACTTGACATGGCTTTAGCGCAACCCGGGTTCAAATCCCACCGGACCGGCCATGAAGTTAAAACGGATTTTAAATAAAAACTGATTCCACTGCGTGAGTCCAGGTTTCGGCTCATAAAAAAGGCGCTCAACCTGCATTGGCATGGTAGAATATAAAACTATAACCCTTAACCCTCATCACAATTTCAGAGTTTTTGTGTAATAATTAGGATTTTTGACATGGTATCAGGATAACTCGGGTTTAAATTCCTCAGGACACGAACTTAAAACTGATTTAAAAAAGGATTGATACCGCTGTGTGAGTCTAGGTTTTGACCTATAAAAAATGCGCCCAACTAGCGGGCATATTAGAATATAAATTTAAACCCTTAACCCTCACCATAACTTCAGAACTTTAGTGTAATGGTTAAGGACATTGACATGGTATCACGAAAATCTAGGTTCAAATCCCGGTAGCCATGAATTTAAAGCGGATAAACAAAGAGACTGATAGTGCTGCATGACTTCAGATTTCGGCCCATAAAAAACGCGCTCAAAATGCGGGGGCATGTTAGAATATAACAATATAAATCTTAACTTTCACATCTTTGGAGTTTTGGTGTAATGGTTAGGGACTTTGACGATCTTATTTGGATGTTGCATGAAAACTATTTTGCCGATCTTTAATTATGACGTACTAAACATATCATTATTCATGAAATTGAATTGAATGTCTAACTAACCATCTGCTCTGATATCAATCATCAGAAATTCGAGCAAGGCTCTATACAAGAGATGTGACTGATGTAAATCTGATTTTATATGAAAAAAGCTCTAATGGGGTACGGGAGTATAATCTACTTAGTAATATATTCAATCACTACATAATCTAATTGGGTTACTTCACACATACAATAAGATACAAGTCACATATTTCAATATATATATAGTCTGTAAGTTAAAATAGTTTGCATAGTTAGTCAAATTGCAGGTATGATACCAATTGCATATTCGATATTCACTCGTATATTCGAATGTTTGAGAACTATGCGGCCATACAATCACTTTACGTTACTATTCTTAGTCTTTGTCACACAAAGTTTTTTCGATAACTGGTTCGGTAAGTTATCACAAGCATGCTTTAAAGAGGTTATCACTAGCTCACAAGTGATAAGGATAGTGTGTGGTGACCCCAAACAAAGAAAAGATAAAGGTTAGGAATTCTTTTTGCCCATTGGTCTTTATGAAAGGTTTCTGTAGTAAATTATTTCCCCTGAAGTGAGGATAGTGCGTCTATAAAAAATGAGGTAATTTGCAGGCACCGTTGCTGTCAATTGAGAACTGATCAGTTGCCTTATCTTGATCATAAAAGAAACCAAAAAAACTTTTAAAAAATCAGAACATACTTTAATTTTTTGCTTTGTGCTAGAAGTAATTCTTTACCATTTCTTAAATCCGTTTTGATTACTTTTTGTTCAAGAACATTCACATCAGGGATGCAAAAACATACGGATCGATATTTGTGTGTATATGCGCATTTGTTTCTGATAGGATGTGAATATTATATATCTATACTGGGAGGTTATGGGTATTGATATGGGTATTGTTCTAGTTTTTGATGGGATATGGATAACGATACTATCCTAATGTCCGAAAATATGTATCAACCAGTGATGATATTACTTCAATCCTAAATAAGTGGATTTGGGATCAGTTTTGGTGATCATGAGATGTGACCTTAGCTTTCTAGATATGTCGAATGTTGATCAACTCTAACTTGAGAAATTTTGGTTTATTTAAAACAACTTTTGTATCATATGGCCAATATACTTCTCAACCTTATCTATTTTCCACATATCTGCCTTGTATATGTTTTATCCTATCGGTTTTCCATTTTAACAAATATGGATCGTGCGTTTTATTTCTTAGTAAATCATTTTTGTATTTGTATCTGATACAGATGGTAAGCACCATTTCTGATGCACATCCAATCTGTTTGCAACCAAGATTTTCATATATAAGTATAAGCAACCTCAGAAATCCTAGTGAAGTATTTAAAGAAACACAGTGAAATAATGAAGCAGCAATTATAATGTTTAGAGTGAACTTTAGCTCCTTAAGAACAAAGGAACTTCCATACAGCTAGACGAGAAAAAGAAAAAGATCCGAGTGCTTACAACTCAACTCTTTAAGAAAGCTAATCAGTTTATTATGTTTTCTCAGGTGAAACTTGTAAGATAGGAAAATTTTCTTTCTTCCTTTTTAATATTTCTTTTGATATTTCTAGCATTATCGGGAACATGCCGCGTTTCTTTGTTGCTTATACACTTCAAATTTAGGCTTGCAACACCTAAGATACTTATTGCACCTGCATTGACATGCCAAATTATTGAATAACAATGTTTTGGGTTTTATAAATACCTTGGTTAAAATGTCAGAGTACGATAAAGGCTTCTGTGAACTAATAGGATTAGTTAATCATTCATGAAACACAATGCCGATATCATTTTATCTTAATTTCTTTGAACCAATGAAAATCAAATGATGTGACCATGTACATTTAAATCCTTTGAACATTGCTTTCTCTTTGAGAAATTTTTTACTCTTAACAGAGTAGAAGAGGAGCCTTTTCTATAGGGTGAAGCTACCATTAAAAGGGGTCTTTTATCAAAGGAATATATTGGTTCACAGAAGTAGGACTTTAAGCATTAAAGATAACTTTGGCTCA
This sequence comes from Asparagus officinalis, assembly GCF_001876935.1. Classification (NCBI taxonomy): domain Eukaryota; kingdom Viridiplantae; phylum Streptophyta; class Magnoliopsida; order Asparagales; family Asparagaceae; genus Asparagus; species Asparagus officinalis. The sequence continues at coordinate 19,064,318 of NC_033794.1, read as the reverse complement.
TTAGTAAAGTAGGCAAATCAATGGAATCTAAGCTCCTTAAGGACAAAGGAACTTCCATGCAACTCAACTTTTCCAGAAAGCTTAAGAGGCAGTAGACTTGAATCCTCCTCAGTAAATGGTCTTTTCATTGACATGAAGATTACAGGCATATAAGTGATAAACAAAAGCAAGAAGCTTTATATAGTTGGTTCCTACAAAAAGCATCTCTAATTGTTCTATTTACCCTCAGAGGTAGTTGGTTGCTTTTACGTAGGCATGTTGAAAGGTTCTAAGTTTCAAAACAAATAATATCGAACTAAAAGGACTATTTACTTATTTAGGAACATGTCAACATTTCAGTCTATGGGAAGAGAGAGAGGATTATAATCCTCTACTTTGAGCAAAAACACCAATTGACTTAGTTGTAGATAAAAAATGAAGTATTTTTTTCTTTCTTCTAAGTCTATGAAAAATGCATCCAAGTCATTAACACAGGAAGCAGCTAATAGAAGTGTGCACTATATATTGTAAATCTTAGAAGAGTCTTTTTCAGGTTTTTCTGTCTATTTAATCATGGCTATTTATAATTAGGAAACGAAACAAGCACAAGGTACTTTCTGCCGCAAAAACTTGCAGAAATCACCAGATTCACCACATTAATTTCAATTGATGGTTTAATGAGCTTCAATTGATGGTGTAATGAACAAATGACAATGATATGGTAACTTCTTAATCGATCAAATGTTCAGAGTTTTAGAGCTCAACCATGCAGATAATAAAAATTGTCTTAATTCCTAGCAAAGAAACTCGAAACTGACAAAAACGTTGATATCTCTCAAACCGGAGGGAATTTGACGAAACGGACAGTGGCAAACCAAACTTTGATTGGTTTGGTCGGTCTCGTTTCAAAAAAATACGCGATTTTCATATATAATTCGTCCAATTCCGATTTACGGTTTGAAAGATATGACTTGTTCTTCACAGCGAGTTATATTCCTCAACGCTTGCGAAGACTTAAGTTCGCCTGAAGGCCGAGCTTCGCCCACGAGGTTTGCCCGCATATTCCAACCCCGCCTGCATAAGCCAAGCTCGCCTGAACGCTTGAAGCTCGCCTGAATTGAAGCTCGTCAGATAGCTTCACCTATGAGGTTCGCCTATAAGAAATCCAATCCGCCTGCAAGCTCACCACGAATCTAAGCTCACAAAGAGGCCAAGCTCGCCCAGCAACGAGGTTCGTCATTGAAGATGAAGTTCACCCAGAAACGATGCTCGTCATTGAAGATGAAGCTCGCCCAGAAACGAGGCTCGTCATTAAAGACGAAGCGAACCTCGCTGCGCATTGAGGCTCGTCTCATCTAACGAACCTCGTCATACCTAGTGAGGCTCAACGCCAGGCGGTTAGCGGCCTTAAAGACCCAGTCAGCCCACGTGGGCTAAACCTAAGGAGTCAGTTACACCCCGACTCCCTGATTTGATTTCACTGCGTCAGTTACGCGCTACGGCCTATAAATAGCCATGAGAAGCTATGAGGCCAAGGGGGGACGCACATACATAGGGCCATCACTTACGTTTTGAGAGCTCTTTGAAGATCGAACCTCGGTTCTTGCAGCCTAAACCATTGTCAGAAGCTTTTGTGATCTTGTTCTGATCGTCAACGGGAAGCAAACTCCGCTTGAGTATCGAGTGAGGCATTCTTTTTCACCACCAAGAACCCACCTTAAACAAAAGAGCAGTTAAATCTACCTTCTCTTCCTCTGTAATAGAGAGAGCAAATCTAAGGGATCCGTACCGAGTGATCGAACCTAATTCTTTAATAGAAGAAATCAATGGTACATTTTTTAACCCTACAGAAGATGGCGACCATAGTGGGAGGAGCCGTTCTTTCAGATGAAATGGTGGTGGTGCAATCAGACAAGATTGCTATGGGCATCGAGGTTGAGACTCTGGTCATTGAATTCGACCAGTCTAAGTACGAGGAGTTCCTCTTCTCTTGTACTCCGAGTCCCATAAAGGCACGTAAGTGCCGTAGAGTCTCGTATGAGACTTCGGCCCATGTGGATTCTGACCATTCCACTCGAGTTAATATCGAAGAGGAACCTTAGCCTCTGACTGACGAGGCTCTGAAAACTAGCTGCCAGGCTAAGAGGTAGGTTGTTAAGCAACCTCGCCGAACATTGGTTGCTGCTGTTGAGCAACCTCGCCAAACTTTGGCTACTGCGGAACCCGCTGTTAAGCCGCTTTCCAGATGTGCAAGACAACGTCAACGACAAAATCAGGCTCGCCGTAAGGCTCGAGCCTTGGTCTCGTTTGACGGTTTCCACTATCGGTCACGAGACAACACGTCTAAGTCTCACAAGTCTGCCAAAGGTCAATTAGCTGAAGTGCGTCAAAATAACGAACCTCACTCATGCATCCAAAGGTGCTCGAATGACGAACCTCGCTTCAACACGAGGATCGTCGAAGCAACAGGCCTCACCCATGCATTCAAATATGCTCGGCTGACGAACCTCGCTTTCAAAACAAGGCTCGTCCAAAGCAACCAGTGCAAATTTGCCCTGTCGCTCAGAATAGGAAGACTCGGGCTCGACGAAGTGATGAACCTCGTTGAAAAGATGAATCTCGCCTTCAACCTCAGACTAGCACTGTTATAGAGAAACATTCAAGGGTCCAAGGCGAGGTTCGACCCAGACGACAAATCCGTCTTTGGAACCAAGTTCGTCCGATTAACGAACCTCGCATGAAATACGAGGTTTGTCCCTCGAACCAGGTTCGTCCGAATATCAAAGCTCGCATGAATGGCGAGGCTCGCCCAACCGACGAACCAAGTATCACACATGAGCCTCGCCCAAGCATCCGAGTGCGCTCAGACGACTAACCCCGTCTTCAGCATGAGGTTCGTCCAGCCAACCAGGCTCGCTAATCTCTAACACTTAGAGATTCTTGCGCATGCATAAGCAAGCTACCCGAGTTAACATGGGATAGTCCCATTACTGATCTCCGTGATTACCTGGTTCGTAAGCGCAATATAAGCCAGATGAAATCCAATTGTAGTGAGAAACTTATCTCCTCAGTGCTAGCCAAATGCCAGTGTGGCGGCCTAACACCAAGGTCCTCAGTCTTTGAGCAATTGTTTGAACCGTTAACAGTTTCGTCGTCCAGAGGAAGATGCTTTCGCCACAGAAATCAGAAGAAAGCTGTGAAGGTTACTGTCAACATGATTAGCAGAGGGAAAGGCAAAGGGCCAGCTGATCCTTCCTATTCTTTTGACCATGAATTTTCTCTGGGGATAAAATATTTAGTCACTGAGCGAGAAGGTGTCTATCAGCACACCTGTGCCCGTATTGGTTCGATAATTCCGCTTGATTATCGACATTTAGCAGATGAAACCAATGAAGAGGTTGAAAACTCTACCATTGCAAATTCTCAATCCTCTAGCACCGATCAAAGTGAGAAAGTGAGCATTCACATCTGGGAATGAAGAAGAGATGACAAGAAGGCTGGAAGAACAACAAGATGCTCTCCTCCAACAATAAGAAACCATCAGACACCGGAGGATATAGTGGACAAACTCCTCAAGGAGGAGGAGGAGAAGAAAGCTACCGTCGAATCCTCAGGATCAAGGCACCGGCGACCTTCACCTAGTGCTTGGGAATCTAGCCGTCGAAATCAAGATGGCGATAATAAAGAATACGAGGAGGAAAAGATTTTTGATATTCACTCTGAATCATCTGAAGCTGAGTCCAACCCGCGTAAGAATGACCGAGATCAGAAGTTGGACGATTTCCAGAAGCAGCTTGAGGCTTTGAAGCTTCAGAGAAAGTTCAGAGAACTGGGGGTCATCGGGCCATACCCTACCGAATGGGACACCGTTCTCTATCCTCCAAAGTTTAAGCCACTCAATCTCGTACAGTTCGATGACAATGGTTCTCCTACCCAGTACATCTACTACTTCTAAACGCAAACTGGACACATAGTGGAAAATGATCCTATTATGACTCGATTTTTCATTAGTACCCTCAAGGGGGTCTCTTTTGAATGTTTCCGCAGGTTGAAGCCTGGATCCATCACTTGCTAGAAGGACATGGAAAGGCTCTTCATAGTCAGGTTCTTCGATGATGATACAGAAGTATCTATGACCACCCTACTAGCTAAAAAAGCAGAAGAAGACAGAGTCTGTAAGTAACTTTGTCAGGAGATTTAGGAACCGATCACTGCATTCCCGTGATCAGGTTTCTGAGACCACTCTCATCGAGATGTGTCGAAACAATCTCTCCATTAACATTATGTCCAATATGGGCGTTGTTGAGACTCGCTCATGGAAAGACTTAATCCACCAAGGAGAACAAGTCGAGAGGATGCTCAAGCGTATAGACGCTGAAGAGCTATGTGAATTTCAAAGAGGTGATGACCAAGACAACCTCACCCCCACTGACTTATGTAAAAGGGAAAGATGCTTTGGTGGTAAAAACCGCTTCCTCCCCTAAATCTTCGTCAAAGCAAAAGGGTAAATCTTCGGATAGCCGCTTTTAGCAGAAGTTCAACTTCCAAGATGAGCAAGTCGTCCAGATACTCAAATCCTTGATCAAGGTGAAAAAGATCAAGCTCCCAGAATCAATGTGACCTGAGGAGATGTCGAGAACGGATGATCCCAACTATTGTGCATACCACAGGATGGTTCATCATTCCACCTCTAAATGCTACATCCTGAATGATAAGATCCAAGCTTTATTGGATGCAAGTGTCTTTACCCTTCAATCATGATTTACAGCTATCGTTAGAGTGGCGGTAGTCATGGTTTCTCCACAAAACCATGTACTACCCCGAGCCTTCTCTCTGACGGAGCCATGATGAGTTGAAGCTCGTCATCAATTAGCTCCAAAGGGAAGTTCGAAGTCAGACATGAGCATCTGATCCCTTCCCACAAATTCACCCACCAATCCTCTCTAATAGGATGATGAGTTCATAAAATACCATCACATTAATGATTACCTCTGATAGTCACTTTCTCCAGATTCCCCTACCAATCCTTTCCAATAGGATGGCGGGTCCACAAAATTATCACGTTAATAATTACCTTTGATAGTCACTTTCACCTACAATCTCTCACCAATCTTCTTCAATGGGATGGCGGGTTCACAAAACTATCACGTTAATGATTACCTCTTATAGTCAATTCTTAACCCCCATTGATAATATTTTGTCAAGTAGTGATCTACCATGTGATGAGCTCCCACTTGTCACTCGATCAAGATAGTGATCTACTATGCGATGATTCACTATTTGGTCTTTTCCGAATGTTCTATTTTCTTAGAATGATCGAAAATAGTGACCTACCACGAGATGTGTCACTATTCCAATCACATTCGTTATACTCCCATATCACTGAATGACTTGATTTCTCTCGCCAAGTAGTGTCCTATCATGCGATGAACACCTACTTGTCTTTCGATCAGGATAGTGATCTACCATGCGATGATTCGATATCTAAACCTTGCTGAACGTTCTATCTCTTTAGAATGATCGCAAATAGTAGCCTACCATATGATGTGCCGTTATTCTAATCACAGTCGTTATACATTCACGTCACTAAACGACTTGATTACCTCCACACCGTCATTCCTACAAATGACGTTGTTCGTTGATAGTGGCCTACCAAGCGATGAGCCCCTATCTACCATTTGTTCCTAAATAGTGACCTATCATGCGATGAGTCACTATTCATCAACGGCATCACCACACCCCAGCATGCCTACCATGCGATAAGCCTCGCTTTCATAACACCAGGTTGAGTTGTTATAACGAACGACACAACCAAACTTGATTATAACTTAACTGTTATAATTATGTTCAAACACTTAATCCAACGCCTCGAATGGCTAAGGATAGAGGAAAAATCTTAGCATTTAGCCTAAGAGAAACTCCTCGATAACTTACCATGTTAAGGGTAAACGTATAGCTAGTCCAACTCAAACGACGGTAAAGACAAATCAAGTCCATTGATAGATGAGAGTTTGCTAAAACTCCTAGGTGGCGATTATTAGCTGCGTCTGAAGAGCTCAACCTCTCCAGAATAGCCAAGTTCGGTGGAAGGCTCCTCATTTCATCTTAATAATGCTCATTTTGCAGGCCTTAAGATCCAAAATATTTCAGACCCCATGCAACCCAATTTGGATATGAAAACTTTAGAGGGGGTTTTGTAGGCAATAAAAATTACCTTAATTCCTAGCAAAGAAACTCGAAACTGACAAAAATACTGATATCTCTCAAATCGGAGGGAATTTGACTAAACGGACGACGGCAAACCAAACTTCGGTCGGTTTGGCCAGCCTCATCTCGAAAAAAATATGCGATTTTATATATAATTCGTCCAATTCCGACTTACGGTTTGTAAGATATGACATGTTCTTCGCAGCGAGTTATATTCCTCGACGCCTGCGAAGACTTAAGTTCGCCTAAAGGCTTAAGTTCACCTGAAGGCTGAGCTTCGCCTAATAGCTTCGCCCACGAGGTTTGCCCGCATATTCCGACCTCTCCTGCATAAGCCAAGCTCGCCTGAACGCTTGAAGCTCGCCTGATAGCTTCGCCTATGAGGTTCGCCTACAAGAAATCCAATCCGCCTGCAAGCTCACCACGAAGCCAAGCTCACCAAGAGGACAAGCTCGCCCAGCAACGAGACACGTCATTAAAGACGAAGTTTACCCAGAAACGAGACTCGTCATTGAAGACGAAGCTCGTCCAGAAACGAAGCTCGTTATTGATGACCAATCTTGCCCAGAAACGAGGCTCGTCATTGAAGACGAAACGAACCTCACTGCGCATTGAGGCTCTTCTCATCTAACGAACCTCGTCACACAGCGAGGCTCGCCACACACAGCAAGGCTCGTCATACCTAGTGAGGCTCGACGCCAGGCGGTTAGCGGCCTTAGACCTAGTCAGCCCACGTGGGCTAAACCTAAGGAGTCAGTTACGCCCCGACTCCCTGATTTCGTGCATCAGTTACACGCTAAGGCCTATAAATTGCCATGAGCAGCTATGAGGCCAGGGCGGGGGAGGGGGGGGGGAATACGCATACACAGGGCCATCACTCACATTTTAAGAGTTCTTTGAAGACCGAACCTCTGTTGTTGCAGCCTAAACCATTGTCAGAAGCTTTTGCGATCTTATTATGATCGTCAACGGGAAGCAAACTCGGCTTGAGTATCGAATGAGGCATCCTTTCACCACCAAGAACCCACCTTAAATAAAAGAGAAGTTAAATATACCTTCTCGTCCTCTGTAATTGAAATGGAGCGATTGTAAGAGATTCGTACCGAGTGATCAAACCCAATTCTTCAATACAAGAAATCAATCGTACATTTTTCAACCCTACAAACCACAATATGTAGATAAAAGAAATGTTAATGATGTCTAATTCTTTGACAGTTGAATATTTTTTAAGTGTTGCTTTGCTGAACTATATGCGGACTTAAGTTTTTTAAGTGTTGCTTTGCTATTTATAGTTAGGAAACGAAACAAGCACAAGGTACTTTCTGCTGCAAAAACTTGAACAGAGATAACCAGATTCACCACATTGATTTCAATTGATGGTTTAATGAACTTCAATTGATGGTGTAATGAACAAATGAACCAGATTCACCACATTGATTTCAATTGATGGTTTAATGAACTTCAATTGATGGTGTAATGAACAAATGACAATGATATGGTAACTTCTTAATCATTGATGGTTTAATGAACTTCAATTGATGGTGTAATGAACAAATGACAATGATATGGTAACTTCTTAATCGATCAAATGTTCAGAGTTTTAGAGCTCAACCACAGTATGTAGATAAAAGAAATGTTAATGACGTCTGATTCTTCGAGAGTTGAATATTTTTTAAGTGTTGCTCTGCTGAACTATAGGCGGGCTTAAGTTTTTTTTTTTTTTTTTTTCCCCCCTTTTTTTTTTTGCCCCCCTTCTCAAATTAAAAGGATTCAAACTGACCCATAAATATAGCATTCCATTATATAGTGTATTACAAGAAATAATACATCACCATCTCATTGTACAAAAGGAGAAAAAACCAAAGCAAGCAATCCTTTGTTCAAGAATTGTACTAAAACTGACGACCCTTCTACTTTAATTACAACAGCAACAAACTGTTAATGACTTGCTACGAGCTCATTTGTGATTCTGAGATAACCTGCTGCAAGTACTTGAAAGATCTCTGATAACTAACAAAACCCATGAACCAAAACTCAAAATCGTCGACAGTAACAATCTGAACATACTTCTGATTAGGCTTGTTCACATTCTCACTAGGGCTAACTCTCTGTATCTTGCTCAATGGAATAGAAACCTTATAAGGAATTCTAATTAGTTCTCCTTTAGGAGAGGTGAATGTGAGAGACCTGTCACTCCGAAAAGCAATCTTCTCAGTCGAAATAAATAGCAATCCTGCGATAGGACCTGAAGTTGTCGATAAATAACACTGACAAGCCTTCAGAAGTTTCTCTCTTTTTGAAACGGAGAAATATCGTCTGAATACTTTCTCAATTCCCCCTGCCTTGAGGATTCTTGCCCCTAAGCTCAATTTCCCTTTTACAGTTTCGGATATCTTTGGCGCCAAAGTAACTGCAAATTCCATACTAGAATGTCAGCACTGATTTTCATCGGTAACATATTTGATTGATATTTGATCATAATATTTAAAACCGTATTGTTAACATGTTAACTTACCATGATCTCTAATTCCTTGTGCATAGCTATCTGCCTTCTTGCTAAACTTGCTCATCCAATCAATGACTGAATCCTTCTTTGCTAAAGAGCATTCATATGAAGATGCGTATCTAGCATTAGCCACCGGAATACCGATGACCTGACCATGATTCTGATTCTTCATATTTAGCTCAAACCGACGAATCTTCCACTGCTTCTACCCTTTGAGAGAGTGCGAGATTGAGGATGATCTTGGCTACAAGTTGAGAGGAGGCAAGGTGGGTTCTTATAACGTGAAGAAACCTAAAAGTGGGTGGCAACATTCAGAGCAGTAGTGGTTGAATGAATCAGTGGCATATGCTTTAGAGTCATCATCATGTTGTCTTCACAAAATGTTTAAAAGGGGGAAGTATTAGCTTTCTGGAATCCCATATGGCAAAACATTTCCATAGGTTGGGGGAGCATATAATAATAATAACGATAAAGACCTTGAAGGAAAACTGGCAGCCCACTAAAAAATAAAGTAGTGTGTGTTCTCTTTTGGACAGATTTGGAGATCAGCTGACACTTAACTGTTGAAGATTTGCTGCTTTTAGCTACAAGGGTAGGGTAGGCAAGCTGATTCGTGAATGAATGGTCTGAGTGTGCAGCTGGTGTAGATTTTGAGGACTAAAGAGGCCCCTACGGGAAAATCATATAATAGGGAGACAGGGTTCACGGAGCATATCAACTTAGTAGTATTTTTTTATGCGCATATCACTATTATCTATCAGTACAGTCAGACGACAATTCAATATCTATGTCCCCATTCTCCCTGTGTAATTTCCATGGAGGACCATCTATAGGATTTTTCTTTCCCATCTGGACTCCCGTCTGATGTGTAAAATCCCTCGCCATTGCTGAATTTTATCTATTTGATTGTCATCAGAAGCAGCGCTGAGTCAGGCCTTTAGGATAATAAAAGCTTTTGAGCTGGAGTGGGAGCTCATCCGCTCTTGCTTGGCTGTAAAGAGATGTGGTTTCAAGGTAAAGAGAGAACAAACCACATCTCTCGGCACGTTTGTTAAAGGCAAATCAGAGTAGATTTTCAACTGTTGCAAACAAAAGCGAGCTCATCATGTCCAAAAGCTTTAATCAACTACCGAAAAAGCCAAATTGAGTTATATAATCTTTGTTCATAGCTTTCTCAGCTCTATAATTTCTGTAAATCCTAGCCAAAAAATCATAGTCTGGTTCCTGAACATCAGCTAAAACCAGGGAGAAGTAAAATATAAGGCAGAACGGCCGGTGCCGATATAGACAAGACTCTCTCTCTCTCTCTCTCTCTCTCTCTCTCTCTCTCTCTCTCGTATATAAGCTCGCAAGGGACAAAGCTAAACTCAGAGAAAGATGCGAAGAACAATAGCAGAGTCTGATTAGATCATCACTGAATCAAAATCCATGTGTCAACCTGAATTTCTCAGAATGACCTAACAGAATCACGGTCAACTATGTTTAGTACCCAGAAATGATTAGTCTTATAAGATAAAAATACAACAATATACAGAAAACCGGAAATTGTAACGATATCTAAACCACCATTAGGTATTTAATACCAATCAATAACAAAGACAAAGCCTTTATCATGAATTTTTGGGGTAGATGACTCTAAATGACAAAACAAATATGTGTCAAAACACTCAGACCGTTTCGTTTGTATGTAAAAGCTAACTCCTCTCTCTACACTAGTAAGGTCGACAACTAATCAAAGAGGAACTACAAAAGATATTGCAGAGGCGACAAGTTCAAACTCCCTGAACAATTCCATGTTTTATGAAGCTAAGCAACAGGCACTGCTTCTCCTCAGCAAATCAAAGAGTCTTGAACCACCTATCGACGTTTATTGGACTTTGAAAAGGTGTTCTTTGTATTCTTCGTTGGAGTCTCTGGATGGGCATTTTCCATTTGAATCTCCAGATATGCATTTTCCATTTGCTGCTCAGGATAGGCATTCTCCACTTGATTGCTGGTAACTGGAGCTGGCATTCTATAAACCAAAGGTGGAGCAACCGAATTTCGAGGAAGAGGATAGTTCACGGGTGTGCCAACTGCATGTGAGCCCACAACTGGACGGCCGATGGCAGGCCCAGATGGGACCCGAGGACTGCCAGCTGGCGTCTGATGTGTTTGTTGAGCTGGAGATGGCACGTACTGCCCAGTAATAGGACCTACCTTCTCTCCAGTAGGGTTTACACTGGTAATATCATGAATGCTTGATCGTCTCTTGTCTTTGGTGCCTGCCTTCTCTCCAGTAGGGTTTACACTGGTAATATCATGAATGCTTGATCGTCTCTTGTCTTTGGTGCCTGGAGTCAACCGGATGAAGTACTTCTGTGCATGGCTTGCTACTTGCGTTGGTGTTCTAGATATCACGAAGTTTCTTGATATGCTTCGCCAATCTCCTTTGCCATATTTCTCAAGACCCAAAAGAAATAATCTGTTTCACCAAAGAAGATAACCAAGATGATGATGACTAAACACAGAAGTATCTGGTTCAAGACTAAAATTTAACAAAGTATCTAGTTTAGGAAATCAGACTGACAAAAACTGAGTGATGCATATTATGTATAAAAGTACCCAGCAGAAGAAACATTAATGTGCCTATAATGCATAATAGTATCTCCGAGAAGAAAGTAACATAAAGCCAAGCAATTACCATGTCACCAATACAGAAACACAGGAAAATTTACAGTAAGCTCCCAATGGTCACGCATTTTTGTCAAATTGTCAAGGGATAGCATATGACTGATCTCATTTAAAGGGGCAAAATGACCAGATTGGTATATTTTTTCGAGGCTTGGTGACATATTGGTATATTTTCTTTTAGTTTTGTCAAATTGATATATTTTTTCAATTCCGGCGTCATATAGGCCTTAAATTTGACCGGAGTTACTGTTCTGACCAATGCTGATGGGATTTTTTGCATAAAACCCCCTCATCAAATACATTTTCCTACTCCTAACCCTCCCCCTCCCTCCTCCTCATCATCCTCTTCAAGCTCACCCTCTCCCTCCTCATCCTCTCCCTCCTCCTCCCTCTTCCTGATCCCCTCCATCTTCTCCTCCCCCTCCCTCCTCTCCTCCGGCCCTCTCCACTTCCGCCCATTCTCTGCCACCGCCTCCCTCTCTCTCCTCCCCTCCCTCCAAATCCCTCTGCCTCTCCCCTTTTAAATTATCAAACTTGATTTTTCATGATCCCTAGTTGAATTGAAGAAGCAGAGCTCATGCTGCATGCAATTGACCAACAAGACTGATCATATGTGGCCTTCAAGGTAACTAATTTAGGTGTTTACTTTGTATTCTCCTCAAATGTCACTCTCTTAGCAGTGCCTCCTTTAAAGAAAATAGATGTTTAATGTCTATTTCCAATGGCCTATTGGTAATGCTTCACGTTTCTTGCTTCGGTTTGTAGGTTAAAACCACCAATCCTAAGAAATATTGTGTACGACCTAATGCGGGAATTGTTCTCCCTGGGTCAACATGTGATGTCACTGGTATATGTCTTCTTATTTGTATCGTGTAGTTTCAAGTCTTTGGTATGCTTTTAACATGTAATAGTCTATATGTCATATTCGCATCCTTTAACATGTAATAATTCTTGCTTTAGCAATACTTTGTGATGGGATTGCTAGAGTTTCATTGTTAGTTAGTAATCCCTTGAATGAATATGCATTATTCTTGTTGTTTTATGTTTAGTTATAGAGTTTCATTGTTAGTTAGTAATCCCTTGAATGAATATGCATTATTCTTGTTGTTTTATGTTTAGTTACAATGCAAGCTCAATCCCTTGAATGAATATGCATTATTCTTGTTGTTTTATGTTTAGTTACAATGCAAGCTCAAAAGGAGTCTTCACTGGACATGCAATGTAAAGACAAATTCCTCCTTCAAAGTGTTGTGGCTGAGCATGGTGCGACGTCGAAGGACATAACCCCTGAAATGGTACACTCTTTGTTGATACTTTTTGACTAATAATTATTTTTCATTTCATTTATTTGGGACTTGTATGGTTATTGTTGAATGCTTTGTGTTTTAGTTCAATGAGAAGTCCTCAGAGGTGATTTGTTCTTTTCTCATCATTTAGTATATGGAACATCCTGTGATGCAAATGAATTTGCCTTCGCTAATTGATTGTAAGACAAATAAAAGAGAACCAAAGTCATCTAGTATCACAAAAGCTCCAAGACATCAACAAGGATAATGTCATTGATGTTGTTTGTTTGAGATAGATGGTTTGTTATCTTCGCAAGCCCTTCAATTCCACATTTTCAACTATACGTGTTATCTATAATGCACTTCATGTAACTTTCTGATAAATTTCAAAGGGTGTTATATTTGTTCTGTGTTTATTGAATTTGCACTTTCTTGTGTTCTGTAAATGATGTCAACATGGCCACCATGACATGATAAATTCTTTATATGGTACGACATGGACACTTTGTCATGGTTATGCATAATACATGTGATAAGTTTGGTGCATGCATGGGTCCGTGCACAATGCACATCAAATCATGATCAAGGACATGAATCTCTTAAGCAGAAGGGGAAAAAAAATCAAAACCTTATCTATCTAAATTCATATTGCTAATCGGTTATCTGAGTCAAAGCAAAAAATAGAGAGAAAAAGAAAGAAAGAAAGAAAGAAAGAAAGAAAGAAAGAAAGTCCTGACCAATACTTCAACATGAATGTTGTTAGCTTCATGTTGCTTCAGATTGGTGGGAGGGGAGGAGAGAGAGGGAGGCGGCGGCAGAGAATGGGCGGAGAGGCGGAGGGATTTGGAGGGGAGGAGAGAGAAGGAGGCAGCGACAGAGAATGGGCGGAGAGGCGGAGGGATTTGGAGGGAGGGGAGGAGAGAGAGGGAGGCTGCGGCAGAGAATGGACGGAGGTGGAGAGGGCCGAAGGAGGAGGAAGAGGAGAGGAGGGAGGGGGAGGAGAAGATGGAGGGGATCGGGAAGAGGTATGAGGAGGGAGGAGGGAGAGGATGAGGAGGAGGGAGAGGGGGAGGTTGAAGAGGATGAGGAGGAGGGAGGGGGGGGGTTGAAGGGTTTGATGCAGGAAACTGTATTTGATGAGGGGGTTTTATACAAAAAATCTCATCAGCACTGGTCGGAACAGTAACTCCGGTCAAATTTAAGGCTTATATAGCGCCGGAGTTGAAAAAATATACAAATCTGACAAAATTAAAAGAAAATATACCAATATGTCACCAAGCCTCGAAAAAATATACCAATCTAGTCATTTTGCCCATTTAAAGATTTTTACTGTGGAGGTTGTCAAAAAACCAGAATTGTCATTCAACTACTGCCGAAAAACAGATGAAATAAAAAGGATTAGTGGGGCAGTAGAAGAGGGAAGGGAGTGCATCAAACAAAAAACCAATAATAGATACCGTTGTAATAAGAATTATACTATAATGCAATGGGGGAAATCCATGTTATTTTCCAATAGCACAGGAAACACAATATCATAACAGTTTACTCACAAAACTGTTAATAAGGAAACCAATCTCATTACCAAGCAAAAATGTCAGACATATGAGAGAGACTAGTATATGCACGGCAGAACTGAAAAATACAAAGGCACTTGCATATGGATGAAGAAACAAAAGTAAAAGATCTACCATGTCTGTATTTATATTCTGCACAGCGTCCTCATTGTAGTAATCGCTACATGCTAAAGAAGCATACGAGCTTCAATTACACCAAATGACTATGTATTCGTTCTTGCATAAATCACCAAAAGAATGATTGTGAATAGAAACATATAAATGACACCCGCAGCAACTGAAAAATAGCTAAAGTGGCCCCACCAAAACTCAAAAATTAATCCACTAAACAAATTTTCTTCAGGATGAAGGGATTATGCAGAAATTGTAACAAATGTTCAAACAGGGTTAAATGTGCTCCAAAAGACTTTAAAGTTCGAGCAAAAAAATCTCAATATGACTAACCAATATAGGAAATGGAAGAAAGTACAAGGAGATGAGATTTATTTTCAGCATGTTGCGCGGAAAATATCACGTAAGCCTATGTTGCACAGGTACTTCTATTTGGACCGTACCCATGTCGTACCCGTACCCAACACCGAGACTTTAATGGACACTCCTTAGATATTTGCATATACTTATTCACATGTGTACTCAACTATATAATATATGTTTTAATTTAAAACACGTGTCATATTCTAATTGGACATATCTCCTACACTTCACATGCAATCCTTGAAACTCGCAGGACGTAAGTTGGGTTCGTTTCTACCCATACCTAGTTCAAAAAAACTACGACTACGAAGGGTCTTTTGGATATCAACTTCAAAACGAGCAGTTTTCTAATATATTATAAAAGAAACATATAAATGTTATAGGAATTTTATTTCATAGCCCATGAAATGAAAAAAAGTATTGATTTCATGTGAATTGTTATTATATATACATGTATGTATATCTGTGTTCATGTACCCTACTTTTATAAATTTATTATGTCCCAAACCTGTATCAGCACCCATACCCATATCCGTGGCTGTATCTGTGTAACTAAGACGAAGCGCACACAAAATAATAGACAGGAAAACTAATATCAAGTAATAAGGTGAGTAAGATGCCCATGGTAGTATGACACAGTAAGTTCCTGTGGATATTTTTTGTCACAAAGTGAGTGAAAGGGAAAAGAAAAAAGAAAAAAAATTAAGAGGGTTCAATTAGGCCTGTCCATCCGGGCCCGGGTCGGGCAAAACCGGGGCTCGGACCCGGGCCCGACCGGGCCGGGTTTCGGACTGGCCCAGATTTTTTTTTTTTTTTAGATTTTATTTAAATTTTAAATTATACAAAAAAAGGACAAGAAAAATAATAAATAACAATAATTTTATTAATCACTTAAAATGACATAAATTACAAATAAAAAATAATAAAAATAAATTCGTTATTAATAATTAATAAATCATTTACAAATTACAAGTATAAATTTATTTTGGAATTAATCGCATCACAATAGATAAGTAAATCTCAACTAGGTTGGCACCTACTCATCTATATCACTATCATTTATAACTATTTCTAAAATAATTCTTTACAAATTTTAAGCTAAGACCTAAGATATAAAAATTACAATTTATTCTTTATATCTATCTGCTAGTCTCAATTCTTCAAATTTATCTTCAATTCTAGCCATCCGATCGATGTCTTGCGTTCGCTTCTCGTACCTTCACCAATCTTGTAAGCACATCACCGCTTGTACAGTGTACGGATCTAAGCATATCTTGTGGTCGTCGATCAAACGTCCTGCTGTGCTAAAGGCGGATTCCGAAGCTACCGTCGAAACCTGCACTGTTAGTAAGTCACGAACCATGGTGGAAAGTATAGGATATGAAACTGATCCATATACTTTCCACCATTGTAAAATATCTAAAGTATTTCCTTGACATTTAACTAAAGAAGCAAAAAAATATTCATCTATTTCAGAAACCTCCAATGATGACGATCCAAGTCCAGATCCACCAGTTAGCTCAGCTACCATTGCATACTTATCAAAACTTATACTTTTACCTCGGGATGAGCTCGAAGAAACCGAAGCTATAGAGTGTTGTGTAGCTACACATCCATGTCTAGCTGCATACTCATCATATAATGTTTAAAAATAATTTCTAATAGCTAAATGATGAGTAGTAATAGTAAGGGTGGTTCCATCATCTAAGTCTATAATCTGATTACCATACAAGGATTGTAACAAACTTCGAAGGCCAATATCCTTCAAGCATGGATCAATAAGAACCCCAAACCAAAAATATGAGGAATAGGCCTAAAATACTTATTAAATTTGCTCTCCATTTGAAAAATCATAGGTCCAAAAGTATTATTCATACGATATTTCCCAAAAAAAATTTGAATATTTAAAATTTGTAAAGCAGCTAAAGTAATAGTTGGATAATAACAGCCAGATAATAACATTGTAGCATCATAAAAAACTTGTAATATTTTATTTAAATTACATATAATTGTCCATTCATCTTCAGTTATTCCATAAGTGCTACCAGAACTAGAACTAGAAACATAATAGTTTATAAAATCAGTTATAATGTCTTTATATTCTATTGCTACACTTAACATTGCATAGGTGGAATTCCACCTATGGTCAACATCTTTTGGAATTAGTCTGGGCTTTATATTTTTTTCTTTTACAAAATTGTTTCCATCTTTTAAGTCTTTGTTCAGAAGCATTATGCATGTAAGCAACTGTTCTAATATTTTCTATCATGGATTTAATTTCAGTAAATACACTTTGAACAATTAAATTTAAAATATGACAGATACACCTAATATGAAAAAGATCACCATAACATGACAATGATAAAGTTGATCTGATAAAATCAACAACTATATTGTTATTACTTGCATTATCTAGTGAAAGAGAAAATATTCTTTCTGAAATTTCTAATTTCATAAGTTCTTTAATTATTAAATTTACAACATTAATACCAGTATGTGACTTTTCTATTACAATAAAAGAAACAACTATTTTAAATATTTGCCAATTTTTATCAATTCAGTGTGCTGTGATACATAAATATCCAGTTTGTGCTCTAGATGTCCAAATATCAGAAGTTAAAGAAAATTTACAGTTTAAATTTTTAAAATAAAAAATTATTTTTCCTTGTTCCTCCTGATAATATTTTAAAATATCACGTTGACAGGTTTAACGAGAAAATTTTTTAAATACAGGATAAAAACCATCCCTAAACATATCTTCAAATTCATCATCTTCTACTAATTTAAAAGAAAGATTTTTAAGAATGATAAACCTGATTACGCATTTCCTGGCTCTGACAGCGTCATAGTTCCAACTACCGAGACTACCAGAAGAGGAGGATTGAGAAATCATAGATTGTCGGATATCACCTTGAGGAGTCTGGCCTTTGTTGTGTTTATCTAAATGGCGTTTGAGGTGGTTGGTGCCGCTCTTATGATGAGCTTGAAAAATCTTGCCGCACAAAGCACACTTAGCCTTCTGAGTGAGGATCCTACCGTGTTCATCCTTGGTGACGTCGATCTTCTCGTAAAAATTCCATACATCGGATCTTGGCCTTTTAAGAGCTCTTGGTGCAGATTCGTCGCCACCGGATTCGGGATTAACTTCGGTAGGAGTTAGACCCAGTAGGAGGACTCATTTCAAGATCGGGAGATAAGTTTTGCTCTTCATAATCAGATCCGGAAGCTAGACCCAGTAGGAGGACTCATTTCAAGATCGGGAGATAAGTTTTGCTCTTCATAATCAGATCCGGAAGCCATTTGATGAAAGGATTAGAAAGTATAAATAAGAGAGTATAAGAGTATAAGAGAGAAGTAGATGAGTTTTGATGTGAAGAAAACAAATGAAAACCCCCCTCTATTTATAGAACCAGCCCCCTAAGCAAATGACCAAAATAACCTCACAAAATAGCCGTTTTTTGACCGTTTTTGGAGACAAAACGGTCAAACGACCGTTTATGACCGTTGTGGCCGGGCCGGCCCGGCCGTTTTGGCCACAACGGTCACGAGAGTGACCATTGTGGTCGGGCCGGCCCGGCCCGGCCCGGGCGTTTTGGTCACAACGGTCACTCTGGATTTTTGGACAGGCCTAGGTTCAATGGTCTTCGCTGCTGGATTTTCATTGGATCTCTCTCGTCTTCTTTTCCTTCATATAAGCTTTTATTCCAAACGAATCATAGATAAGAAAGGAAGTAAAAGATGAATAAGATCCATCTCCATAAAAGCAGAATGATACTTTTGTACCAACTTCAAGTAAGCTTCAGTGTCAATAACCACCAAAAATCATGCTAGGCCACCAAAAAATCACAAAATTTTCAGTACTTTATGTGCCTGTATTCATATTTAATATGTGCATACAAGCACACACCACATGCAAGGAGCAAGGCAAAGGCATCCTAAGAAATCTGCCCATGCACGGCTATCTTCCCTTATTAAGATAGCACATACCAGATGGAATGAATGTTCCCTTATGGCATTAAGATCTCTGTAGTCACTACAAAACTAAGACCAAACCTCACCGCAAAAGGCTTGAGGATTTGCTGGTGTACTTCTTTATCACACCAAAGTGTGATTACACCAAAGTGTGATTACATTAAGAATATGAGTTATTCGCCGCAAAAGGCTCCAAGATCACAATTTAGTTTCATCAAGCAGGCGTAGACTGGCGCATATAAGGGACATAGGAGAAGCTAGAGAGTCACGTCCTAACAAGGTAATTATTTACGCATCAGAGAGGGTTGTGGATTTATCCTATGGAGCAAGCCCATACTCGATAAAAATACTGGAAGTACAGAAAGTTTGAATCTCTGATGTTAAGTCTCGTGACCTATTTGTGAACTTACAATGGCCCTTTTCAGTAAAAGTTAGAATTCACTTCAGCCATCAAAAGGGACATTTAGATCTTAATTGTAAGATGTCTAAAAGGAACATTGGGTAAAACTTCTATCATAACAAAACTATCCGGATCAAATTCTGCAAATATCTATTGACGACTGACGTTTGGAGTTTGGCTGTTCAAAGTAAGCCTTCAACTTATTGGCCCATCAACTAGGTCATTAAGGACATTCCTTGAACTAGTGCAAACATCTATTCCATGCAGCAGGCCACATCAATTGACATAGGTCAAAGGATATAAACTCATTTACTAGCTCAGAAACTGTAGCTTTTATTAAAGGATGCCCGAAAAAAGAAAGCAAGGAGAAATTGAACCAAAGAAAGAACATAAGCGCTCAACAGATTCATTTGTTGGACAGAGCAAAATATATTTTGGAGTAACCAGATCCAGCAGATTCCCAGTGATCAGTAATCAAAATTCAAAGACTTGCTAGATATGGCTCGACGGGGTTACTCGACAAGTTGTCTCTGAAGAAATTGAAAATTGGACAAAAAGTTGCGATGTATGTTTTACAGATTAAATGATTAAAATTAAGTAGATTCCCAGGAAAATGTACAGGCAGAACGAACTATTTTTGTAATTTTATAAAGACATTAGTGCAACAACAATTATAATGTATCAATTTCTATAGAGGCGCCCTCCATAGACCCCCCCCCCTTATATCAGTACCCACTATTGTAGCCTGTGCTAACTGCTACGCACGGTCATACCTCCTTGTTCTGTTATCTAGCATAAAAAATATACCACAAACGTAATTATCACTTCCATAACCACTCTTGTACGATTTTCTCAGCAAACTGTCTCTTGACAAGTTACAGATGTTCTCACAAGAAAAAGCATTAACTAGGCCAGCCATAAGACTCTTATGACTTATCGCACGGCACAAGGGCATTCAAACATGAAACAATGACCAAACGGCCCTTGAATTCACTCTTAAAGAAATATATATAATATATAACCTCTCCTGAAGCAACAAAATCTATCGTTCTTCATCACATGTATGTATGTTGTGAATGTTTGTATGCCTTTTCTTGTGTGTACATGTATCTATATATCTAAGTATGTACTTTGTATTTACTATTTAATTATGCATGCGCATGCGTATGCAATGTGTATGTTTGCACAAGTACAGATGTGTTGTGTATGTATATATGGGTTTGCCGTGCATGTATGTGTATGTGATACGCATGTGAGTCCATAAACTCAATGGACATATCACATATGCATGTGTATGTTCATGTACCTATGTTCTATGTATGTATGTATGTGTGTGTATATGAATTTCCTGAGATATATCTTCTTCAACTCAGAATTCAGTCTCATAGATGATGGCGAGGTGAGGAAGAAGAAGTGTTAATGCAAAGACTGTATTTCCTGAAAGCTATAAATATATCAGTCAAATATCCTTTGAGAAAACAGTTTGAACTGGAAATCATAAGCTTAGAGCTTATATAATTTACTCTATAATTCATATTCGGTGTGTCCTCGACATAAGCCCTCGCCCTTCACAGCTATAACTTGTTGGGGATTCGAAACAATCAAATCGAACCATTGCCCTTCAGGACCTTGTTAGAAAGTTGAGCAAGAAAGAAATTCACCACAAATCAAAAATAAAAACTTACAGAAATAAGAACAAAAGAGAACACACGAATTTAACGAGGTTCGGCAACGTGCCTACATCCTCGGGAGCCACGCCACAACAATCTCTTTGATTAATTGAAGAAGTAATACAAGCACTCAAATAAGGGATTAATCTCTCTAAGATTTTCTTGGCCTTTTTATTTTGATGATGTTTAACAAACAATTTACTACTAATGTTGTTTGTCTAGTGTTTGTGATTTTGTATTTATTCTAGGCAAACAATATGTTGGAGGATGAATAGAATCAAGCATTCACGATCATATCCAATGGAGATTGACGGGAATATCGGTATAAAGCCTTACAATTCAAGTTGAAGATCCAAGTTCAAGCTTCATTCGTAAGTTTACCAAGAAGAGCTTATTAAAGATCAAGATCATTGCTTGGGTAAATAGTTTAGGTTTTATATTATGTGTATTTAGTATTTTAAGCTCAATATCATATACACACACATTTTATTGGTTTTTATGTATATATATATATATATATTTTGTTTTGGTTTAGCTTTGTAGATATGAAACAATAGTTATATTCATATACACTTTCATGTTTCATATTCCATTGTTTTTGGAAAAAACAAATGTGTTTTGTACTATATATACATTTTTTAAAAATAATGTATTATTGTTTATAGACTTAATATTCACTGTATACATCTTTTATTATGTCTATAAAATCATTTTGTAAAGTTTTCAAAACATGGTTTAGTCAAAATAACAAAACAAGTGTTGTATTTTCATGTTTTGGACTTGTTTTTGAAAAATAATGAATTTTCATAAATGTGAAGTGTAATTCCAAAAATTCTTTTTGTAACATGTTCATTAACATGTTTATAAACATTTCTCAAAGTTTTACATTTTTTAGAATTTATTTGCTATTTTTAAAGACACTTCAAAAATTAGTTTTACTATTTGATTCAGGCTGATAATCTGTTATCAATCGACTGGTAAGTCGACTGATGACATCAGTCGACTGATGTGTCGACTGAAGAATATACCTGGAATCAATAAAAAGTTTCTGTTTTATTTTGATCGACTGACCAGTCGACTGATGATCCATCAGTCAACTGATAAATATCGTCAGTCGACTGATGAACTGAAAAATACCTCTAACGGTCAACTCATCAGTCGACTGATGAAAACCGTCAGTCGACTGATGCTGTAACGGCTAGTTTTTTTAGCTTGTTCCAGTTTTGGATTTTTGATCATTTTACCTTGTTTTCTCTTGGCTTTGGGGTTCCTATAAATACCCCCACATATCATCAGTTCTACTAACTCAAGAGAATGTTTTAAACAAGTTTAAAAGTGTTTTAACAAGGGTTTAAGTATTGGTTTAAGTTTGTTTAAGAAGCTTTTAAGCATTTTCAAGTTTCGTTTTGTAAATATAATTTCACAAGAACTAGAGGAGATCATCCATTGGTGTTTGAGTATTCAACTCTTCTCCCTCTCTCTTGTTATCATATAGAGAAGTTTTCCTAAACTCAATCTAGCTATTTTATATGTTTGATTTTCATTTCCATAAGCTAGAATTTTATTTGAGTTTAGTTTGTTTTATTTACTCTTTGTTTACACACATAACCTTTAAGCTTATTGTATTTGCATACATTGTATAATTGGGTTGTGAGATTGTGTGACTTAGAGAGTGAGCCTACATTGAGTTCTCATCTATTGTAGAGAACAAATTTTTTGTATTTATGCTTCATTGTGAGATACATTTTGTAATACACTTGTACACCGAGAGAAGTTTGTGGTGAGAGACGGGGTCATCCCAAGAGGAGTGGGGTAGGTGGTAATGCCTAGAGGTATGTTGTAATTCCTAACATTTGAGGGAGATATGGGCTAGAAACCAACACTTAGAGGGTGTAATGTGGGATTGCAAGAGTGTGAGATTGTAAAATTTTCGGTGAGCTAGAAAACCGAGTGTGACGTGTAAACGTTTTCGGGTGAACATTAAAAACCAGGTATGATAGTGGATATCTCCCCGGGTGTGAGGAACGGAGACGTAGGACGGAAGGTCCGAACTCCGTGACCATTTTGCTTGTTTGAGTTTGGCTTAGCACACTTATATCTTTGTTCATCTTTATTATCATTCTCTCATTGTTTATTTCATCCACTATATTGTTTATATCTTGTTTCACCCTGGTGTTAGTTTCATATCCTTGCATATATCTCTTGTTGTATCTCATTGTTAGGATATATTTGTTAATAAAAATAGTTTCATATCCTTGCATATATCTCTTGTTGTATCTCATTGCTAGGATATATTTGTTAATAAGTTTTTAATTAGTATTAAATCGTATTAGATTAGCATAAACCCTATTCACCTCCCTCTAGGGTTCTTTCCTAGTGGCATTAGGGTATTTTCATCTCTCTTTTCTTTTCTTCTGATGGTTTTTCACGTCCTTTTTTAGCTGATAATCATATTTTTATTATAATTTTATACCCTCATTATCTATTTTACATGAATAAATATACCACTAAGAATTATTTTTATCTTTAATTGCAGGTTAATGAAGAAATAATGAATAAAAACCCAAAAGACTCCAACTTCCTCATTTTATAACCTTTTATTGAAGCCCAAAATCAAACCGAGTAGCCTGTAGAAGCCGAAGAAAATAAAAAATCCAATATGAAAAGAAATCATATTCAAAATGGTTGGCCGCACAGAAACGACGATATCTCTCAATCCG
Source organism: Asparagus officinalis (assembly GCF_001876935.1). Lineage (NCBI taxonomy): Eukaryota > Viridiplantae > Streptophyta > Magnoliopsida > Asparagales > Asparagaceae > Asparagus > Asparagus officinalis. Next base: position 19,040,857 of record NC_033794.1, on the reverse strand, counting down.
GAAGACGGGATTTAACATATAATATATAAAAATCGCTTATCTCGACGAGATGAAGCCATCTGTGAAGTCAGATTTTGGAAATAGTGGGCATCGATGGCGGTATCGATGCCAGCGTTGATGCCAACGTCAGTCTGTTACGAATCTAAAGCTGAAATTCAAGGTTTTTGGATAAGATTTCGATCCAAGAGCTCACATTCATTGATGTTTACTATAAATAGGGGTAGAGAGTGAGGGGTTAGGGGTATTAAAATTTTTATAACTCCATTTAGAGAGGATGGTTACTCTTAATTGAGAAGACCTTCTAATTTTATAACTTTTTGTTACAATCAATAAAAGAATTTTTCACATCTTCATATTTTTCTTTTCTTCTCTTTGTTTCATGATGAAGCTGAAGATGGGATGAAGATGAAGATCAAGAGTGATGTTTGCTTTCATGTTGAGGCTAGAACCCTCTTGGGTGGTAAATTTCTTCTTTATTAATATTTTTATCTTTTTATTTTCTTACTTAAACAGCCAAGAGGCTATAACCCTCTTACCTTAGATTTATTTCATGCTTATAGAGTAGATTTATTTCATGCTTACAAAGTAGATTTATTTTCTCGTATTTAATTCTTGTAATTTATTTTGTAGTTTAGTTTTACAATTTATTTTGTAGTTATATTTTATTTTTTTGTACTATTCACCTTGAGGCTAGAATCCTCTTGGGATTAGTTTTTATTTTCCTTTATTTTTATATTCTTTGATTCGCCTTGAGGCTAGAACCCTCTACGGAATTGCCTTTTCTTTTGAGGTGGGTTCAATTCTAGATTCCTCATATATTTAATTGAACCATCGTTCTCTTATTTCTTTATTTTTCCTTTACTTTTATTTTCTTGATTTTTATTTCCTTCATTTTCCTTTCTTTCATTGTGATTTCATTTATTCTTTATCTATCACGCTCAATATCATTTTTACACACAATCATTCTCATTCTCTCCATCTCTCCACAATCACATCTATCATCACTCTTTTACACACAATCATTCTCATTCTCTCCATCTCTCCACAATCACATCTATCATCACTCCTAATTGTCATGCACACAACATAAATTCTCATTCTCTCCATCTCTCCACAATCACATCTATCATCACTCCTAATTGTCATGCACACAACATACGAACCGATTCTAATATTTTCCTACAAACACTTTCCTCATGGGATCGATAACTTTTTATACTATAACTTGATTAATTATGCACTTGTAATTTTTGGTATATGTTTATGCCGCATTACAATCCTAGCTCAAACATAATTCAAAACAGATTAGGAAACTGCCAACTCGACTCGCAGTTAACCGCCGAACCAGTCGCAATCGACCGTGAAAAGTCCAGAGACCAACTCAACTCCAAGGTCCAGGCGGCGGTCGACCGCACCAACCGCCGCGGTCGACCGGAAAAAGTCCAGAGATATTTTCTGTTTTTGTGCATGTTCGCGGTCGACCTCCGAGAGCACCGCGGTCGACCGTACTGTAGTTTTCTTGTTTCCCTTGTTTTGCTTCATCTTCTTGATTCCAGCTTCGGCTTCAGCTTTGGGTCTACACTTAGACTAACATAACTAAACAAGCTAAAGAAGAATTGGATGATTATTCAAACTGAAAAACATACAATTCAAGCACTAAAAGGGGGGCATTAAATAGGAAAATGAAGGTTTTCAATTTCTGTAGCACCATTTTTGGGCACAAAAGAAACATGTCTACAAGTCTATTTACCAAACTGGATTGATAATGTAAGAACTCATCACATTGAAAAAATTGGATACTGATACCCAAGGCCAGGGAAACATTCAATAATATATTAACAGGAGTTTTGAACTCCAACCCACAATGTTAAGGAAACAAGAGAATTAACGAAGGATGTTAGACAGGAACAACCAGTCTATTGTTACATAGAAGACTTCAGTTCAAACAATGCATGTGCATCAGGTTAACCTTGAGTTATAGAAAAGACAGCTCCCTCTATATATTATGAAATATGACTATCACGTTTACATACTTCTTTCGTCCATTCTTTTAAGTATGTGAAAGTTATTTATATTTTCAAATGATCATTCACAAGAGAAGACAAATATTTCCTACATGTCAACTCACTGGCACGATAAAGCCTAAGAACTGTGAGATGTTACTAAATAATTTCAGAGGCAACAACTATAAAAATACGCAATCAGGAATCCTGTAAGTTACCATAGGCAATACCACTGTAACCTAAGGAAATTGGGTAACCGATCGAAACTTTACAATTTTTGGCTCCTCGAATATATGCATTGTAAGGACAGATGCAGTGATCTTATTACAGGTTCCGGTATCTATAATTTCATGCAATGTTAAACCACATTCGTACATTACTTATCAGGGTCTCATAGAATACCTTAAAAGCAATGCTTTAAGAAGAAAATGAGACACTCTCTTCCTCCTGCCAAAGGCAACACGTCTTGGTCTAAAATCCCAAAATTAAGAAATCCATGCATTAACTTAGATTCTGCATGCAACTATATGTTGTTCACCCTTAAAAAGCTGGATATTGATGTCCAAAGGCAAAATAAGAAATTAAAAAGATGGTATGCTCCATCAGGAAATCAGAGGTAACAAATAGGAGAACGACAAAGAAATATGGAAGTGAGGAATCTCCAGTGTGATGTCCTGTGAAAATTTTAAATAGCCATGTATGCTAGAATTAGAATTAGAATAGGAATAACAATGCTAGACAAAGTGGAAAGATAACTAAAGTTACTAATAAGACATCATGATACTAATTCAAAGTTGTCACATGAAACTTTTTGATGAAAAAAAAATAAGTTTGATAGAAGAAGGCAGTGAATTTTGTAGGATTGACTAAGTGGTGCATAATCATAGATTATAACTTTTGATGACAAAGAGATACGGATGATATTTGAATTATGGATTCTTCACGTGTGAACGAAGGTAGAAATGTGGATCAGAAAAGAATATTATCAGAGATGTGTAGTGTTTGATTTCAATCATATACCCAAATGTTTGCAGAAGCTATCATGATTGTTGATCTGACAGAAGTAATCCTTTTCCGAACTTATTAAACTTCACATATTATATGCCCAATAGTACCTTGGGATAACATGAAATGCAAGGACCTCACACCTATTGGTTTAACTGTTGGTCACTAAATCAAACTACGTTAAACACTCAATCATATTATAAATTCAAGAAAATTATGATAATCCAATATAACAAAAGAGGTGGTAATAATTTTACTCACCAGTCAAAACATACACTAACTACTAAGAAGAGATGTCCCGCTTGCATAAACATAAGACAGTTGACGTTATAATACCATTTCATTGAATTAGTAGTATACATATATAAAGAGAAGTAAAAGAAGCAAGGCACGAATTTTCAGTTAGTTAAAGGAAGAAATAGAGAAAGTACCCCTTGACATTATCCCGTTAGTCCATATAACTACTATCAAGATTATCAAAAGATATCCCTTCACATTTTCATATAAATATAAGGGTAAGTTTCAAGAAACCATCTTCATTTGTACCCTATTTTTCAAGAAAAACTCTCATATGTTAAATTCAACAATAAAACCCCCTAATCTACAGTAGTTATTAAAATTATTGGTTTCTAAATAGTTTTAGAGTAAATTTACGAGGGCAAAAGATTAAATCCAAATTCCATAACAACTATCTTGTTTTTTTTATTTGATATCTTCTATAATCTCCTAAATTCATGAGAAAACTTATATTGCAAATGTACACATCTAGGAATTCATTTGCGTCATATAGATGAGAGAGCTTTTCATAGGGGGTTTCCTGTAATATACCCTAAATTTAATTTGAATACGCAAAACTTAAAATCAGACGCTATACAAACAACATCTTCTTTGGTTGCTAAATGTATAAATCAAAGAAAATTAACAGCAGGATTAGTTTTACCTATGCTCTTCCTCAGTCCAAGCAATTCCTTTGCGTCGCTCTTGCTCAGCCCTTCCCTTCCCGTCTCCGCCCTTCTTACCATGGGCACCAGCTTCAGCCACCTCGTCATCTAAATAGCTCGGCAAAAGCACTCGATCATCTTCAATCGCATCAATATCTTCCTCAAGAAGCCGATAGTGCTTCTTAACATCCTCAACATCTACTCCAAGCTCCTCTGCAATCCTATCCCAATGATCACCGATTTCGTAGCAGTAAGTAGCAAAAGCATTCTCAAATTTCTTGTTCATCTCCCAAGTCCACACATCTCCTCCTTCCACTACTACATCCATATAGCCTACAACTCAAGAAAATCGCTAAAATCAACTAAAAATCCGCAGAAAAACCAGTAAACTCCAAGAACTCCAAGAAACACTTGATTTTTTAATGGAAAGTATCAAGATACAAATAGAGAACTCACCCGATTCATTTACGTTGCCCGAATCCATATCTGCAATCAAGAAACACCAAATAAAAGTGAGCAAACCTTGAGATTGAAGAGGGAGAATCGAGCCAAACTAAGGGTTTTACAGTTTAAGATTCTAGCGAGAGTGAGGATTGATGGAATCTAGGGTTCGTAGATTCCAACGATACGCAAATAGCAAGAACTCGAGCTTAGGGTTTTGAGTTCAATCATCGCAAAAACCCTCTTTTGCTCGCTTCGATTTAAACGCTGGAAGAAGTAATTATCGATGGCTTTGCATTATTAGAGGTAAAAAATGTAAATGGCAGAAGAAATCCATTTGAGTAAAAAGAATCGCAGTGATCGCAGTAAAAATAAATAAATAAATTGATTAATTAATAGAGTAATAAAGCTTACTCATTGCTGTAGTGTTAGAAATCAGCGAATCACGGCGGCCGAAATAATCAGAGCCCTTGTTTTATTTATAGGCCAAATGAAATCATCTGGATACTACGATTTACCGCGGATTTAAAAAAGGTTAGTTAAATTTAATTTAATTATATTACTTAGAGTGGTGTGATTAAAAACTTAAAAAATGAGATAAAAATTTTGAATTTGGGAGTACCAATTATATTGTTATTATTTTCACTGGCAGTTGTAACCTCTCAATTGTTATTGACATATTGTTCGCTCTGCACTGATTTTTTTTCCTTCAAAACTGTTGATGCTACATTATAATTTTGAATCTTAAACAGGTAATGCTAAAGTGAATTTTTGGCCCTTTATCTACTATTTAAGCTGAAAAAATATTTCATAACTTTTTTGTTCTTGATATTATGAATTTAACCTTTGTGAGACACTTCGCAAATATAAGTTTTTCTAGGTCTATTATAAAAACTTGATAGAAGTTGGTAATTGATGTATTGTTTTGTTAACTGGTTTGAAAATTCACTATGTAAATTGTATTAAAAAATTACTGTTAAAGTTTTTATAAATAATTATCTGTAAAAATTATATTATCAATTTAGCGATGACATAACTCGCTAAATACTTGTAGCAATGCTCGGACTTGATACTAAATTTTTATTTTATTTTATGGAAGAACTCGTCTATAGTAGATTATTTATTTTATGGAACCTCTCAACTATTTATTTTATTTTATTTTATAGGAGAACCCCATCTATAGTAGATTATTTAAGTGGCAATCATTATTTTTACCGTTGTAATAATAAAATGTCTTAGATTACTTTTAGGGGTGTTTGTTTTAATTTTTTTTTGGGATATAGGGTGGATTTCAAGTTTTGGGATGTAAAAAGTGCTTTTTTTGAGTTTTGGTATTCCTTAAACTTTGTTTGTTTCAATTTTTTTGGGGATATTGAATCCCTAAATTATAAAAAAAATAATATATTTTTAGGATTTGTGAAATCATCTCTTTTGTTTCAACTTCTTTTTGAGATATAAGGTGGATTACAAGGATTTTGGGTTTTAGAATTCCATAAACCATGTTTGTTTCAAAACCAGTTTTGGGATATTGAATCCCCAAATAATAAAAAACTATTATATTTTAGAATTTGTGAAATCCTACAATTGAGAGAGGATGTAGGTTGGATATTGATGTATTAATGCTTATAAAATAAGATTAATATATTAATACCTCTATAATTATAGGAGGACCCAAGAATCACTGTTCATGCTTTAGTAAATGCTGCAGTAAATTACTGTAGCATTATATATATATATATAATATATTATATTATATAATAAATAATATATATATATATATTATATAATATATATAATATATATATAATATATATAATTTATATATAATAAATATATATATCATATATAATTTATTTCTATTGATTAATTATATATATATATACATAAATTACTATATAATACTTATATATATCGATATATATAATATATATATATAAAATATATATATATATATAACATAATATATAATATATAATATATATTATATTATATATATAATATATATATATATATATATATATATATATATATATATATATATATAGGGAAAACTGATCCGCGCTGAGCTCAGGAAAAATCCTGCCCGCTGTTAATCTCGTGGCCAATCGCGATTTTGGGGATATGCGGAGGAGTGGGTTTTTTTGAAAAAATTCCAGCGGTTCTCTCTCTCCCAGCTTGAAGAATCCCCAAATCTCAATCCCAAGCCTCAGATCCCCAATTCGCTCTTCCTTCTCTCTCCTCTACGCCTCGTCAAAAATCCAAACTCGCTGGAATTTTGACGTCCACGGCAGCGACAGCGGCCCTCGAAGCTCCGACATTGTCTCCGACGTCGACGCGGCCCTCGAAGACCGCTGCCTCTCTCTCGTCCGACATTGTCTCCAGCGCCACAGCCCAGTTTACTCGTCCGCGATCGCCTCCGACGTCGTGACCCCCATCGATTCTCCGACGTCGTGACCCATCGATTCTCCGACGTTGTAATCAGGTCAAGTTGTTATCTTTTGCTGTTCTAGCCATTGGATTGCCTGATAATGCCTCATGCTGTCAATGATACAATAGTCATGTGGATGATAATGCCTCATGCTGTCAATGATAATGCCTCATGCTGTCAATGATACAAGAGTCATGCTATAATC
>NC_033794.1:19022022-19032834 GCF_001876935.1 Asparagus officinalis | reverse complement strand
TAGCAATCTCCATATAAAGAAAAGGTAAGTGCTGTTAGGATATGAAGTTTTAACTTTTAAACACAGGCACAATATGTACAACCTGTAATAACTGAACCATGCTGTTAGAAACATGTTCAATCAGAGTCTGTCAAAAGATTTATATACCACACAATTTATATACCACACAAACATGCTGACATGTGCAGAGAATCACAAACATAACAACTGAACCATGCTGACAGTCGTTTACAATAGGATACTTGGATACATTAGTCATTCACTGATATGATGCTCAGTCATTTGACTATAACGCAAAGCAACAATATCAGTACAACGATACTTATAAATTTTACCATTATTTACGTTGCCCGAACCATATCTGCAATCAAGAAAACCAAATAAAAGTGAGCCAAAACCTTGAGATTGAGAGGCGAGAATCGCAGCCAAACTAAAGGTTTTACAGTTTAAGATTCTAGCGAGAGTGAGGATTGATGGAATCTAGGGTTACGCTAGATTCCAACGAACGCAATAGGCAAGAACTCGAGCTTAGGTTTGAGTTAATACATCGCAAAAATCCCTCTTTTGCTCGCTTCGATTTAAACGCTGCCGCAAGAAGCTTAATTATCCGATGCCTTTGCATATTAGAGAGTAAAAAAAATTCGTAAATGCAGAAAAGAAATCCAGGTTGAGCTAAAAAGAATCGCAGTGATCGCAGTAAAAATAAACTAAATAAATTGATTAATTAATAGAGTAAGAAAGCTTACTCATTGCTGTAGTGTATAGAAATCAGCGATCACGGCGGCGAAAAATCAGAAGCCCTTGTTTTATTTATAGGCCAAATAAAATCATCTGGATACTACGATTTACGCGGATTTTAAAAAAGGTAGTAAATGTAATTAATTATATTACAGAGTGTTGCATTAAAAAACTTAAAAAATGAGATAAAAATTTAATTGGGAGTACCAATTATATTGTTATATTCACTGCATGTAACCTTCTCAATTGTATTGACATATTGTTCGCTTCTGCCAAACTGATTTTTCCTTTCAAAACTGTTGATGTACATTATAATTTTGAATCTTTATTAAACAGGTAATGCCTAAACGTTAATTTTTCGCCCTATATCTAACTATTTAAGCTGAAAAAAAAATATTTCATGTAACTTTTTGTTCTGATAATATGAATAACCTTTGTGAGACACTTCGCAATATAAGTTCTAGGTCTATTATAAAACTGAAGAAATTGGTAATTGATGTATTGTTTGTTAACGGTGTTGGAAAATCACTATGTAAATTGTATTAAAAAATACTTGTTAAAGTTTTTATAAATAATATCTGAAAAATTTAATATTACATTAGCGATGACATAACTCGCTAAATAACTTTGTAGCAATGCCTCGACTGATACTAAATTTCATTTTTTTTAGGAAAAACTCGTCTATAGTAGATTATTTATTTTATGGACCTCTCAAACTATTTATTATTTATTTATAGCTATAACCCATCTATAGTAGATTATCCTAAGTGCAATCATTATTTTTACCGTTGTAATAATAAAAGTCTTAGATATACTTTACGGTGTTTTTTTAATTTTTTTTTGGATATGGGTGGATTTCAAGCTTTTGGATGTAAATAAGTGTTTTTGAGTTTTGGTATTCCTTAAAACTTTGTCTTGTTTCAATTTTTGGATATGAATCCCTAAATTATACAAAAAATAATATATCTTTAGGATTTGTGAAATCACTCTTTTTTTCAACTCTTTCTTAAATAAGTTGGATTACAAGGATTTTGGGTTTTAGAATCCATAAACATGGTTTGTTTCAAAACAGTTTTGGATATTGAATCCCCAAATAATAAAAAAAACTATTATAATTTTAGCAATTTTTGTAATCCTACAATTCAGAGAGGATGCTAGGTTGATATGGATGTATTAATGCTTATAAATAAGATTCAATATATTAAATATCAATATTAATAATAATATAATATTAAATAATACATCTAATCCTCTAAATTATAGAAACCCCAAGAATCACGTATCATGCTTTCAGCTAAAATGCATGCCCAGTAAATTACGAGCATTATATATATAATTATATATACTATATATAGATATATATAATATATTATATAATAAATTAATATACTATATATATATATCATTATATAATATATATATATATTCATAATTTAGACTTAATATAATATATATATATACATAAATTTACTATATAATACTTATAATATATCATATATTATAATATATATATAAATAAATATATATAAAATTATTAATATAACATATAAATATAATATAATTTAATAATATATATATATTATATATATAGTATATATATATATATATATATATAATATATACTATATATATAATATAGGGAAAACTGATCCAGCGCTTCGAGCTCAGGAAAAATCCTGCCCGCTTAATCTACGTGGCAATCGCGATTGGATAGCGGAAAAGGAGTGGTTCTTCTCGAAAAAAATCCAGCTGTTTTCTCTCTCCCAGCTTGAATAATCCCCAAATCTCCACGGTTTCCTCTCCACGCTAAGAATCCCCAAATCTCAGCCCAAGCCTCAGGATCCCAATTTTCCTTCCTTCTCTCTCCTCTACGCCTCGTCAAAAATTTCCAAACTCGCTGGAATTTTGACGTCCACGCAGCACACCGCCTCGAAGCTCCAATTGTCTCCACGTCGACGCGCCCTCGAAGACGCTGCCGCTCTCCTCGTCCACATTGTCGATTCCAGGCCACAGCCGTTTACTCGGTCCGCATCGCCTCCGACGTCGTGGACCTCCCATCGATTCTCCGAACGTCGTGACCCATCGCATTCTCCGACGTTAATCCAGGTCAAGTTGTTATCTTTTGCCTTTCTAGCATTGATTCCTGATTACATGCCTCATGCTCAATGAACCAATAGTCATCGTGGATGATAATAGCCTCATGCCTAGTCACTGATAATGCCCTTCAATGTGTCAAGATACAGAGAGTCATGCATAATCATACTGCTTACACTGATGAAGCTCAAATACACCTCTTTCTATGCATGTAGTGCAATGTGGAAAACAATTGCTTCAAAGATTGATGTCTTTATAGGTCACAAAGAAAACATGGAACTGCCCATCAACTTGGATTCATAATAACCTGCTTATTAATGTTTTGGGGAAAATTTCTGATTTATATAGGAACTAGATTTAATGTTGAAACCAATTTTAGATATAACCTGTATTAAATATTATAATGCCTCATCTGACAACTACGGATACCATAAAATGTTATAATCATTTGAATTTCTGGCAGGTTTAAAAACAATGCGAATCTAGTGTTAGTAGCGAACATCTTCCTTGATAGGAACAAACAACAACAAACCAGTCATGACTTATTCCAACAACGATCCTATTGCATAAGTACCTCAGTAAATCCATGAATTTCGCAACATTAAATATGTTGTTTTGAAATATAACATTATATATTTTGAAACCATTATCTTTACTTTCAGAATGCAAATTGTGTGAAAAACAACCGTGTTCTAGGAAATAAGTTTAATAGTCATGAGGAGCCTATGACATTAATAACTACTATGCATTGATATGGCGATTTCGATATCAGAAAAAGCCAACAGCTGAATTACTCTCAGAAGATAAACAAGTATTGATAGAAAATTCTGTTTGTGACAAAGAAGGTTACAGATCTAATAAAACAGAGAGATTATAAGAAAAAATATTAATCATCTTGCGACGAGACTAGATTGCTGTTAAAACAATGATGAGAATAAAATCAATGGAGGATAAACATGCAAGTTATAGTTTTATTGAAAATCATACAAGACCACAGCTTATTAGCCACGATAAAGCAAAGATTGCACAGGTACATCAACAATTCATAGAATAAAAGGTGTGTTAAAAAAAGAATTCAATTTTGCAAGAAGAAGGTTTACCTTCTACTATTTCTCTTTATAACGCGACAAGTGAAGAGAAGATGATCAGGACACCACAACAGGCATTGACTATATGAAGACTCAAACACTAACGATATTGCGTAATGAATGTATATCTTCGATCCCAACATTTTCAAAGAAAAGGCCGCGCTAATGATGCAGATTTTATTTTCATTGATATTAGATTTACTGGACCAAATGAGAATTGTTTTTTGGGCAGATAGGAAAATCAAAGACCAACTTATTTGAAGTTTAATATGTTATTCGTGTTTGTTTATGTGACTTATAAAACTAACAAGTTTATCTTCCATTAGCACATTACTGGACGTGAATTCATCATAACACATCTACTTTATGGTTCTGCATTGCTAGCTGATGAACCAAGCAAGAAACATTTTTGGTGTTTCAGGAATGCGTTAAATTGCCAATGCATGCGATATAAACCAGTTCTATCATCACAGGACAAGACCGAGCAATGTTATGCATCATAAAGTCATTCCAAAAACAAGCATCATTATTGCTTATTGGCATTTCTACACGACATCATTGCCGATCACATTGCATACTTTAATTTTGTTATGGCTGAAGAAGTCAAAAATATTGAAGACTTGTGGTGCTAATAGTCGTAACATTGAGAAATTAATTTGCATTGGCTCGAGAGAAAGAGAAGTTTAACATAATAGAAGAAGAGATGGATGGCTGCCAAACTATGTACATGTATCGAGACCATTGGTGCCATGCTTCTTAAAAGTAATTTTTTTGCAGGAATGAGATCAACTCAAAGGAGTGAAAGCATCAACTCATTCTTTGATGGATATGTGAATTCACAAACACATTTAAAAGAAGTGTAACTCAATATGAAGAAGCTCGTACACATCGGACGATTGATGAAGCACAGGAAGATTTAGAATCTAATACAAACCGCAGTGTCACCTGGGCATCAATTGAAAGACAAGCTGAAGTAGTGTATACCCGCGCTTTGCATGCTTTCATGTATTTCAGAATGAGATCAAAGGGTGGTTGTTCTTGGCCTTCAAGAGCTGACTAAAGAAGAAAAGTGTTGTTTTATGGCCGATTGGACTTAGATGAAAGCCAATGAAAGTGGAGGTTTACTTATGCATGAATCGTAGAGAATTACAGTATATTTGCAGCTGTGGTATGTTGAGAATAGTGGCTGTTTATGCAAGCATTAATTACACTCTAATGTAACAGGACAATGTTTTCATTGCCCAAGGTATATTCGACACCTGTTGGACTATCAGATGCTCGACACCTTAACATAGGATCGTTATAATGTTGTGTTTGCCAAAACATGCAGCGGTTGTAGAAAAAATACAATCTGCTGAAAACTTGGGCTTTGAAAGCCAAAAAAACCAACAATGCACTGACCTTGCCTTTGAGTCAGATATAGAGAATGCCATTGAGCGTGATTCCTTTGTTAACAAGTTTCATAGAGAGGTGAAAAAGAAAGTCAGAAGGGGCTGTCAACCAAATAATGCTTCGTAGCAGCCACATTCCTGACTCAGATCTTCCACAGATACCCGACTTCACATACAATCCAACATATTCACAAATTACAGTTCGTGACCGAAAAGCAAGCAAGAACCAAAGCGTCGTCCACTCAATGCTACAGAATTACATCAACTTAGAAACAAGCACAAGAAAAGAAGAGACGCAAAAGGTACACTGTAGTAGATGTGGACAACTTGCATTATAGGACTACGCTGTACATTAACAAGCCCATGTATGATTAATGACATTGACAACTTAAAATATTTTATTACTTAAATCATTTATAATTTTTATCTTTGATATTTTATGCAGCCGGAAAAGGACAAACAAGACTAACAAAGTTATGGCGATCACTTTTTAAGAATTCGGTGAGGCCAAACTTCATTTTGCCTTTGATTATATTCGAAGTAATGGCAAAGTTTCAAATCTGTTTACAGCATTTGTTAAAATTGTTTTAGCGTTGATGCACTAACAGCTTCTACAGGTTAAAAAGAAATATATGCTGATGGTTTGGATGAGGAATCTTTATGATGAAGCCTTCGAGAATTCAAAAGTTGTTGTATTAATGACTCTGTTAATTTTCAAAAGTTGATGAAGCTTCTACATTTCTTGATTGTTATGCATATGCAGATGTTGTATTAAGACTCTGTAACTTTTGGCTCTTAGTACTGGCGTTCATTGTGTACTTGTAACTGTCTTGGAACTGGTCTGATTTTATGTGATATGTGAACTGGTCTGAGTTTTTATGTGAAGCGTAAACTGCGCTGCTTTAATTGTCTAATTTTGTAATCCGAATATATTATCAATTAGACTCAATCGAATCTGAGGTGGCGTCAGTAATTCAGTCTAGTAGCGCAAACTTCTCTAATATGACGTGATCCACTTCGGCGCCTAAAAACTTGCTGAATCAAGAGTAAGAGAACTTTCAGCCTTTCGAATCATATTAGTGTGAATGTGGCAATTTTATTGTGGAAGTTTGCAATAGTTAGCTCACTAGCCTGCCAACGAGGTTTCTTGGTTTTCTACGATTTTTTTGCCAAACGAAGTCGAGAAAGAGGAAGATGATTCATCGATATTGCCAACTTTATGAGTTTTTCTCTAACTAGTAAGAACATCCAATTATTCAATCATGTAGCAATCTCCATATAAAAAAAACGGTAAGTGCGTTAGATATGAAGTTTTTACTTTTAAACACAGGCACAATTATGTACAACTGTAATAACTAACCATGCTTTAGAAACATGTTCAATCAGAGTCTGTCAAAAGATTTATATACCACACAATTATATACACACAAAACATGCTGACATGTCGCAGACGAATCACAACATAACAACTAACCATGCTGACAGTCGCTTTACAATAGGATACCTTGCGAACATTATCATTCACTGATTATGATGCCTCACTCATTTGACTATAACGCCAAGCCCAACAATCATCAGCTACAACGATATTCATAAATTTTAATATAAATTACACCACTCAGCATTTTTTCAAAACCTCAACATTTTTTTCCAGGCCTGTCCAGCCTTTTTTGATCATGTCCTTATTATCACCCACCATCAAAGTTCGCCACCCTTACAATTAGTCCCTTGAATCTTCAGCGCATCCATAAAATTGCCAAGCCCTTATTCGTTCTCCTATGCTGCAAATTCCTATTTTGCAAATTAAATCCACAATAACATCTGCAACTAAACCCCCATCTATTCTCCACTAACTCTTCCGAAAGAGTTTCTTCTCTCTTATCTGCAACATAACATGCTTATCAACAGATTCACTACTATAAAGCACAAAGAAAAAAATATATAACTTATAGAAGTACTAAAGCGCACAACAGTTATGATACCTTTCCTTATTCGAATCTGTTTTCACAAATCATTCTACATTTCTCATATCGCACACAATACACATGCTGATCTAACAACATTTCAATTCTACCGGTTATTCTTTCACAAATTAAATAAACAAATTGAGAAATCTCATCACTGGTCGGGGAAGATTGCAGAAATCTTTAATAAATGAAGACTGGAGTATATATCACTCCTACTTCATATTCCTAACCCTTAAATTACGCTGTCCCCTTCCTCAGAATTCAGAAAGTTAAGCCAACACAATTTGGATTAGAAGAACATTCTATCAACTCACAACATTAATAAAATCTCAAGACAAACTTGCTTTCTCTTGAGCACCACATTTCAGCAGTTTAATCATACGATTATCCCAAAAATGAATTATAAAAAAACATCAAATAAACAAAATTGAAAATCTATCACTGGTCGGGCGAACGATTTCAAAATCTTAATAAATGCATATGACTCGGGATATATATCACTTCCTACTTATATTCCTAACCTAATTAGCGTCCCCTTCCTAGAATTCAAAAATTTTAAAATTTAAAACAATGATTTGGATTAGAAGAACATTTATCTAACTTCACAACACTGTATAACTCTCAACAACTTGTTTCTTTGAGCACACATTTCACAGAGTTCTTATCATAATTATCCCAAAAAATTGAATTTAAAAAAATCAAATAAACAAAATTGAGAAATCTGCATCACTGCGCGGGGAAATTTCACGACAATTTTAATAAATGATGACTGATATATATCACTCTACTTATATTCCTAACCTTCAATGAGCTGTTCCCCCTTCCTCAGAACTTCAGAAATTTTAATAAACAGATTTTCGATTAGAAGTAACATTTATCAACCTTCACAACAGTATAAATCTCAACTACTGGTTTCTTTGAGCACACATCTCAGCAACTCTTTACCATATATTATCACACAAACATTGAATTTAAAAAAAAATCAAATAAACAAAATAAATTGTGAAATCTCATCACTGGTCGGGGAAGAATTTTACCGTGATCTGGTTCCTGAGCTCGAGCTGAGAGAGCGACTGGAGGAGGAGCGAGGCTGCAAGATCTCTAGCTGGGGGGCGCCTGTAGGAGTAGCTGAGATGGGGAGAGCGACTTGGAGGAGGACGATACAGGGGTCGCTCGCGGAGGCGTGGGATCGGAGCCACACAATGCGTCGGAGTTGGTCACGAGCGTCGGCGTGGGATCACAGCGGAGACTGGGTCCTAAGCTCGAATTAGGGCTCTGAGTTGGGAGAGAGAAGATCGGGTGCTCGAATTAGGGGCTCTGAGTTGGGAGAGAGAAGATCGATCTCAGTTGGGAGAGAGAGAAATCGCTGGGTGCTCGAATTAGGGATCTCAGTTGGGAGAGAGAAGATCGAATTAGGGATCTCAGTTGGGAGAGAGAGAAATCGCTAGGATTTTTCTTAATAAGCCCACGCCTCCGCGATCGCCAATCGCGATTGGCCACGTAGATTAACAGCGCAGGATTTTCCTGAGCTCAAGCATACACTGGGCAATGAACAACATTGTCTGTTGAACATTAGAGTGTACAATATATGCTTGCATAAAACACCACTATTCTCAAACATACCACAGCTGCAAATATACTGTAATTCTCTACATTCATCATAAGTAACAAACCTCCACTTTTCATTGCTTTCATCTAAGTCACCAACTCGCCATAAAACAAACTTTTCTTCTTTAGTCACCTCTTGAAGGCCAAGAACACCACACCCTTTGATCTCATTCTGAAATACATGAAACATAGCGCGGGTATAACTACTTCCAGCTTGTCTTTCAATTGGATGCCCAAGGTGAAACTGCGGTTTTGTATTAAGAGTTCTAAAATCTTCATGTGCTTCACTCAATCATCGATGTGTCACGGCCTTTTCATATTGAGTTACAAATTCTTTTAAATGTGTTTGTGAATTCACATATCCATCAAAGAATGAGTTGATGCTTTCACTCCTTTGAGTTGATCTCATTCCTGCAAAAAAAATACCTTTTAAGAAGCATGGCACCCAATGGTCTCGATACATGTACATAGTTTGCAGCCATCCATCTTCTTCTTCTATTATCTTAAACTTCTCTTTCATCTCGAGCCAATGCAAATTACAGTTCTCAATGTTACCACTATTACACCACAAGTCCCAATATTTTTGAAATTCTTCACCATAAACAGAATTCAAAGTATGCAAATGATCGGCAATATGTCGCTGCAGATGCCAATAACAATAACGATGCCTTGTGTTTCTTTCATCTCGAGCCAATGCAAATTAAATTTCTCAATGTTACCACTATTACACCACAAGTCCCAATATTTTTGAAATTCTTCACCATAAACAGAATTCAAAGTATGCAAATGATCGGCAATATGTCGCTGTAGATGCCAATAACAATAACGATGCCTTGTGTTTGGAAAGACTTTATGAATGGCATTACACATTGCTCGGTCTTGGTCTGTGATGATAGCACCTGGTTCAATTCCATGCATGCAATTTAACCATTCCTGAAACAACCAAACAAATGTTTCTTCTTGTTCATCAGCTAGCAATGCACAACCAAATAAAGTAGATTGTCTATGATGATTCACCCCAGTAAATGGTGCAAATGGAAGACTAAACTTGTTAGTTTTATAAGTCACATCAAACACAATAACATCATTAAACTTCAAATAAGTTGCTCTTGATTTTCCATCTGCCCAAAAAACACTTCTCATTTGTCCAGTACAATCTACTTCCAATGCAAAATAAAAATCTGCATCATTAGCCGCCTTTCTTTGAAAATGTTGGATAACAGATATACATTCATTACCAATATTGTTGTGCCTTTGAGTCTTCATATAGTCAATGCACTGTTGTGGTGTCACTGATTCATCTTCTCTTCCACTTGTCGCGTTAATAACACGAGAAATAGTAGAAGGAGTAATACCTTCTTCTTGCAAACATTGAATCATTTTTTTACACCTTTTACTTCTATGAAATTGTTGATGTGACCTGTGCATCTTTGCTTTATCTGGACTACTAAGCATGTGGTTTGTATGATCTTCAATAAAACCTATAACTTTCCATGTTTTATCCTCCATTAATTTTATCTCATCATTGCTTTACAGCCAACTCTGGTCTCTCGCCGATGATTGATATTTTTCCCTATATCTCTCTTGTCTTTATTAGATCTATAACCTTCTTTGTCACAAACAAATTTTCTATTCAACACTTGTTTATCTTTCTGAGAGTAATTCACTGAGCTTTTTCTGATTCCAAATCCCATCATCAAAGCATACGAGTTATAATAGTTGTAGGCCTCTTCATGACTACTAAACTTCATTCCTAAACACGGTTTTTCACCACTTTGCATTCTGAAATAAAGAAAAATTGACCAAAAATATATAATGTTACTCAATGTTACTAATTGTTCAAAATTATATAAAGATAAATGTTACTCAATGTACCTTCAAAAGAGGAGAGCACGACTGGGGAGGGCACGATTTCGCCGGTGGGCC
>NC_033794.1:19017125-19020431 GCF_001876935.1 Asparagus officinalis | reverse complement strand
TATATCTATAATATAATATATATATAATATATAATATTATATATATAATATATAATATATATAGAAGGACCCAATAATCACTGTTCATGCTGTAGTATTCCAAATCCCAAAATATTATATAATATTATAATAATATATGTTATTAAAATATTATATAATATTATAATATACAATTTATAGTATGTCAAATCCCAAAATATTGATGAAACAAACAATAATATATAATTTATAGTATTCCAAATCCCAAAATATTGATGAAACAAACAAAATTTTAGAGATCCCAAAACATGTAAAAAAATTTATGGATTTCAAATTCTATGGTGAAATCCATATCCATAAATTTTGGGATACAAAACAAACACCCCCTATCATGTATACGAAAATTCTTAGGATCGAGGTCCTCTCTAATTATATGATAATTAATTAGAGAAAATACAAGCTTTAGTTTTGTTGGATTTTTTGGTCAAAACCGCTTTCCAAAAATAAGTTTTCAAACTATGTATTTATTAATTACTGATATTTTTTAGAAATCCTTAGTAGCGTAGTGGAAAGTTAAAGTTTTGGTGTTTTAAAAGGTCTTGTGTTCGAGGCTTTAGTTGAGAATTATTTTTATTCAATTAATCCATCATAAGTGGGTCGTGGGCTGTAGGCTAATGGGCCGAGTATCAGGGCTAATTGGGCTGAGGCTAAGTGGCGCTTTGTAAGACGCACTTGCACTTCGCACGAAGGCATCAGGGCTAGGTGACGCCACATTGGCTGCCTCGCAGGCTGCGGGCGCGAGCCTCGCATTCGCGAGAGGGAACGCGACCCTCGTGTTCACGCGAGGCTGGTACCGACCCTCGCGTTGCATAGAAATGCGACCCTCGCATTCATAAGTTTCTACATGCAGTAATTAAAACTGCATGCAACAGTTACAGTAATTAAGAGAGTGTTTGACAACCAAAGTGTTTCTTTTTGTTGTGTTTTTTAAAAAACACCATATCATGGTGTTTATTTTTCAAATGTGTTTTCAGAACTGGAAAAATTTGTCAAAACATTTTTTTGCCATACTAAACACTTCAACAAAATATAAAGCTTTATCTCAACAGTTTATTCTTATGGTTCACCATACCAATTTGTCAAGGCATCCATTTTTAATTAGAAAAATTGAATTTTGTTGATCAATAAACCATGGAATCTAGCTAATCTACACCAATTTCCTTTTTTTTTCAAACTTCATAGCGAACAAATTCGCCAATTTCTTCCCCAACTGTACCATAAAAACGTACTATATACAAAACTAAACCTAAAGAAAAACCCTAGATCTCTCAAAAGACAACAAAGCCTTATCCCCAAAAGTCCTCCACAGTAGCGAACGTGTGTACGGAGCGGATCGAGGTTCCCCAATCAACTTGCTTCGACTTCGTCGACAGATTATCGACCCAAAACCTCCATGAGTGCTCCAATGGATGCGACGATTGGCGTTGAGACTGAGGAACTCCGCCTCGAGATCAGAGGCGGAGAGATGAGCCTACTCGATCTCACCCTCCTTGAGCTCGAAGTCCCTGCTTCTCTCCCGTCGGAGACTGGGCGACGGGTCGGCGACGGTGATCGCCGGGTCGGAGGCTAGGCAATGGGTCGGGGCGGCGACGAGGAGGGGGCGGTGATGGTGTTAGGGTTGAGGGAGAGAGAGAGGGGATCGAGATGGTTTTGGGGAGAAATAAAAGCCACGGAATCTCAAAAACACCTAAGGGCCTGTTTGGTAATCAATATTTGATTTTAAATACTGTAATTGGCACAATTACATTATTTAGATTCAAAAGAATTTGAATACAAGATATTAGCCCAAATCCATTAACCTTGAAAGCCCATGATAGTCTCATAATTCTAAATCCCTAACTGCTCCCTGTCATTTACAATTCCCACTTCGCTTCCGCCTCCGCTATTTCTCTTTTCTAATCGGCGGTCTATCGTCTCTCTTCTCTCTTCTACGTTCTACTCTCATCTCTCGTTCATCCTCTCTCCTCTCGCGATTCTTCTTCGTCATCTCTCTCTCTCCTCTTATCCATTCTTTCTCTCTCCCCATTTCAGCTCTGCGATGCTTCGAAAGATGTACGTCCTGAATCAACCCGGCGACACCTCTGTCGCTCCAGTCTCTCGGAGTATCATCAAGAACATAGCTCCGTAGATCCAAACTGGCAGATAACTCTTCGCTCATTCTCTCAGTTCCATGTTAAATTTCTCTTTCAGGTAAATCGGATTGTGTTTACTCAAGATCATACGTCTTGATATTCTTAATTTGTATTGATTTTTTTTTCTTTTTGAAAATTTTCGATGCGTCTCTATAGCATCAACTTCAAAATATTTATTAATTCAGTTATTGTTTGTTTGATTGCGTTAATCGCCGAAATGTAAAATTGGTTAAGAAAGCGGGTTTTCTATGGCTCCAGTTAGCATTACAGATGGCCGAGAAGTTGGGGCTACTTAATGTCTAGAATTGTGGTGTCTAGCAATATGATCAGCGCGGCCACGTAGGCTCCTTTTCCGCGCCAGCGTCAGCACGAGCTCCGAGAGTCAACGGCAAGACGAGTTCCGGTCGAAGGCCAGGGCGCTTCAGACGAAGGAAGGGGAGTCAATAGAGTCCGGTGGTCCGGCGACCATTCGCGAAGACTTGTGGGCCCCGAGTGCCGAGGTCAGCTTCGAAATTGAAGCGTGCGGGCGGCGAGCTCCCGAGGGTGGTTTGTACCGGCGCCGATACGATTCGTGAGCTCCCTTGCGAAAGGGCTGCCAGGTCCGGGCCACCGCGGGTGGAAGGCGAAGTGGATTCTCGCCTGTGGCATGTTAGGAAATGCCGATGGTTGTGACATTCAGCTGGTTGTAGGGCTATTTGGTTCCCTTATTTAAGCTGGAAACCCATGTGTGTGGCTGCCGCCGCCGATCCCTTTCTCTCTCTCATCTCGACTCACCGATTGCTCCAAAGCAGTGCCCCTTTCTTCCCTCATTTGTATCAGAGAGCCCTGAAGATCTGTGATTTGGCGGCGAACATTAATAAGGAAGGGGAAATTTGCCCG
Organism: Asparagus officinalis; assembly: GCF_001876935.1. Taxonomy (NCBI): domain Eukaryota; kingdom Viridiplantae; phylum Streptophyta; class Magnoliopsida; order Asparagales; family Asparagaceae; genus Asparagus; species Asparagus officinalis. The sequence continues at coordinate 19,017,381 of NC_033794.1, read as the reverse complement.
ACGCGAGTGAGAGCAGACGGACGAAGGAGACGGAGACGAGAGACGAGTCCCGTGTAACATTTATTGAGGCGAGAAAAAGAGGCGCATTTGTATGTATGTAAATCCTGGCGCCTCTATATTGAAACGAACAGAGAGTTCCGGCCGTCTGTTTGGCTGCTTGCTTTTGAGAGCGATCTCAAGTTTGAGATGCTACTCATTTACAAGCTTTGATAATCTATCTTTTGAATATAAAGAAACGTTATTTGTGTGCTGCTCC
>NC_033794.1:18995226-19017100 GCF_001876935.1 Asparagus officinalis | reverse complement strand
CCCATATCTGTCAGCGGCGACGAGCTCCTCCGGCGAGCTCAGACGAGCTCGAGATCAAGGTCAGACGAGGTCGAAGGCGAGGCTTCAGACGAAGGCAGGCAAGAAGAGTCGGGCGAATTCGAAGACTTGTTGGCGAGGTCATGAGCGTGCAGGCGAGCTCGAGGGTTTTAGGCGAATTCGAGCCCGTGAAGGGCTGCAGGCGGACGTGGAGGCGAAGTGGATTCGCCTGTGGCTGTTGGAAACAGCTGGACACAGCTGTAGGCTAGGGTTTCCCTATTTAAGGGAAACCCATGAGCACGATTTCGAGCTGCCGCCGCCGATCCTTTCTCTCTCTCTCTCACTCACGATCTCTCCAAGCAGTGGCCCCTTTCTTCCTCATTTATTTCAGAGAGCCCTAAGTCTGTGATTTGGGGGAAATTAATAAGGAAGGGAAAATTTGAGAGAGAGAGAGAGAGAGAGAGAGAGAGAGAGTTCCTGTAACATTTATTGAGGAGAAAAAGAGGAGATTTTACTGTTGTAAAATCTCGCGCCTCTATTTGAACAACAGAGAGTTTCTGTTTGGCTCTTCTTTTGAGAGATCTCAAGTTTGAGATCTACTCATTTACAAGCTTTGTAATCTTCTTTTAATATAAAGGAAATTATTTGTGTGGCTCCCGAGAACGTAGGCAAGTTGCCGAACCTCGTTAAAACTCTGTGTTCTTATTCTTGTAATTTTTGTTTTGCTGTGGTTTCTTTTTTTTTTCATTGCTTAACACAAGATCCAGTAGGGCAAATTCCGCAGAACGGGTGTCAGAACGTATCTGAGTTTATCCCCAATAACTAGTATCAGAGCTCTTGTTCAGATCTATGTGTGTAAGAAATGGCAGAAGAAGGCAAATCAAAAATTGAGAAGTTTGACGGATCAGACTTCGCCTACTGGAAGTCACTGATGGAAGACTATCTGTACCAGAAGGATCTTTACCGTCCGTTGATGGGAAAAGCAAAAGGAAAGAAGAAAGAAGAATCCGACGAGGACTGGGGAATATTGGATCGAAAAGCCTTGGGGCAGGTCCGATTGGCCCTCGCAAAATCTGTAGCACATAATATATTAAAGGAGAAGACGACGGTGGGGCTTATAGAAGCGCTCGCAACGATGTACGAGCAACCGTCAGCTTCAAATAAGGTGCATCTCGTCAAGACGCTATTCAACCTCAAGATGGCAGAAGGATGTTCCTTCACGATGCATCTCAGTGAGTTCAACACGATTGTTGATCAACTTATCTCAGTCGACATCAAGTTCGATGACGAAGTGCAGGCCCTATTGATACTATCGCAGTTGTCGGATAGTTGGGCAGGTTGCGTGACTGTAATAAGCAACTCGGCAGGGAAGGAGAAGTTGAAGCTGAAGGAGGTGGTAGCTATGATTCTATCCGAGGAGCAACTCGGCAGGGAAGGAGAAGTTGAAGCTGAAGGAGGTGGTAGCTATGATTCTATCCGAGGAGGTTAAAAGAAAATCGAATGAATCAGAAGGTTCAGGTTCAGCCCTAAGTCTCGAGCAGAGAGACAGAAGCCATAATAGGGGGAACCAAAATAGGAATCGATCGAAGTCGAAGAAAAAGAGGTCGAACTCGAAGGTGAGACCTATCAAGGGCAAATGTTAGAACTGTGGCCAGGAGGGCCACATGTCTTCTACCTGTAAAGCACCGAAGAAAAATGAGCAGGAGGCTCATATTGTGCAAGATGCGCTGATTCTCGCTATGGATATCGATTCTGATTCATGGGTTATTGATTCGGGAGCCTCATTCCACGCCACTGCTAATAGAAGGCAATTTCAGAACTATGTAGCAGGGGACTTTAGAAAATTATACTTGGGGGATAATGAACCCTGTAGTGTAATTGGGAGAGGCGACGTGCAAATACAGTTGAAGGGCTCTAAGTGGTCTCTGAAGAATGTCAGACACGTACCAAAGTTGAAGAGGAATCTTATTTCGGTAGGTCAGCTTGGAGCAGAAGGCTATGTTATAATATTCATCGGAGATTCGTGGAAAATCTCCAACGGTACCATGGTGGTTGCCCGAGGCAACAAGACCGGTACCCTCTACCTAACTTCACACGCGAGTGACACCCTCGCAATTGCTGCAGACAAGGAGAGTGCAGATCTGTGGCATAATAGATTGGGACACATGAGTGAGAAGGGTATGAAGATTCTACACTCAGAAGGGAAGCTAACCGGCATCGATTCGGTGGAAGTTGGTGTTTGCGAAGACTGCATCTTCGGGAAGCAGAAGAGAGTTAGTTTTCTGAAGGGTGGAAGACCACCTAAAGCTCACAAGCTAGAGCTTGTTCATACAGACGTATGGGGTCCAGCTAGCGTGTCTTCTCTTAGCGGTTCGGCGTACTACGTCACCTTTATCGACGATCACTTGAGGAAGGTGTGGGTATACTTCATGAAGCACAAGTCGGAGGTGTTCAGCATCTTCAAGAAGTGGAAAGCCATGGTGGAGAACGAGACAGACCTGAAAGTGAAGTGTCTGAGATCAGACAATGGTGGAGAATATAATTTGGAGGAGTTCAAAAAGTTCTGTGCTCTGAACGGGATTCGTTTGGAGAGGACTACTCCAGGGACGCCGCAACAGAACGGCATAGCAGAAAGAATGAATAGAACGCTGACAGAGCGTACGAGGAGCATGTGTCTACATACAGGTCTACCAAAAACTTTTTGGGCGGACGCGGTGCATACATCAGCGTACTTGATAAATCACGGACCATCAGTTCCATTGAACTTTGAGATTCTGGAAGAGGTTTGGAGTGGTAAGAAAGTTAATCTCTCACACTTAAGAGTCTTTGGGTGTGTGACATATGTCCACATCAGTGACCATGTTAGGGACAAGCTAGAAGCTAAGTCATTGAAGTGTACATTCATTGGGTACGGCATTGATGAGTTTGGTTATCGTCTGTGGGATGAGAAGAATAGGAAAATCATCAGAAGCCGAGACGTCATATTCAATGAGGAAGTGATGTACAAGGACAGAGACAATGCAAAGGCGGGCCAAAGCAGTGGGAGCAGCACTACGAATACGGACGCATCCGAGTACATGAATTTGGAGGAACTTCCAGATGGGGGAGATAACGTCGACTCTAACCAAAGAACGGAGGAGACTCCAGTTGCAGAACCGACTACCTATGGAGAGGATCTTAGGAGGTCATCCAGGGTACCCAAACTGAATCCCAGGTATCTCTCGTCACTAGACTACCTACTTTTGACAGATAGCGGAGAACCAGAATGCTATGAGGAGGCTATGCAAGTGAGCGAATCTCAGCAGTGGGAGCATACAATGCAAGAAGAGATGGATTCTCTCCACTCGAACGAGACATGGGAGTTAGCCCAGCTACCTGCACAAAAGAAGGCCTTATATAACAAGTGGGTTTACCGAGTCAAGCAGGAGAGTGATGGAAGGAAGAAATACAAGGCCAGATTAGTCGTGAAAGGGTTCCAACAGCAGGAAGGAGTGGATTATACGGAGATATTTTCCCCCGTTGTGAAGCTCACAACCATCGGGGTGGTGTTGAGCTTGGCAGCTGCTGAAAATCTCTACATTGAGCAGTTAGATGTGAAGACTGCCTTTCTTCATGGCGACTTGGATGAAAAAATCTATATGAAGCAACCTGTTGGCTTCATTGAGGAAGGAAAGGAAGAGATTGTGTGTAGGCTTAAGAAGAGCTTATACGGATTGAAACAGGCTCCACGGCAGTGGTATAAAAAGTTTGATAACTTCATGCAGAGCGATGGCTATGGCAGATGCAATTCAGATCATTGCTGTTACTTCAAGAGGTTCGGGACCAGCTATATCGTGTTATTGTTATATGTTGATGATATGTTAGTTGCAGGACCGTGTTTACAGGAGATAAACAAGCTGAAGAAGCAGTTAGCAAAGGAATTTGCCATGAAAGATTTGGGCGTAGCGAAGCAGATTCTTGGGATGCGGATCAGCCGGGATGTGGCTGAGGGGACATTGAAGTTGAGTCAGTCTGAATACATTGAGAAAGTACTTCAAAGATTCAACATGCAGAATGCTAATGTTGTTAGCACGCTCCTTGGAAGCTAGTTCAAGTTGTCTGGTGAACAATCACCCAAGACTAATGCAGAGAAGGAGCACATGAGGAAGGTGCCGTATTCATCAGTCATTGGTAGTCTGATGTACGCAATGGTTTGCACGAGGTCGGATATTGCCCATGTAGTGGGAGTCGTGAGCAGGTTTGCAAGCAACCTAGGAAAGCAGCATTGGGAGACCGTGAAGTAGATATTACGATATCTGAGAGGGACTACGAATATGTCATTGTGTTTCGAGAGAAAGAAGTTGGTACTGCAGGGATACGTGGATGCAGATTTTGCCGGTGATCATGATACGAGGCGAAGCACCACGGGGTATGTTTATACCTTAGGGTCGACAGTAGTTGTAGGCATCAAAAAATGCTTACAGACATCCAAATACCACTCAAGGCAAAGAGAAGACGATAAACGCCATTCTCTTAATCAGAGGGGATCACTCAAAGGAAGCAAGACAACATGGAAGAACAATATACACACCAACAGACAGTACATGGCGGCACGGCTGAGACGCGGCAGTACATGGCGGCACGGCTGAGACGCGGCAGTACATGGCGGCACGGCTGAGACGCGGCAGTACATGGTGCCGCGGCTGAGACGCGGCAGTACATGGCGGCACGGCTGAGACGCGGCAGTACATGGTGCCGCGGCTAAGGCGCGGCAGCCCATGGTGTCGCGGCTAAGGCGCGTCAGACGATGATTATTTGAAACCCACGTGACGGCATATCAGAAATAGAACGTGTGCTGACGTGGACAAACAGTTAAACCATGAAAAAAGGTGGTTAAAGGTCGTGGGAGAACAGTTTCAGGCACGATGAAACGTGGTGGTAACCGTTCCTTTGGCCGCGGCAGTCCATACTGCCGCGCCAATAGCCGCGGCAGCATGGACTGACGCGGCCAAAGAACAGTCGTTTGGTCAGTTATCTCGCCCCCGTTTCCACTGTTATGCATTCCTACCCCTATAAATACCTCCCCAAACACGAAATAAAGGGGAGAGAGCAGATTGGAGCAGAGAGACTTGAGCTTTTGGTGAATAGGAGCAAGAGAGAGAGTCTTCCTTCTTCACAAACATTCTCAAGAAGCTTTTGGCGATTCCTAGAGATCTAAGCTCTGACTTGAGATCTTTAGAAGAGTGAACATCTTACATCGATAAGATATTCGCTTTAAATTCTTACTTCGATAAACGAAGGAAGAATCCCCAAAACCTTCATGATTCAATCAGAATCTGTGAATCGGTGGTCCACGGGCTAAAGCACCCCCGGCACAGGCAAAGATCCCACGTAAGTAGTGATCCAAATAACGATCCTGTGTTTGTTTCTAAGGAGCTTGTAATTTGATTTTTGTTGTAAAGAGTAGTTTTACAAAGTACGAAGCTCACTCTTTTGTATTCATTGTAATCGATAAACAGTTATAATGAATTCTACAACAGAACTTGTTCCTGACACAAACAAACAGCAGTGAGTTGGGTCTCACGTTTGCAAAAGATTGTGACGTTGTCCACAACTGAGGCAGAGTATGTCACAGTGACCGAGACGAGTAAGGAAATGATTTGGTTAACCGGGTGCCTGGAAGAGTTGGGTCTGAAGCGGGGGAATAAAGTTCTTTATTGTGATAGCTAGAGTGCTATACACCTTGCCAAGAACCCAGTGTTTCATGCCAGAACAAAGCACATCGAGTTACGCTACCACTTCATACGCTCAATGATTAAGGATGGGAAGCTACAGTTAGAGAAGATTTTGGAAAGCCAAAATCCTGCAGATTTGTTAACTAAAGCAGTCACCATTCAGAAACTGGAGTTGTGCGTAACTTCAGTTGGCCTTCATATATAAGAGATGAGGGTGGAGCCACACAGGAGAACATGCTTGTTAAGAGAGAGCTTGCTGATAGCGGTATGGTCTCCAAGTGGGAGATTGTTGGAATTGGGTGTAGCCCATATCTGTCAGCGGCGACAAGCTCCTCCGGCGAGCTCAGACGAGCTCGAGATCAAGGTCAAACTCGGTCGAAGGCGAGGCTTCAGGCAAAGGCAGCCGAAAAGAGTCGGGCGAATTCGAAGACTTGTTAGCGAGGTCGTGAGCGTGCAGGCGAGCTCGAGGGTTTCAGGCGAATTCGAGCCCGTGAAGGGCTGCAGGCGGACGTGGAGGCGAAGTGGATTCGCCTGCGGCTGTTGGAAACAGCTGGACACAACTGTAGGCTAGGGTTTCCTTATTTAAGGGAAACCCATGAGCACGATTTCGAGCTGCCGCCGCCGATCCTTTCTCTCTCTCTCTCTCTCTCTCGCGATCTCTCCAAGCAGCGGCCCCTTTCTTCCTCATTTATTTCAGAGAGCCCTAAGTCTGTGATTTGGGGGAAATTAATAAGGAAGGGAAAATTTAAGAGAGAGAGAGAGAGAGAGAGAGAGAGAGAGAGAGAGAGAGAGTTCCTATAACATTTATTGAGGAGAAAAAGAGGAGATTTTACTGTTGTAAAATCTCGCGCCTCTATTTGAACAACAGAGAGTTTATGTTTGGCTCTTCTTTTGAGAGATCTCAAGTTTGAGATCTACTCATTTACAAGCTTTGTAATCTTCTTTTAATATAAAGGAAATTATTTGTGTGGCTCCCGAGGACGTAGGCAAGTTGCCGAACCTCGTTAAAACTCGGTGTTCTTATTCTTGTAATTTTTGTTTTGCTGTGGTTTCTTTTTTTTATTGCTTAACACAAGATCCAGTAGGGCAAATCCCGCAGAACGGGTGTCAGAGCGTATCTGAGTTTATCCCCAACATTAAAGATGGGAAAATTATTGACTACTCTATTTATGTTACCATTTAAAAAAACAGTTGGAAAAAATAAACAATATAGAAGTAGTTACTGGATTTTATTAAAAGTTTATTTGATTTATAAAAGCAAAGATGTACTCCCAGAGATCCACTTATTTTGAGGAATTCTAGAAAAGTTAAAGAGTTGTGAGATGTTTCTTTTTTCTTTTGTAGATTTTGATTAGGGATGGATTACTAGGATCATTTCACTTCATAATTGCGTATAAGTTTTGTGTTAATGGTAATGGAAAATATATAAATCATTAGAACAAGCAATGACGAGTTGTTAGCTTTCTTTGTGCATTGTTCTACAGCCTTGTAGGTGATATCTAACATTAGAAACCTCTGTTTTTGTCTCAAATGCAGGAGCCTTTTGTAATCCAGGAGCCTTGTAGGTGATATCTAGCATGAATATCCAAATTATTGTTTTTGTCTCAAATGCAGGAGCCTTTTGTAATCCAGGAGCCTTGTAGGTGATATCTAGCATGAATATCCAAATTATTATCTTTAGTGTTTGATAATTACTTTTAGTAATTCTAAATTTGTTATTCTTTTCCTTTACATTTACTCCATGTTACATGGTCGGATTCTATCTCTTAGATAAGTATAGTTTTACACATTAATTTTTGATGATGAAACAATTTAGGAGAAAATGTCAAACCAACAAAGTTTACATGGTCAAAGGAAACGCGCAAGGGAAGAAGTAGGTGAAGATGATGGAAAAAAAGCTAGTTATCATAATTGTGACTTTCATAATAATGGTAGTTGGAGCATACAGTCATAGAAGAAGGTCAAGCATCAAGGAGATAACATGGAGTAAAGATGTACGTGCTCATAAAAGAGCCCTCTGGATGGACACATTAATGAATGATACAATATGTCGGGAGCAAATACGTCTTAATAGGCGTTGTTTTGAGAAGTTGTGTGTCATTTTATGATCTAAAGGGGGATTGGTGACTTCTAGGAATGTCACGGTGAGAGAAGCTGTGGCATTTTTCCTACGTGTTATTTCTCATAACTTGAAGAATCTAACTGTTGGAGCAATATTTTTTCGTTCCGGAGAAACTATAAGCCGACAATTTCATACAGTGCTCCAAGCGATTATGAATATTTGGAAGTATTATGTCAAACAAACAGAATCCACAACTAGTTATGCGGGAGATAACAAATGGAAATGGTTTGAGATAATAATAATTTGTTTTTTTTTGGATATATAGATTCATTCGTGCAAATATATAATCTATATGATGTTAGGTTGATTGTTAGGGTGTACTTGGAGCACTTGATGAGACACACATTCAAATGACATTCCCTCTTGAGGATCGACCTAGATATCGAGATAGAAAGGGTGATATCAGCACAAATATCCTTGCCGTGTGCAGTCCTAATCTCCAATTTACTTATGTTTTACCTGGTTGGGAAGGATCGGCATCTGATCCTCGCATCCTTCGTGATGCTTTGCAGAGGCCTAATGATTTAAAAGTACCAACAAGTAAGACATTAGCTTGGTGTTTGTAGACTTTTCTTTTTTTAACTAGTTTTTTCATGTTTAAGTTAAAATGTTTATATTTATGTTGTAGATAAGTATTATCTTGTGGATTTGGGGTTCACCAATAGTCGGAGTTTCTTAGCTCCATACAGAGGCACTCGGTACCATTTGAATTTGTGGCTAGGAAATACTCCAACAAATTATAATTAAGGAGCTCTTCAATTTGTGACATTCATCTGCTCGAAATACTATTGAAAGAGCATTTGGAGTGTTGAAGAAACGATGGGCCATTCTTAGAACAGCAAGCTTCTTTGACAAAAAGACTCAAGTTAGGATTATAAATGCTTGTTTTATTCTTCATAATTTCATAAGAGATGAAAATATGGAAGAGAATGATTTGTTGCATGAGGTGGACGATGAGCTTGAAAATACAGACACATTTGATAGCAACAATGAGGTTGATGTTGATTACATTACAAGTGCTCGAGCAACGGATGAATGGAGTTTGTTCAGAGATGATATTGCTTTGGAGATGTTCAATGAATATCAAGCTCGGAGAGCTCATGCATCATAATGATTTAATATTATGAAATTGTTATCTATGAAATTCAAGTTTTTCTTTATATCTTGTTTCTTTGATGAAAGTATGCATCATCCGTGTGTGTGTTCAATATTGCAAAGTTTGCTCGTGTGCTATTTATTTGTTATAATATCTTCTTTTTGGTCCGTTTAATGAAGTTTCTCTGATTTTAGAGTTTTTTTTTACTAATATGATTTCCTTCTTTTTAAGCTAATGATTAGAAAAGGTAAAGAGATTTTACCTCCTACACAATGAGGTAGGAAAAGGAGCTATCTTACTTGGAATCCACAAATGGACATGATACTGACGACTGTATTTTACAATCAACTAGACCAATGCAATAAAGGTGAGGCGGATTGGAAGCCTCAAGCTTATCAAGCTGTTGTTGATGAGTTAAAATCCAAATTGGGTTTGTCTATCACGGTGGATCACGTACGAAATAGGGTAAAACTTTGGAAGAAACACTATGCCATCATCACTGAAATACGGACAAAAACCAAGTTCAGATGGGATGATGATAAGAAAATTGTGGTAATTACCATTGAGGACTTGGTAGATTGGACGAAGTATTGTGAGGTATGTTAAATATCTACAACACATGTTCATAAATCTTTGTCTTAGTATGTATTTGTTTGACTTTGTCTTAGTATGAATGGGTGATTTTAGATAAAATTTATTTTTAAGCAGCTGCCTTCTGTCGTACATCTTGATCTTACTCTATTTAGGTTTTCATGCATCTTTCATGTGTTCTTTATGCTTGTTTCCTGTGTGGTTTTCTTTCATAAGAGGGATGCCCACTTTACTGGGCATCATGTGCCTGGAGGTTTTCCTCTTAAAATTATATATATGGTTATGTTCTTTTTGGGCTTCAAAATTGTAGAATGTGCACTGGATGTCGTCATGTTGACAAAGTTTTCTATTGAAACAAAATATTTTTTTGATAAATCTTATATAAATGATGGGTATAGTATACCTAGAGGTGTTATCTTCACTGATGATGCAAATTGAATTGACTGGCTAATAACTGTGCCGGACACATTTTTCTTTAGCTTCACATTATTTCTTTTTTTTTTTTTGGCTTTAACATGCACATCCTGGAACATGCAATAATATTGCTTTCATATGTGAAAGCAGTAGGGCGCCAGATAATGACTGGAATAGGCAATAATATTGCTTTCATATGTAAGCAGTGGGGCACCAGATAATGACAGGTTAAACTTGTTTGATGCTCACTTTCAAGCTAGTTCTCAGGTGCTTGATTTTTAATTCACATTAAGGATGGCTATGTTATTTGATTTAGCATCACATGAATTTGATGTGTGAAGTACTAGGGAGACAAATGGATTTCTGTCAGTGTACTATGATATCATCCGTTTAAACCATTATATATATGTACTCAGCTTATTATATGCCCTCTCTCTCTCTCTCTCATGTATACTCCGAAATATATGGTGTTGTGTTATTAGATTGTCTCACTAAGTTTTTTGTATGTTCTCATGCTTGCATAGGTAAATTCAGATGCCAAGGCATATCAAAACAAAGCTATTGAGAACCGAGATGACATATGTGTGTTAGTGGGCACCGATAGAGCAACTGGCGAGGGTGCAGAGCAAATTGATGATTCTATTGCAGCTATGGATATGGAAGGTGCGAATGAAGGGGAGAGCTCTAGCAGAGAGGTTTCAAAATCTTCAACTTCTAAATCCAATAAGAAGCTCAAGGGAGACCCTTTAGCAAATGCAGTAAGTGATGTTGGTGAGATGCTAAAGGAGTATCTAGTGAGTACGAACCCACCAAAAGCTGATTGCGAAGAGATTTATGCCGAGGTATCTAAAGTGAGGGGTATTCCTCCACATTAATTTTTAAGGGCGGTTAAGAGATTCATTGATGGTTCTGCACATGATTTTCGAATGTTGAAGTTACTTCCAGACTATCAAAAGTTAGATTGGATTATGCTATGTCTTGAAAACTCAGACTAAGGTAAAAAATAACTCATTAACTTTTGCATCTATTTTGCATCTCATCTATGTAGTTCACTTGCAGCAGTTTCCTATATTCTCATGTAATCCATTTCCAACTTCCTTTTTGCACATTTCCGTTCATGTACTTATATCTTTGTGTGAATCGCATATGTAATCCATTTCCAACTTCCTTTTTGCACATTTCCGTTCATGTACTTATATCTTTGTGTGAATCGCATACGTATCCCTCCATTATTTAAAAAAATGCACATTTCCGTTCATGTACTTATATCTTTGTGTGAATCGCATACGTATCCCTCCATTATTTAAAAAAATGAATAAAACAATATTAATGGGTTATGCTATGTCTTAAAAACTCAAAATGAGGGGTATATGCAGCAATAGTCCCATATTCTATCTGCAATTTTCATTTTTAAGTCTTAGGGGTTTATATGCTAATAGATTATTTCCATGGTTATTTTTCTTTTGTTTTCTTGAGATTCCTTTATAGTATCACACTTCAAAATGGTGCTCATTTAGTCTTCTTATTGTTTTAGGTGATTTAAGACCTCACAAAACAGGACTTCTTGAACTGGGGAGAGAAAGCTACAATAAGAAATACAAAGCAAAAGTGTATAAGCATTAAAAAGAAACTATTATTTGAATCAGATGTAAAAGTTTTAAAGAAACTAGAGCGAGAGCAATTTAAGAATGATACCGTATAATGGGGAAATATTAACTAAAATTGTAGCTCGAACATATTTTGGATCTCTAGTTTGTTGAATTGTTATATGCAATATTTGAAGTTTCTACTTTATTTATTGTTTTGGTTAGTGGTGGACAAGTTTACAAAGTTTTATTGATGAATGATTTCGGTTATTTTCATGGTGATTATTAGGTGAACTACTGACATCACTGCATTCGAGGTTTTAAAGTATTTAATCTTTATGTCTTGTTGGTTGGATATATGCTATACTATTTGAGGCATTTATTTCCACCAATTTCGATGCAAACCTTATGTAATTTGAGTATCTTATTTCTAAATTATCTTCGAGCTACAATTTTAGTTTAGAAATTAGAATTCTACTAGATGGCAAACAACTCAATTGAAAATTTTAAAATTGAAATTCTAAAGTTTGCCAAACATGAATTTCAAATTGAATTCTGGAATTCAAATTTGGATGTTTCCCAAACCAAGGAATTGAATTTGAAATTCTGGATTTCAAATTTCAGAATTCAATTCTGGAATTGGAAATCAAATCCTCGAATCCAAACGCAACCTTAAGGTGTTTTGAGATAAGCGTTAGACTTCTTATTTTTGTATATGGTCAGCTTAAAAAAACGCTTCACTTCCCAAACGTATTTGATTGATTTTTTGAAAAAAAGACACGGAAACAGAAAAAACACCCCACTTACCAAACACTCCCTAAATCATTTGCTGTTACAATCATAATTATCATTATGATTTGTAACAGTCAAATGACCCTTGAGATGACCTTAGATGCCTATAAATATAGGTCCTTGGAGCAGCTCTAAAAGAGACAAAAAAATACATTAAAGTGTTTAAGCTATTATGCTACTGCTGCAGAGTTTGAAAGCGTGCAAGGTTTGTCTGTGCCCGAAGGAACAGAGCCCTAAACCGAAAGGTTTTTATAGATTGAAAGATCTTTGTATTAACCGAAAGGTTTTTGAACCAAAAGGTTTTAACAGATCAATGAGATATTTGCCTGAACTGAAAGGTTTTAACCAAAAGGTTTTGAACCGAAAGGTTTAACAGATCGAGGAGATCTTGATAGTACTTGGTTGGTGCACACTAGTGTACTGTACTATTATTCCTGGAAGCAATTTGGTCTTGGGATCATTGCACTGGAGTAGGCCAAAAATTGCTTTAAGCACAGTGTTTCCTAAACGCACAACAGCTAAACTTGAATAAGTTTTAAAATATAGCACTTCAGCTCTCTAACAGATTTATCTATTTTATTCCAGATTTAGCCACATGCGCCAACAATCCTAAAGTAATATTTCTGATCTACAATGGATTCTGCGAGAACACTTAGAGTGGATTGTCTTAAGTTAGAGAACTTTGACGGATCCAACTTTAACGCATGGCGTCGAAAAGTAATTTTCGGGATACAACTCCTAAAATATACTATGTGGTTTCTAAGGAGAAACTCGACTCTGAAGAAGATTCTGAGTCTAAAGCCTATTGGGCTAGAGATGATCACTTTTGCAGGAGTTATCTCCTTAACTGTCTGGCCGATCATTTAGCAGATGCTTACACCAACAAGCCATTTGCAAAGGAAATCTGGAATGCTTTGGAGGACCAACAGAAGGATGAGGAGAAGTTATCTAAGTCTCACCTCATTGACAAGTTTCTAGACTTCTAATTCGAAGATGACACTGAGATTTTGCCTCAAGTCAAAGAGCTTGAAAAGCTTGTTATGAAGCTAAAGGATGAAAAGATTAATTTTTGCCAACCCTTCATTTCTGGTGCAATTGTCAACAAGCTTCCTCCATCTTGGATGTTATTGTAGGGTGTAAAATTAGGGTCTCGATGTGAGATTCGTATTATCTGTGTGTTTGTTACAAATTAATAAAATCCGGATTTACAACAGAAGTGGAGAGAAGGCTCTCCTTGTTTAACATGGTTCTTCAGTAGCGGTAGGACGTCTCCCTCGGTGCTTAAGTCAAGTTTGCTTCCCTTGGACGATATGATCGAAGTCGTGGTTAGAGAGTCAGTTCTCGGTAGAAGATCCGATATGATTGGGTTCGAGTATACTCGAGGGCAAATGAGTGTTTGTACTTGTCAGCCAACTGCTCGATTGTCGGAAGTCGGAGACCTAAGCTTGATAAATATCAAGGCTGGAAGCTTAGAGAGGGCTATAATGCAAAAGCTTGCAGAGCCAATGAGTCTCAGATCTGAGAGTTCAGATTGAGTCTACTTCAATAATCTAAACTTGCAGCTAAGAACATTCTACAAAGCAAGCCAATCAAATGACGCCAAGATCGGTCTAATTCAAGCAGCTGTCACCTAAAGTCTCTGTCTGAAGAGCCTTCAGAATGAAATCTGCCAAGCCTTGGTCCGATTTTTAGCCTCAATGGTCAGATCCCAATGAAAGCAAGAAGAAAAGAGCCAAAAGACCAAACCCCAAAAGACTCAGCCCCCTTTCACGTTGGCTGAAAGTGGCTTTAAATAGGTAGGTGATGGCATGTGTCATCCCTTGATTTGTGGGATGTGACCACTAGTATGGGTGAGGAGCACTAGCCACCCTAGCTATGGGATGTGACCGCTTAGAGGGTCCTATCAGCCGTCTTCTTCTTATAGCCATCAATGGCTATTTGTAAGGTAGGAGAGCTTCTTGATCTGTGGGATATAGCCTTGCGTTTGAGCTTGGCAACACGGGGCGACCTCTGCGTTTAAGCTTAGCAACACGGGGCGACCTCTGTGTTTTGCCTTGGAAGTGCAAGATGACCCCTGCGTTTGAGATCTGGAAGCGCAGGAAGACCCTTGCGTTTGAGCTGAGCAACACGGGACAACCTCTGCGTTAGAGATCTGGAAGCGCGGGGTGACCCCTACGTTTGAGCTCGGCAAAGCGGGGCGACCTTTGCATTTGAGATCTAGAATCACAGGACAACCCTTGCGTTTGAGCTTGGCAAAACAGGGTGACCTCTGCGTTTTGCCTTGGAAGTGCAAGGTGACCCCTGCGTTTGAGCTTCTGGGACGCGGAAGAGGGTTTTCGCGCTTGGGTTTGTAGAGATCATCAATTGTAAACTTTTTTCTTCGACTTTTGTACAAATTATCATCTTGTAATCTTTACACTTGACCCTTATGGAATGTGAGAGTTGTTAATTTGTAACTCTCGCACATTACTGTGAAAGTCTTCAAGTTGTAACTTTCATCGACTATTGCGAAGGTCGTCAGATTGTAACTTCCGCTTGTTGATGTGAAGGACGTCAGATTATATCTTTCATCATCTGTTGTTTTGTGGGGGTCGACTATCTTCAGTAATTTTTAGACAACCTACAGAAATTCACCCAGAGACGAAGTTCATCATTGAAGACGAAGTTCTCCAAAAATGAAGTTCGTCATTGAAGACGAAGTTCATCAGAATTAAAGTTCGTCATGGAAGATGGAGTTTGTCTAGAAACGAAGTTCATCATTGAAGATGAAGTTCGTCCAGAAACGAAGTTCGTCATTAAAGATGAAGTTCGTCGTTGTCATTATTAACGAACCTAGTGCATAGCTGTTATTGATGAACCTCGTCTGTCACCCTTTTTAGAGGCTATATTTAAGGAGAGTTAATGACCAATAACCCACCTATTTATGGAGTGTTAATGACCACTAACGGACACATTTAAATGGGAGTTAATGACCACTAACTCCCTCATTAACTCACTCCATAATGCTCCCAAGCTTATAAATAGGCATTATCAGCATGAAAGAAGGGGAAGCTAGCGGAGCAAAGGTCTTTGCCATGGAGAAAAAAAAGGGGGGGGGGGTTAAGAGGCTAGTCAAAAAGTCTGTCTCTCCTCCACTCTCATTAAGCTTCATAGATCATTATCATCGACAAATAATTTGGCCTTGTGGGCACTAAAAAGGCTAAGAGACAAAAGAGTGTCGAGGCTCTCTCAAACATGACGAGGTTCATCACAATGGCAAACCTCGTCTTAGTCAAAAACGAGGCTCGTCATGCAGCGAGGCTCGACATCAAGGACGAGGTTTGCCAACGTAGCGAAGCTCGTCACCCACATTAAATCAGGTTGCAACGGCCACGAAGACCCAGTCAGCCACGTGGGCTAAATCTTAGGAGTCGGTTAGGCCTACGACCCCACGATTGTAGCACGTCAGTTACATGCTAAAGCTCTATAAATAGCCGCAAGCAGCTATGAACGGAGGACCTTTTGGTAAAATCCCACTTCAGAAATCATTTAACAACCAACAAGAGTGTTCGTGATCTATTTCTGATCGTCAACGGAAAGCAAGCTTGACTCAATCATCGAGTGAGGCATCCTTTCGCCACACAGAGCCCACGTTAAACAAAAGAGAAGTCAAATTAACTTTCTCTTCCTCTGTACTCGAGAGAGAGCGATTGTAAGAGATTCTTACCAAGTGATAGAACCATTATTAAAACAAGAATCAATCGTATATTTTTCGACCCTACAGGCACCAACAAGTTTTTCACTTTCATCCATAATAAAATTGCACTGGCCAAATATAAACGACAAGAGTTTTTTTATTTATTTGTGTATATATTATATACTCTTAAATCAACCATATGTGTAAAATATATTGGCTAACCTGACTGTTCTACCATATTAATTTAAATTTTAAAAAACCCCAAAACGTTGTGTTAATAACCATTTCAATGCTAATTTTTCTATTAGTTATTTCAGTTAAAGTTCCTCTTTTCGCCGTTCATAAACTAACGTCATTTAAGTTTTGCATAGTTACAGTCAATACGACGCGATTGGAGCGTAAATTAACAAATGTCTAAATTTTGGTGGTGATTTTGCGTATCTGGTTAATTTGTGGGGGTGCACAGGTTATAAACCCCAACGATAATCATCAAGCCTCGTCTTCAACTCAAATCAACTTAGTTCAGATCATGACATGCGGAAACAGATAGTCCATGAATTAGACCGGCGTGGGCCTGGGATGACTTGGGCCCAATCAATTTGTGTCTCTGCCCTGTGCTTTTGGTGAAGCCAGTCCACGTCCCGAAGGTTCTGATTGATATAGGGGGAGCCTAGTTCTAGCCTACAGGACTGGGCCCATCTGGGTTGGCCCGGGTTCCTAACGGAGGATTTATTTATCCATATTGTAGATAAATTAGGCAAGCCTATTAGTAGTATTAATGTGCACCCGGGCCGGTGGTACTGCATTGTAATCTTGTCTCTTTTAAAGTTTTAATACATTTAATTTAATTATTATATACTTAAAATTAGAAATTATATTTACTCTTCTATACTTAAAAATGATCTAAATTTTAATACATTTGATTTAGATATCATATCTACTCCTCTATACTTAAACAAAGATCTAAGTTTTAATACATTTGATTTAATTTACTGTTTTATGATATAGTAAAATACTATGGTATAAATAGTAGCTTCGAGTATGGATGAACAGATTTGATTTACTGTTTAAGCTACAGTAAAATACCGTTTAAGGTGCATTAACATATTGTAGCATGAACGGTAGCTCTTTGGATTTTCTTATAGAGGAGTAGATATCATAGTCTCATATAGATATAGACACTCACTAGTGGAAAATCAGGTATCGCTGACAGGCATTCTCGTCAGCGATGCCCAAATGCCCGTCGGAAATACATATCCTTGACGGCGCCCCGTCAAGGATATGCCGTCAGCGATAGTCCCGTCAGGGAAGAACTATCGCTGACGGGGAGCCGTCAGTAATATATATTACTGACGGCATAAGTGGTGACGGCAAAACCCGTCAGCGATAGAGAAACATCGCTGACGGGATTCCCGTCAGCGATGTTGCTCTATCGCTGACGGGGATCCCCGTCAGCGATACTTATCGCTGACGGGGACCCGTCAGCGATGTTATGTACATCGCTGACGGGCTTCCCGTCAGCGATACTGCAAACATCGCTGACAACTCATCAATTAGCGGTTCTAAAAACACATCTATGTCATTGCCTGGTGCATGCTTGCCCGGTATCAATAATGAAAGTATCATATACGGTTGTTTCATGCAAAGCCAAGGTGGTAAGTTGTAAGGCGTTAATACCACAGGCCATGTAGACCAACCAGAACTCATTATCCCAAATGGATTGAATCCGTCGCTAGACAAACCTAGTCTAACATTCCTGCACTCATTCGCAAACCAAGGAAAAGTTCTATCCATATGCTTCCACGCCTCTGCATCAGCCGGATGTCTGATTTTACCATCATCAGTACGTTCTTCCATGTGCCACCTCATTTGCTTAGCAGTGTCTTTATTCATATACAACCGTTTTAGCCTTGGTATTAAGGGAAAATGACGCAGGACCTTTGCTGGAATCTTCTTTTGCTTAAGCATAGACCTTGTTGTCCCATGTGTTGAATAATTTTTGCGTTGTACCCATCGTGATACTCCACAAATTGGACACTCCTGAAGATCTTTGTTATCCTTATAGTAGAGGATACAATCATTAGGGCATGCGTCGATTTTATTGTAATCAAGTCCTATAACGGAAACAATCTTCTTTGCGTTATCATAATTTTCTGGTATGCTATCTTTTCCATTTGGAATGACTTTTCTCAGCAACACAAGCAACATATTAAAATATTTATCCGCCATTCCGCTAAGAGACTTTATACGCAAAAGACGCAGCATAAATGATAACCTGGTGAACTCGGTACAACCCTCATACAGATCATTTTCATTGTCGTTAATTAATTTCATTATCTGCGCTAGCTCCTCATGATCAGTCACACCTCCAGCATTTCCTGACTCGTCAGCATCCTCGGCATCTTCAGATTGATCTATATTAGGAACTGTTAACATATCCGCGAGCATCGTATGTGTATCATCTATTCTCGTATCATCTATTCTCCCACCGGACGTACCGGTATCCGCCATCAGTTCCATTTCTTCAAGGCATCCTTCCCCATGAAACGTCCAATATTTGTACTCCTCATGAAATCCGGATATTAAGTGTTTTTGTAAATTACTTTTATCCACCAACGCCCTATTTTTACACCAACAGCAGGGACAATACACGACATCACTATTTAACTTACGTGGGTCTGCCAACGCGTGTTGTATGAATTGATTTATTCTATCTTTATATCGAATATCCCTCCATCTATCAATACGAGGAATATCGATCCATGATTTGTCGGGAACTATCCTCATCTGTATGATATTAAGCATAATTAGATAATGTGAATTTTTATTAGTAACGCATCAAATTAACGGTTGCGTGATATTAACTTTCTTCACGACATCAAGGAAATTCAAATTATAATAATCTCGGAGGAAAAATTACCAGAACATAAATTATGTGGGAGTAAAATCTAACGCTCATATTTTCAATAAGAGACTTTAACGGCTGTCATAGGAAATGGACCTATCCCATTAGGAATATAATAGTGTCTAAAACTACCTTCATCATCTTTATGCGTTTTTATTTCTTAAAAATTTCGGCAGCACCTACCCGCTGTTCTCCGAGTACACTGTGCGGATGTTATAATGCGTATCAATCATCGATAATAGATCGATTATAGATCGAAACGCAAAACAACATACGCTTATTGTACACGGAGAACAATGCGGTACGTGTTATCGAAATTTTGTAGGAATAAAAATGCGTAAAATATACAAAGATAGACGATACACTACTGTATTCCTAACCTGTACGAGAAGGGGAATCCTCCCCGGACAGATCTAATAATTATTGCATGTAGAGCATACTCCTAATATAAATCACGTTATTCTCTTTAGATGTAAAAAGTATTTTCACATTCAACTAGAATTACGTGAGTTTATATCAGAAGAGACTCACATCCAACAATATTAGACGGGAAACTAGGGGTAACGACTTCTGATTCATAAAATCATGATATATAACACAATACAAACTCGATATATCTAACTAAATTGAATGCATCAATTACTAATGAACATAAATACAAATGAAGCATTTTTATTCCATAAATACAAATGAAGCATTTTTATTCCAAAATTAGTCTCTCGAATCATTGAAATTGCTGATAGATTCGCCAAATCATGCAGGTTATTGTAATGCGAACCAATTTTGGTTAAACACTAAATAAAGTCAGTTTTAAACTTTGCCCTACGCCTATATATCTTTATTTATAAGCAAAGATTTCACAAGAAAAGACATATAACAACTCTTCTATTCTATATTAATTCAACTCGATCTAAATAATGGCATGGTTACGTCCTACAATAAAATCCTAACAATATGACTAATTAGGGGTTCATCCTTTATATAAAAAAAGGAGTTAGCTTAAGTTTCTGTTCTATTGGTAGAAATAATATTAGCCTTGATATCCTGAAATTTCGAATATAGTATTAATTTCAATGATTTTATGTAGAAGTATATTTGGGCCGCAGCAGCAGTTTATCTGGACCATGTTTGGGAATATGTGGGCTTATGGCATGGGAGCCCATTGATGCCGGACTTTTATATAAACATCTCATAAATGGGCCCCAAACTTGATGGGCTGGCAATTACGTTATCATTGCATTGCGCGAAAATATTATTCCTAATACAACCCGTGAGCATAGACTATAATATTGGTACTGTGTATGCTCACGAAATGAGAATCATCACGTAATGAGAATTATTACGTAAAATATTATTCCTAATTATTTCGTTCGGAGCATTTGGGCTTTTGCATCGAAGATCAGTTGACTAGCTCCTGCTTTGGGCAAATCCATACAACGTAAATCTCCTGTATTCGGTCATGGAATCTCCCATTTCTGAAGATGGTGGATCAAGTATATGTGTTTGATTTGTCATGTGCGTGCAAATAACAGGATTATACACCCAAAACAAATTTCTAGTTTATTCTCAATCGTCCATCCTTTTGTCATGTGCGTGCAAATAACAGGATTATACACCCAAAACAAACTTCGATCGGATGAAATGGGTTATAGCAAACTAACTAAGAATTGATAGATTTAACAGTAATTTCAATGATTTGAGGAGCTAATTTCAAATACCTTATGGATTTAGGAACTAATTTCAAAAACCTTACTGATTTGAGAAACTAATTTCTAAATAATACCTTGAGTGGTCACGGCGGCGCTGGACGGGGNNNTGGTAAAAAATTCTTCGCTGTAAAAGTCGATATATATCGAACATCGCTGACGGGTTACCCGTCAGCGATGTTCACTTGCCGTCAGCGATGTTTTATCCCTGACGGGATAAAAAACATCGCTGACGGCAAAGTTTCTGACGACATATACTGTCAGAGATACAAAAATCGCTGATGGCTGTTACCCGTCAGCAATGTTGCCGTCAGTGATACTTCATTTTCCACCAGTGACTGGTGAATTCCCGGGAAATTTGTATGAATATTGGAGTCAAATAGACCCCTGTAGTATTGTCGTTCTGAACTTACTACTTTGTAGTTTCATTTTCGCATATATAGACCCTTCGCGTGAATTTTCTGTTCTTTTCTTTACTCCTTTATGCTCAATTAATTTCTCAAAGCTACAATTCACGCCATATCCTGAAAAAAAGTGTGAATCGCCACCACAATTTCCCAACACTGAAGACTCAATAATGACTCCTCAGTGCTCTCCTCCGAAAAGCTCCGAAGGGCCCCGTGTGTGTCCTCCTCTGCCAACAAAAGAAAAATACAGGGTATATCCCTCTATTGATCCCAATCCCAGGAACAGTGCCCTTGTCTCGAGCTCATGACCTTTTGCTTTTAGGGTAGAGGGATTAATTCCTTGAGCTTTGCTACAGGATTCAAAATATGAGACCAATAGAACAGACAAGTGAGGTGTCTCACTCTTATTAGATAATGAGTTGGACATCATTAATGATGGTCAACTCATTATCCAATAGGAGGGAGACACCTTACTTGTCCTCTATATTAATTCCATATTTTGGGACATTGAGGAATTTTTCTTAATTCCTTAAGACCCACGTAGTGGAATTTCAGCTAAATGAGCTTAATGTAGAAGGCCAGAAAAATAAAAAGTTCCATTTTTTTTTAAAATTTCAATTAGTAAATTTTCTCAACTCCACGTAGAGCGCTCATTTTGCGTCAGTATTTGCACGTCGAGAGCAAGTATCGTCAAGATTAAAAAAAAAAAAGATTTTTCCTCAGCAATTAATCTCTTATCAATTAGTAATAAGATCCCTAATCAAAACCCGAACACCTACATACGTAATAACTGCTTAGGCGCAATTGCATTCTGCGAAGAATTCTCACTTCAGGGACTTCGAAACCCCGGGTAGCTAGCAAGTTTGCG
>NC_033794.1:18969479-18993977 GCF_001876935.1 Asparagus officinalis | reverse complement strand
GAGGATATATAGGTAATGAATTTATTGTGTGTGATATTGGTACATGCTTTGTGAGAGTGAGAGTGGACGATTCAATCAATATTTCAAATATAATTGTTTATGGGTTTATATATAAAAGGTTATAATTTACCTTTCAAGTTAAAAATAGGATAGGTATACCTAAACTCTCTCATTATTAATACCCACGTAAACATAGATTGATCATATCTTAATATTACAGTATTGATGATATGACACACATTTAAATTGATCTGAATTTTTTTTTTCATTTTGATAGTCTAATCTGTAATATTTTGGACGTGTCGAAAACAACATGCTAAGAGCATAAAGGACACATAAAAACTATTTTATTTTTTATTTTTTATTTTTTATCCATCTTCTTTTGGATAAACTCTCTTATACTCTTAATGTAATTATGACAGGGATGTATCATTATATTTGTACACGTATTTTGCCTGTGCTCGCGCGGATGAGTCATACATGGTGAATGTCTCAGACCACGCCCCCACCCCTCCACGCACTTGTAATTTGAGAGAATACCACTCAAGTTTGAGCATATTATAGATAACCCTTTCTACTTCGAAAATTAGAGACTCCCCCGATTAGGGGGCGTTTCACAAAAAAAAACTAATCTTTCACACTTTTCTCACCAAACCCCTATGACGTCATTTTAAAATCTAAAATAACTAAATATCCTATTGAAAATCAACTCATTCAGTTACAAACAAACCCCAACCAGTAAAAAAGTTCTTTGATTAGTTTACAATGTTTTTTTTCCCTCTTTCGACTCACTTTCTCTTATCCTAAAAAAATCAGAGTAATTCTTTATGATTGAGGTATATTTTCTTCTTCTTTCATTCACCTACTTATCAGTATGACATACTAGACATAATGATATTAGCTTTCAGGCCGTAAAATGAGAAGAGTTCATGGGGACTTCTTGAATTTTCAAACTTGAGGGGGTTATCTATAATATGCTCAAAGTTGAGGGGGTTTCTCAAATTAAAATAGTTGAGGGGGTTTTTCTCAAACACACCTCATATTGGAGGGTGATTAAGTGAGAAAAGTTTAAGGATTATCTTAAATTTTCATAGCTAAGAAGGGTTATGTACAATATATGCTCAAATTTGAGTGGGTTTTTCTCAAATTAAAGTAGTTAAGGGGGTTTTCCTAAAATTGATCCATGAATTTATGTAGAGAGACTCTCCACATAAGTTTTTTTCTTAATTTATATATATAAATATATGATTATGAATTTTTTTTAATATGGATAGTAATAATCTAATAAGGATTACATAATATTCAATTATTAGAATTTTCTAATTATGGATAAGTTTAATTTAGTGAGGATTTCTAAGGGAATATACTTCTATATTTATACATAGACTACAATTTTTTTTTAAAAACATGCATATTTATAATCTGATAAGGATTACAAAATATTCGATTAGTAGAATTTATTAAATATTGTTAGTTTTAATTTAATGAGGATTCTTAGATGAATATAAGATTAAGTGTCCACTTGTCATACCTTAATAGGACAGAGGGACACATGTACTTATAAAATAATACACGTCAGCTTCTTATGGCTTTATGATATGACACGTATCAATTTTTTATGCATTTAGGTGTTCTCCTAATTTCTCTTTATATATAACTAAAGGAGAGATACATGATGTCCTTCACAAGTTAGAAATCTTGTTATAAAAATTTTGAGATTATCTTTATATTTATATCTATATGTTATTAGTATATAAGATTCTGGCCATACTATAATAAAAATTGTATGTGCCTACATTTATTTTATGAGACATATGAAAATGTCATTTTATTAGCAAATGATTAAATAATAGTGACACAGATAAAAAGTGTGACAAATCACGACACATATTTGTGTCATTAGATATACAACTAAATATAATCAAAAAAGGCTAATAATCTAACATGGATTGTGAGAGGATCTATTAATGTTTAAATAATAAATCTTAGATTTTAATTATGGTGATGATTAAATAATTATGATAATGTATAAGCTAAAAATCTTCATAGCTAAGTGTGCTTTGGTGAGAGTAATCCTAATTAAGATGGATGAACTTCTCGGAAGTTATAGTATTGAATGATTATACTCTCTATATTTTTATGATCTAAACATAACTATGTATCACTACTCTTGACATATCACGAGTTCTGTGACAAATATATATGTCATCACTCTTGGCATATATATGTGTCGTGAGTTTTGTGATACATTCTCACATGTGTAGAAAGACGCACTCCATACATACTCTAGCCCCACTTTTGGTATGTGTTGCGTTCTGTTTGTGCGACAAAAAATTGTGAAGATCATAAAAAACTTAGCACAATTTACAATTTTTGTTGTAGTGCCATTTCTTAATAGGTATTGAGATCAAACATCATATATTGTGATGAAAGTTGAAGAAGCACATCTCTCTTTACATACTGACTATTTGTTACGTGTGTAAATGCTTTTGTTCTTCACCCTTCATTTTTTTTTCCTGTATACTTTTATTGAAGAGACTAGTTTGTTGTGGGCTGAACACAAGGAGGAGAGAGAGAGGGGGAGAGCTTTTCTGAATTCTAAAGTGCTGATAGGATTGGACGGAGCTTTAAAAACTTGATGTATGCTACAATTTACAAGGGAATTACACTAATAACCTTTTTCCATACCTAGCAAGTATATAAAGGCAGTGATAAAGAGAGAGAGATTAATTCAGAATTTGCAGCTATAGAAAGAAATTGAAGGCGAATTTTTCACTAAAACAATGGATCCCACCTTTAATCTAAAAACTAACAGACATATGACTCTTTTTGTAGAAGACTCGTGCGTGCACTTTTTATCTTACAACATTAAATAAGTAGTGGGTTTAAAGCTTAGACATAAAGTAAGTGGTAGGTTTGAAGACTAAACATGTAATGGAATATACATGGATGTTTGTTGCCTGCAGTATTTAGTGACATTTGCTTTCCCAAACAAAATTTAGACTAGCTAGTAGCATACACAAAATTGAACATGATGTCTTAATTAATTAACCTATTATTTTTGTTGTAGCAGGTAACCTGAATTTGGATCCTTCTTCCTTCATATTTATGATCATTTCATTTGTTTAGATATAGATATGGTACTGTCATATTTTATTAAAGTTATTTTCAAATTTTCCGAAAACACATCAGAATCATTCACTAAATGATAAAAAAGATCCTATATGTAACACGAACAAATGATTTTGCTTATCTAGGCGATTCTTCACCGCCTATCTACACTGAAGAGAATCCAAAATCAAAATGATTTTTTTTGTAGAAAAAGAATCGCAATTATGAATTCCATAGGATGCTACCACATATACATGAAATATTTAGCTACAGTGCTAAATTGCTGGAGGACCCTACCTCAGATGTGATGATTCTTTTAATTTTCCATCTTATATATATAGGAGCTTTGTGAGTGCGTTAAGTTTAGAAAGGCATTGCTTCTTTTGTTTAATATACTTAGAGAAACTATATATGTTCCCTAATTATTTCAACTTTTTGCCCAATGAGTGGATGAGTTAGTTGAAAAGGAAAGATCGCAATTTGCTTGCAGAGACACTTGACTAATAGTGGCTGCTCTTCTTGTTTTCTTTTATAAAGTGCGGAGAACACAACTAATGTATGATTGATCACAACTAATGGTGTGCTAAGTTTATTATGAAAAGCCATGTCGATCTCCATAGTCGTCAAGATGTATCTAACAATAACTGAGTAGCTAGTACTGTTTAGACTACAAGGTCCAAAGGACAACTCACCACCATTTTGTGCATGATTGTGCAAAGATGTGTTGAATAGATCTCAGTTTTTCAGGACCTAGATAAATCTTAAACGGAAGTTGGAAACCCACTTGACCAAAAATAAGTATGTTACCTACTTAATAAGCTGATGGTTTTTAACTCGGTCGAAAATGAAGTTTTCGCAACAAAACTCTACAGTTGTGCTAAAGGTTGGAAGTTATAACTTCTAGCAATGTTACATGTCCTTTAACTAAGCTAGCACATTGAGACTTGAACTACTTTACATAGTGCTACATGTTTTCTAAAGCCCTATAAAATGTGTGCCCAATGGAATTTGAGCAGGTCGATATCTTAAAGTGTTTCTTGCATGCACCAAAATTTTAAAGTTATGATAATGATTGACCATTCTAATCTTATACTCTAAGAGCAGCTCCAATGGGGAGGCTGCATTTTGCAGCCTCCCCAAAGAATATTCTCCTGAATATTCTTTTTTAGAGGGGAGGAACTCCAACCACTCCCCTCTATATGAAGCTCCATTTATATTTTTAAATGATTATTTATATAATACTTTAAATGATTTTGCAAATATAAAATGTTAAAAATTTATATGAATTAATTTAAAATATAAAATATATTATAAATTAATACTAAAATTATAATATATAATATAATCACTATATAAATAAAATTAATTATCTTTAATAAATTGATAATAAGACATAAATAAGAGCCTTTAAAATTTAAAAACCGGAAAATACAGCATAATATTTAGCATAATATTTGGAACAATCTTCATAACTACTCCAAAGGATGAAATTTTATATATTACATTCAGCGGCATTACATAGAAAAACAAAGTACATGAAAAAAATTAAAAATCTGGCAGATCATTTCCTCCATATCTACCGCTTCTGCAGTCAGGTATTCTGTATTGACTTCATGCATAACTATATTCAGGATTAGGAATATCAGATGAAGAACCTCCAGTTGTGTTTATATTTAAAATCTCTTATTTTTTAATTCGAAAATACTCGCATTCCGAAGGATCAGTAATAGTATCAAGATTAATTAACATAATTTTACTTTCCGTCGTTCCCTTTGAAGATCTAATTTTTTTCTTATCGTTTTGGGCCTTTAACATCATAATCGGGTGCATTGTCATTCTATCATTTTCTCGTTGTCCATGACTTTTTTAAAAATATCAACAATTTCTTGATTACTTTTATTGAGAGTTTCAAGGTCGATGTTCTTTTCAATTGCATATCGCCTCCTCATCTTCTCTTTCTTCCTTCCTGTATGCCGACTTGTTATCATATCGTCATCATTATTAGTATATCCCTCATTATCGTCATTTAAGTCAATGACAAGATAACTTGAATCTGATCCCTGAGATGAGCGGGAAATTGCAGTTTTAGAAGTTGCAGGCCATCTAACACTTATATTTGCCCATTTCTCTGCATCTTTTAAAATTGACCAAACATGATCAAATAGAAACCCTTTCTCTCTTATGGATCTTCTACAAATATTATCCTAGCACATTTAATCTACCACAAGAGTGGAAGAAACATTTATTAATAACATGATAATAGATGATAATCAAGATTTATGTTATTCAAATACTTACAATGTCAAGCTATAAGCATCGCTTGGATTTAGGCACTCGACTTGTCAAATGCATCCTCGAATTTTACTGATGGCCTTCATAATTAATTGCATTCAGCATGAGAGAGATTTCGGAGTCCTTTAAGCATTACAAATATTGGAAATCCTTTCATGAAATAAAGCAGAAATTCGTTCCCACAACTTGTCCTTCTTTTGATTAGAACCCATGACTGGGTCTTGAGAAATTTCGAGCCACGTGGCGCATAAAATTTGGTCTTCTTCTTATAAAAAAGATTTTTCGCGACTGGATGCCATAATCTAAGGAGATAAAGTTGTTGATGATGATACTATTATGATGGAGGAATGCAAAGAGTTATGAATATAGAATAAGAAGAGTTGTGGTGAAGATATGAAAATTGTGCAAGTATTATATATGGATCAGATGTGAAGAGTCTCCAACACCAGGAGAATTCAATGTGGGGAGTCTCCATTTTTAAGAGAATCCAATGTGGGGAGTCTTCAACACGAATGGAATCCAATGTGGTGAGTCTCCAACACAATGAATCCAATGTGAGGAGTCTCCAACACGGAAGGAATCCAATATGGGGGAGAATCCAACACAGAGATAATCCAATGCTGGAGAGAATCCAATGCTGATAAGAATCCTATGCAGGGAGGAATATTATATAATGACATTACATCCATCTCTAAATAACTCACAACTTATATTTTTATTTCTATAAATAACTTCTTCAACAATGAACTATGGAGCCGGACCGTCACATCCTGACGACGAAATATTTTCTCAACACATTAAATATTAGGAGGAAGATATGACACAATGGGAGAAGGAAGATGAACTCTTAGCTCGCGTATATGCCTCTAATAATGAAATAATGACTTATCTCTCTCAAGAGGCAGAGTGGCCAAAGTGTATTGGCTCAGTTCCTGGTCATTTGGTGATCAATCGCGGGAGGGAAGAAGGTAATTCTCGACTCTACCATGACTATTTTTCTGATAATCCTGCATATGGTGTAAACCTATTCCGTAGAAGGTTCCGGATGCACAGGAGTTTATTCCTTCGTATAGTCGAGGCGGTACGTGAGCATGACAACTTCTTCGTACAGAAGATGGATGGTGTCGACAAACTTGGGCTATCAACTTTACAAAAAGTTACAACGACATTTCGCATGTTAGCATATGGAACATCAGCAGATAGTACTGATGAATATGTTAGGATCGGTGAGACAACTGTAATTGTATGTTTAAAGAGATTTTGCTGAGCAATTGTAGAAGTATATGGAGATGAATATCTGAGGACCCCCAATGTCGACGATGTTGCAAGGTTATTACAAAAGGGCGAAGAAAGAGGTTTTTCAAGAATGTTGGGAAGTCTAGACTGTATGCATTGGCAATGGAAAAATTGTCCAACAGCATGGGCAGGACACTACTCGGGCCGTCATGGAGGTCCAACCATTATTCTTGAGACAGTAGCATCATATGATCTATGGATATGGCACACGTACTTTGGCTTACCACGATCCAATAACGATATTAATTTATTGCAATCGTCTAATTTGTTCGACAATCTATCACAAGGTATTACTCCTCTTATTCATTACACAATTCAAGGAAAATATTATGATGTCGGTTATTATTTAGCCGATGGCATATATCTGAAATGACCAACACTTGTTCAAATCATTTCCAATTCCGATGATAAAAAGGAAACAATATTTTGCAATGATACAAGAAGCATGTCAAAAAGATGTGGAGCGGGCATTCGGTGTTCTCTAATCACGATTTTCTATCAAGGGGCCAGCCCGTTTTTGGGATAAACAAACTCTGCATGATATCATAACTGCTTGTATTATAATGCACAATATGATTATCAAAGATGAACGCGACGAGCAAGAAGATGTTGTCATTTCAACTTCACAATCAAATTCCGAATGCTGAAAATATGAAGATAACAAAAACTGAACGATTCCAACAGTTCCTTGCTCAACATAAAAGGTTGAAAAACAAAGAAGCTCATTTTGCACTTCAAAATGCATTGATTGAACATTTGTGGGAAAGACATGGAAATGAAAACATTTTTTAATAATAAAATAATGACTTTTCATTTTTAATAACTTGGTTCTTAAATTTTTATATTTCAATTAATATTATTCAATATTAGTCTCATTTTGAAGGTATAAACAAAACATTTCCAACTATAAAATTTTTATTTAAAAATAATTAATAGAAATAAACTTATGTTATTTAAATTAATAGTTACTGATTAAAAATGATATGAAAGTAATAAGTAATTGTTTATAAATTAAAAAAAGGACAAACTTGGCATTTAAGAAAAATGCACAGTTCATTTGCACCAAATTGCAAATTGAGGGCGAATGCTACATAATGCAGCCTCATTTCCTCCGGCTACAAAATGCAGCCCCATTGGAGCGCTTCGGGGCTACAAAATCCAATTTTGCAGCCCCGTCCATTTTGAAGCTGTTCTAATGAAAGTTGTACTCACATAGAAATACTCAACAAGATGTTAGCTATAGTGCTCACTGGAATTTGAACATGGTTGCTACGATAATATCTTAAAATTCTTTTTTCCTAAACCAAAATTTCAAAGCTATTATAATGATCGATCATTCTAATTTTATAATCTAATGAAAACCATACTTGCATAGAAACCCCCAAAAAGATGTTGATTGAAGTGACCAATGCAGTAAATAAACTTTCATTTTGAAGAGGGTTGGTGTCTAAGTGAACAGAACGCAGACAGACAACATCAGTAGAAGATTTGGTAGGAATTATGAAAGAAGAGTGCAGAGTGGAGGCAGCACCAAAGGCCAAAGTGTGAAGAATAGGAGCATGGAAGAGCATTGAGTAGATGGAGCTTCAAATTATTGCAGCATTAACAACAATAATGGTTGGTTTATACTTTTCATTTCCCCCAAATGATCATCCTAATTGTGTCAGGCACTAGCTAAAGTGGCGCATGACGTCTTTGATAAGGTCATCTTGAAGTATTTACTTCATTTCAACATCACAAGGCATTAGCAATCTAAATGCGTAATAAGATATAGAAGCGAAGTGAAATATAAAAGTTTTGAATTACATTATGAGAAACCCAATTTGATTCAGATATTTATATGAGAAACCTTTCCATAAGAGCCAAGTGTGCATTCATCTAAATCTTTTAGCAAGAAGTTCCATCAAAATATATCAAACAAACTTTTAGCAAGAAAAGGGAGATGATGCAAATTGAAACCAAATTAAACCATTTGCAAGAAAAATGCCTTAAAATCTGATATTGTAATAAACTACCCATCACACTAAAACCTCCAAAAATTTACAAGAGCATCCAATGAAGCAACCTCAAAAAGAGTCCCAAAATCCCCATCACTCCTCATCTTTATCCTCAAGTTCCACATCTTCGTCCTCAAGCTCTTTTTTGTCTGAGCTTTCCTTCTCCTTCTCCTCTGCATCTTCCTCCTTATCAGAACTTTCCTTTTCCTGCAAACAATTTTTTTTTTAAAAATTACAATTTCAAACCCAATAAGTACCAGCTTCACATATAATCGAAATACATAAAAACGTATCAAACAAAATCAACTGAATTCACGTACTTCCTCATCCCCTCCAGCGTTGTACTTCTCCATTGCCTTCTCATACTCTGCCTTGAGCTCTGCAGCTCTATCTGTATACACTTTCCTCTCCTGTCATTAAACCAGCGAACAATTAGTAAATTGCAACTAACACCAAAACAAAATTCAAATCGCAATTAGCTTACTTCATCAGTTAATGACTTCCACTTCTCACCACCCTCTTTAGCGGTAGCAGTTACCCCCTTAGCATCAGGATGAGCTTCCTTGTATATTTTTCTAAATTCATCCCTGAAAATTAAAATATTTGGGAAAACAATTCACTTTGAGAGGAAGACAAAGAAAACATTTTATGTAATTTTTTTTATTTTTGAAGAATCAGAATGAGTACATGAAAACAAAGAAAGCAGTAGGAGGGCGCTTGGGCTTGTTCGGATCATCTGATTTCTTCTCCTTCTTGCTTTTCCTCTCTTTGCTCGACGACGAAGCGGCCCTCTTTCTGTTTTCGGTTCACAACAAAACCCCATTTTTATTTTGCTCAAAAATTAAAAGCCCATTAGGTTTTCTTTAGAATTTAAAACCCATTTTTAATTTACCTCTCGGGTTTTTTGATCTGGACTTCCTTCTCAGTAACCTGAGCCTCTGTTTACAAAAATCAAAACAACAACAAAAATAAATCAGAATTACCCTAAATAGAAATTAAAAAAAATGTGATTTTGATACGAAAAAAAAGAAATAATACCCAGATTCATTCGAATCTTAGAATCGAGACTGCAACTGTGCATGTCGATGAGAACTACAGGCACATCCTTGTTGCAAGCTTCGCTGAATAAATCAAACAAAACCCACAATAAATCTTTGACGTAAATTGAAACAAATGGGTTCGATTTAATCACCATAAACAACATGAAAATGGTACCAGCGAGTGAAAGCGCTGCCGTCCTTTGCTCGTTTCAGCATGGTCTCGGCTTCGACCCTCTTTCTTGGCCTCGGTGGGTTCGATTTAGATGAAGATCCAGCCATTGCTTGATTAAGAGAGGGGGAGATTGAGGTTGAGGAAATGGGGGGAAATTGAAGCTTTTTGGGGGGATTGAGGGATCTGGGTTTGCTTTGGGGACTTTAAAAGAAGCGAAGGGGGGAGCGAAAAAGCTTTGAGGTTTCGCGCGGTTTTGTTTTGGTTTTGGTTTTTACGATTTTTTTGGGAACTAGTTTGATTCAAATTTTGCTGGCGATCCGCGGGAGATGGTTTTGTTCGTTTGTGGCCGTTGGTTTTGGGGAATTGGACGGCTCAGATTCGCTCTGCTGGATGATTGGTGAAATAAAAGCGCGGGAGCGCGGGTTTTTTTGAGTGATGATCTGGACCGTTCATCGAGTAATGAAGCGAGCAAGCAGAAAACCGATGAAGTCGAGATGCAGGCCCATGCTAAGGCCCATAATGTGGCCCAGGAGCAGTTTTTTAAAGAGAAAAGAGGCAGAGAGTGAACAATAATTCTGGACTTGGCGACAAATCTAAGGCAAGCCTATTAGTACTATATTAAAAAAAAAACAAAGTGAATAGTATATTAGAAACAAAAATGTGACAGAATAAATTACATTTCTTTATTTTCGTTATAGTTGAGAGAGTAAATAGGTAATTTTGGTGGAATATTTTTTCTTTCTACTCTTTTTTTTTTTTGCCCTTTTTTTCTTCTTGAGCATTCAAAGTTATCTCATGTCATCATAATATAATAATGGAGCCCACACAATCAAAAATCCATTGACTTTAGGTTAAACGGTGATTTGATGAACTTTTTGATAACATTAAATTTATTTAAATTTGAAAATTGAGATTTTCTACTTTATTAAACTACTATCTTTACTGTCATATAAAGTGGATAGTAGGTAAATAAAAAAATAATTATGTAAACGAGGATATCAAATTAAAATAATTGTAATCCCTTAAAAACTACATTTTCTCTCTTTCCAGTCCGCTATTGAGTGTACTCACTTTCCAAATAAAATGAAAATTATTTTCACATTGTTTATAAACTTTAAAGAACAATAAATATAAATGTTTACATTCATTTGCGCGTGTTAGATTTCTAGTAACATGAAAGAAAAATGGATTATTTAGTAATAGTCCCTCAAATCTTCGATAGTTCCATGTTGGCCTCTCAAATCTCAATAATTGCTAGTAAGCCCCTCAAATCCGATAGGGTCTTGCAATTTGTCCCCTCGATGACAATAACTCTCAGTTATGACTTTTCTCTTAAAAGTCATCTTTGGAGAAGGGTTATTTGCACTTTGATGCTCTAGAGTTTATAACTTTTTAGCTTCAATATCTCAAAGTGTTTTGACACTTTAACACTATAAAGTTTCACATTTTTTTTTGACTTTTAATGGTTTAGAGTTTTGAACTTACCTTCTATAATGATAAAATTTATACAATTTTCACTTTGATATCCAGAGTTGTGGTTATGTGCGCGCGCGCGTGTGTTAGTTTTTATGCATGTGCAATGCACGTGGCTAAATATAAAAATAATTTATTATTTATTTATTTATTTATTATAAATAAGTCATATACATTTTGATTATTATATTTTCTATAGTTTTTATTTAAACATTATTAACAAATCAATGTGATGGATTTTTTTGCTAAACTAGGATCAATATAGTTAATCGGGATATCTTAATTAATTCCCTAAGAAAAATATATCAATTGACATAATAATATCTTCAAGTAGAATTGTAAAAGAAAATAAGTTAAGTTGATATTACGTGTCATATTCCAAACTCTACTAATCCCAAACTATAATATGGAGTCAAACATGAATAATAATATCATTATGAAGTGTATTTCTAGCAATAAAGAAACCACGTTTATTATTTTATTGAAAATAGAATTGCACATCACTTTTGGACATTTTAACCTCATGTTTTATAATAAACAATCTCAAAAGCAAATATTTTTTAAAAAGTACGACCACATATATATAAATGTATGTGAATCAAATATTTAATAAACAATTCGGTTAGTATTCGTCTAGACGTTTGGTCATATTTGATCCGACAGTTTATTTAATATTAAATAAATATTTTTTTGTATTCAGCTTATAAACAAATAGAATTTAACTAAAGTTATATTCTATTTGACTGTTTATTAACTTTTGGATAGCTTTTTATATGTTAATATTCGATTTGGCTGATTATTATAAGTTCTTACAAATATTAACAGAGTTTCTTCCCCATCACCGAGTTTCCTCCAAACAAGTACCTTTTCCTCTCTCTCATCAGCTAGGGTTTCCTCCCCCCGCCAACGCCCTCCTCCCTCCCCGCGACGACGCCCTCCTCCTTCCCCGCGACAACTCTCTCTTCCCTCTCCGAGGACCTGCGCTCCTCTCTCTTCGACGCCCTCCTCCTTCCCCGTCGACGCTGTCCTCCCTCCCGCGACGCCCTCTTCCCTCTCCACGACCTGCGCTCCTCCCTCTCCGACGCCCTCCTCCCTCCCCGCGACGACGCCCACTGGTAAAAATTACCTATGCCCTACAATAATACTTAACGAAGATCGCTGGATTTACCTTTTCCCCCCTTTCTCTTACATATTGAATATCTGACGAATAATTCGAAATCAAAGTTGCAGAATAATGCTAATCGAATATTCGCGATTGTTTTCCGAACATCAATATAAATAAACGAAGCGGATTCGAATTCGGATTACTATTCGAGTTGAATCCGAACACGAACACGAATAGCACCATATAAACCGAATTCGAATTTGAACCTTGCACTATTTGTTCAAATTCGATTCGATTCCACCCCTAGTTAAGTGACACAAACAAAGTTCGGGGGGTTATGGGTAGCACCCCTAAAGTTTAGGGAGGGTTTATGAAATTAACTCCTTCAAATAATAAAGTCCAACACCAAAATCAACCAATTTGTCTTCTGCTCCCCCTCAAAAATCATAACCCTAATCCATAAAATGGTAAGTTTGTACATAATGGAGAACAAAAGACAATGTCAAGAGATAAAAGAAGAAGAAGAAGAAGGAATTGAATAAGAATTGCTAGGTTTGTACATACTATAGAGCAAAAGACAAAACAAGAGTCAAGAAATATATTAAAATATACTTGAATCAATCAAATTATGTTATCACTCATAATTGGTATGCATCAGAGACAAAATGTATTGACAATCTTAAACTACAAAACATATTGTATGAGCTTTCTAACTTAACTTTTTAATGCAAGCAACCCACAATATTACTTTTAAAAATCTCTTAGGGCCAGAAATAAATAACAAGTTTTACAGTAGAAGTTAGTGGAACGTGGTATATTCTTAAGAGCTATTGATCTTTGCTTAATTTATTTATAATGACGATATCTTATTATTAACTAACTATAAGGTCTAGCACATTATTTTTTTATTGTGTGTTCAAGGCAGACAGAGAACTCAGGTGAGTCTTCATAGCAATGAATGCTATACAATTTAAGTATAAAAGAAAAAGAAGGGTTGATCAATGATGCAATTGGTGAGGGAGAGAATCTAGCAGCTTAAGTTAGGTTTAGATATGAATATATTATAGATGGAGATGGAGAATGGTGATTTTGAAAACAGTGGGTGTATGTGGGTAGTTAATATGATTTTTGTTTGTGTGATTTTCTTCATTCATTTTCAAGATATCTGTGGTCCTGTGGATATATATAGCTATAGCATTGCTATTCTCTTTTGGTTTTGTATATATATATATATATATATATATATATATAAGTATTACAATTGACATTGAGATCTAAGATACATGTGAGATTTTTTTTACTTTTATATAAAGAGCATCTATTTAAATAATACTAGTATAATTAAATTTTGTCAAATATTTAATCTAATTAGAAAAATAACAAAGACACATATCTGTTGAAGGAGATGAAAGTGGTAAGAAAATTTATTGTAATTTCTTGATCTGTAAAAAGATTAAACATGCAATATAATTAATTACTTTAAAATAATTTAATCTAATATAATAAGAACAAAATAGATGAAAGTGATGTGAAAATTATTGTTATTTGTTGATATGAAAAGAAATATTAATTGCTTTAAAATAATTTAATCTAATCTAATAAGAAGAAAATAACAAACGCACATAGTTGTAGAAGGAGATGAAAGTGTTGTGAAAATTGTTGTAATTTCTTGCCTTATATATATTGGTTTGTCATGTTACATGTGAGATGATAACAATTGTAAATAGAGTTCTATTTAAATAATAATACTATAATTAAACTTTGAAACTAATTATGTAGTACTATGAACTACTCGAACCACGTTGTGACCTCAGATCGGAGCCGTTTATGTTTTTTACTTTTCTTTTTTCATAATTTCGGGAAGGATTTTGTCTTTTTAATTTGTTTGGTGGATTTTGAAATACTAAAGGAATCATAATCTTAATATAAAATTACATATAAATAATATTACAATGGAAACTAAAGTGAAGTCATTGATAAACTATGTTGCGAGATATAAGAAGCCAGATAAGATGAGGGAAATTACTATAATGGATAAAAAATATACACATGATAATTAGTTACAATTGTGTAAGTAATTTTTTTTAAAATTAATATTTTTTCTTTTGCCTATATGGTGGTATGACTCTGCTCTGCAAGTAAATTTATTTGGGAATATGACTACTAATAAAAGATCAGTTTTTAAAGACACGATCACAGATAAACACATAATAGCACTATCAGATTTTAAGATCTTTAAATATGAAGGTAACATACTTTACTACTAAACTTTTTATTTAAGGTCAGTAGGGGAAAAATGCATGTTATCATAAATTGTGTTAACAATATATATCAACACAAAGATACAACTTATTGAAGAAATAAAATAATGGTAAGTAAACCAAACAAACATCCATATAACATAATAAAAAAAAATATTACACTTTTAAAGCTAATACACATGGCTTATTCAGAACAAGCTGCTAAAATAGAAGTATATCCACCAAGGCTCTTTACAAATACAATACAAATTTAAACTATTGATAAATGCAATCATCGCAATATTAAAGAGGTATGATCTTATAAGACAATACTCTAAATTTTATACAATTAAACTTAAAGATGCTCTACCAATATACATACATGCTATTGGATCTATAATGTACAGATAACTACTTTACAATAAGGTTGAGCCGTGTATTTAGCTTGCAAAGGCTACATCAAGAAGGTTGGATAGAGATGTTCATAAGAATGTCCAAATGACAATTATCACAGAATCACTAACGAGGTAGTACTAATGTTGAGTAATATCCCTTCTTTATGAAATGAACATATCAAGATTAAATATTAACATTATAATGTAGGTAATTTAATAATAAAAATATGGTTATGTTGTTTAGATCCTTGTGAAAAATGATACAGATAGAGTAAATGTAACATTACTTAACGCAACAGAAGCTCTTATTGGATGCACACTAGAAGAATTCATTGCAAAAAAAAAAAGAGATAATTCTTAACCTTATTTAAAAAATATATTAGAAACACAAAAATTTCATATATTTGAAATTAACATTTAGTCTCATTGAAACACAAAAATAATCAAAGTCTGTATTTCTAAATTCTATTGAACATCAAAATTACATTCAACTTCTTTGTGAAGTAAAATGAGAAGACAAAACATGAACTAGCTCAAGGAAAAATAATAGCACAAGAAATCCAGCTCCAGCCTGATATCACAATCAATATAGACGATGGAGACACAACTCTAGAATTGTTCAAAAAAAAGATAAAGGTGGAGAAGAATTGATCTTAATTCAATAAAAAATAAAACAGAAAGAATAAAAGATTTATTTTCTGAATATTTTATAAAATAACTTAATTTTATAAGTAATACCAAGAATCTTGAGAAAGGATTTTCATGAACTCTTTTAAATATTTTTATATGGTTATGTGGATTCTTTTATCATATAAAATACACTAGAGTTAGCATTAATATGTAGTTTCATTCTAGCCCACTTTTAATTAATCATCTTGGCTTTTTAGCTTTAATTGTTCATCTTTATTTTATAACGCTACTGTTTTAAGTGTTTTATACTTTTACAACATTATACTTTCAAACTTGGTTTCATGCTGGTCCAAATCATGAGAAAATTTAAATTGGCTTTAGATTACATGTTGTTTCCTGTGAATTTAATTATCAACATAAAAATTTAAATTTGGTGTAACCCATTCAAACAAACATCAAAGAAAATAAATAATCACAATGCTAGAATTTAAAGACATAAGTGAGCAAAAACGATCAAAATGGAAGTGAGGAATAAATTTTAGTAAGGAAATAAATCAAAAATATTTAATTATAATATTTAACCACGTGCATTGTACATGCATAAAACCTAGTGTGTGTAGCTGTTGTTCAAATAGACATTGTTTGTGTTGATACAATTATAGGATAGAAGTGTCGATACAATTATAGGATAGAATTAAACTTTATTTTTCCAGAATTTTAGTTTGAGATGCTATTGATTTGAAATTAGAAGTTATATTTACAAAATTGATTAGATGCTGCTTGATATTTATGAGCAGCGATAATAACTAGATGATAAATCCCAGACTGGATTTTCCTATATAAATGAGCAAAAGGCTAAGGTGCTTAACGACTCATAAATTTCGGCAAAAGCTAAAAAAGGAAGGACTCTGTATTTATCTCCGTGGTTAGTATAGCATTAGTAGATTAATTGATGTAATCCGTTGCTAATTTAGAAATGTTATTAAGATTACGACTGTAAAATTCCGATTCTAACCCTACTATATACTCGTAATTTCAAATTGAACTTCGAACACCCCTCAAAGACCCTAGATTTCTTCATCTCCTCTCAACTCCCGACCCTATAAATCACCCGCCGCCGGCCACTGCAGCCTACGAGCGTTGAGGGGCGTTGCCGCAGTCGCTGCATACTCTCCCCCGGCCGATCAAATTTAGGGCAAAGTCGACATCTTTGCCGTTAAAACTACAGCAAATTGGGAGAATTTCGTCCTCTTTCTTATGATAATAGAGGAATCAAAGGTAAATTTTCGTGTGACTCTTATAAATTGATGATGACTGATGTAAAAAGCTTTGATTTTGAGAAGTCTTTTGCTTTGTTTTGTTTTGATTTCACTTTTGAATGTCAAATGGGTTTGAGTAATAATTTTGGGAAAATATTAGTTAGAGAACATGTAGGATCTGAAATAGATACACTAGAACACTAGAAAGAGGGTGAATAGTGTTCTTTTAGAATATATGCAAAGTAGATTATAAATTGCAAAGAAAGAATGGCAATCTCAGAAAATAAACATCACAAACACAAGCATGTATACTGGTTCCATCTCCCCGGTGTACATCCAGTCCCCAAGCAAATCCCGCTTGAGATTTTCACTATGATTTTGAAACCTTACAAAATCAAAAGCAAACCTGGCCAATTTGCAAGACCATGTAAATTGCAACACCAATTGACAAGACCATGCCAATTGCCACCCAATCTCTAAACCAAGAGATCAACCCTCTCAAACCCGAGAGAAATCATTTTTGAAGCAAGAACACAATTGATCCTATAAGCCTTGAATGTGTAGTGAAGTGCTGCAGTGGCTTAGGATTCTTTTAACTCTCTGAATATTGTCTATACAATCTCTAAGAATGATTGAAACCAAGGCAATAACAGAAACTCTCTTTTTCTAAACACTTAGCATGAAAATCTGGAAAATTAGAGAGTGAATATGCACAAAATGTTTGATCTTGCAAGTGTAAAACTTGGTTGTTGTTTTCTGATGTTTAAACCTATTTATAGCCTCTGAAATGACATAATTTTAAACCCAATTAACGTCCACAAAACGGCTATAAACAGTCACTTATTTTAAACCTGAAATCTGGAAAAACTGCATCTGTAGTCGACTACAAGTCATAGTAGTCGACTACACTGAGTCTAAACAGACTCTGTGAAGTCAGAAAATTACTCAGTAGTCGACTACAAGGCATAGTAGTCGACTACACTGTAAACTCAGCTTCTGGAATTTTTCTGTTTAGTATTTTGACTATAACTTTCTCATCCGATATCGGAATGAGGTGATTTAAGATTTGTTGGAAAGCTCTTGAAGAGACCTACAACTTTGGTCTTTTGAGTTTTTCCAGATTCTAATTTCTAAGGGGTGTAAATAAAATGTTTTAAGACTCACTTAATATCTATAAACTCTAATGGCTAACATAGGGGATTTCTATTGTTAACCAACACACTAAGCATGTGTTAGTGTGTTCTAACACTATGTGTGTGCATGTGTGTGAGTGATCAAGGCTTGTACAAATTTCTAAGCAAAGAAAATATAAAATTACATTTTGACAATAAAGTATATCTTCTTCTTTGCTTCATTTTGCCTTGAACTCATCTATGTCTTGAGTATCTCTTTGAATATAATTATTGATATAGCTCTGATACTGCAAAACAAATGTTAGCACATAATACACACAACATATAATATTTGTTATCATCAAAACAAACTAATCTTGGGGTCAAGATTCCTAACAGAACATTGTATTCGTTAATTGTAATTATGCAATTTAGTGACACAAGTATATTAAAATTGTCCAAGTCACGGTATAATCCACTCTACTTAAAATTGTTCAATAATCCCACAAAAAACTACAGGTATACTATTCATTAACCTTTGACGCTCACTTGGTCGAATTCATTGAGAAGTATTTATTATAATCAGTAATTTTGTAGGATACAAGCACGATTTTGCTTGTTGTGGTGCTTTTATTATTACTATGGTTATTTTTACTGAATCGTAAATAGCTATCAGAGATGGCGATTCCTGAGAGCAATGTGCCGGGC
The DNA here is from genome assembly GCF_001876935.1 of Asparagus officinalis. Lineage (NCBI taxonomy): Eukaryota > Viridiplantae > Streptophyta > Magnoliopsida > Asparagales > Asparagaceae > Asparagus > Asparagus officinalis. The sequence continues at coordinate 18,975,147 of NC_033794.1, read as the reverse complement.
GATAATGATAAAAGCAATGGGAGTGCATGGTTAGAAGACATTGAGTGGCTGTCTACCCTTTCGGAGCCTGAGCTGGTAAGGATCGAATGGTCTTCTCTCCTGTGAAATTGTTACTGACCCTTTGGAAATATATAAAACGATTATATGGATTTGCCATTTTATCCCATGCTAGTTGGGGTCATTAGGTGCTTGAGTAGAAGCAAACCTTCAATTTATTCTCAAAATGCTAAGTTGCTAACAATATAATTCTTCTGGTAATCAATAATTCAGAAAGCTATTTTAGAATGAGAAAGCTATGGAACCTATCACATATATAATAGCAAATGAAATAATTTGTAATGCAAAAAACCAGAGAAATATAGAACAATTCCTTTAAGAAGAACTTTGTTTTTGGTAATTGGAAAATGATTTCTTAAAATTAAAACCTACACAATTTGCTGAAGTGGGGTTTGGATTTCACAATTTTGGGCTACACTTGCAGATTGCAACATGCATCACATATTATACAACTATGTCTGAACATATCAGATACGTACGTATGCGTTTGTCTTTTGTAGATTATCATGTTGTTAAGTAAAAGTCCATACGTAAATCAAAATCGGTGACATCTTTAGGCAGCTATATAATACATTTGTTATTTTACAATGTTGAGGTTTCTGCAGTGTGGCCGTGCTTCCAATCAGTTACCTTCTTGCTTCAAGCTAACATAAGTTGATTTTATGTTTCTCTCAAACCAAACCTTTCAAACTGCATCAATTGTTGAAGGAAGTTTTGCCTTCCTTAGACATTAGGTTGTGGGTTAACTATGGAGCACAATGCTTCCATGAAAAAAATTGACAAAGTTCTATGGCTGTTCTCAGCTGACATCATTCACTTCAAAATTTTAAATGGTGCCAATTTTGTGCCGGGGGAAACTATCGCTGAGTGGGGCTTGCTGTACACCATTAAAGACCAGTAGGTGGTTATGGAAGCTACCTTTTTTATCTTGCAGGATTGTGCAACCATTAGGCATACATGCAAAAGTAATATGATGGAAATGTAGTTAGATGGTATTAACTATGTATGTGGAATTATACCTGAAAGAATATTATTTGCATGGTCATACATGGTAAGCTAGTAAGTTATGTTTTGAGAGCAATAGTCTACATCTGGATGTATATGTTAAGTTAACTGTGTGGATATGAATATTTTATAGAAAAGAACGGTGGATAGGGGCATAAGAGAAAAAAAAGCAGGGGAAACTGTAGGTGGAACACTCAAATATTTGAGAGTGAAAGTGGTGCATCTGCCTGTTCTGCTATTCATAACATAATTCTCATCTGTAATTTATGGTTGTCATACAAAATGTCTTATATCTTCATTGAAACACAAAAATAGAATATATGTTATTTGCAAATAATATAGTGTTAGTTGACGAAACTAGAAGATGTATAATTTCTAAAGTAGAAAGATGGAGACAAGCTCTTGAATCTAAAGTACTGGAACTTGAAATACTCTAGTAATTTTCTCATTCTCACTATTTTTCTTTATATATTATTGTAAATAAATTATGGTATAGGTATATGCATAGAACCTTGTAATTTTGTTTATAGATCTGTTTTTTTAGTAAAATCCATCACACTCTCTCGTTGTATCTTTTATTAGCCCAAAATATAAAAGATATTCAATTATCTTGGCTCCTATTTTATTTTCATGACAATGAATCAAAGGGAATGTTCTAGAAGAAATAAAGAAAGAAAAGGAAAGAGAAAGTTCATTCCTAGTAAAATTAATGTTCTACTGTTTCAATTATGTTTGGAAGGAGCACATGTCCTTCATTCATCCAAATTTGCCTTGCCTCTTGTTGGTTTATTATATAGTAATAACTAGCCTATCGGACGTGCATCATGCACATGCTAAAAAAAATCATAAAAGGGAGTTAGCCTATGAGTATTTCCATTCGATCTGTATTGTAAGATTCAAAATTTTATACATTTTAAGGGTTAATCTCAAAATAAATCAAATTTCATGAACAATTTTGTAGTAATATCATTTTTAATTTATGGATATTTTTGTTATGTTATCCACTAATAATCCATGGTTTATGGTGAAGTTCAGTAGATAACATATATATATATATATATTGAAATAAATTTTGAATATAAATAAAACAAAAGTATTTATTTATTTTCTAATTTTTAGTTAGTTTTTAACTGTGATGTGAGAAAAATACTTATTTTTAAAATGATTAATTTCTGTTTTTTTAATGTTAGAACATCAAATTAGCCGTATTTTGACTTTACATCTTTGAATCTTGGTGTTTTTAGATTGGACTGTCAAAAAGGTTTACTTGATTTATGGATCTAAAATTGAAGTAACAAAGGCGTAATTTTAGATAAACTTAAACGAGTTTACCGTATAATTAAAAATATCAAAATTTGAAAGTTTGATATCAAATTTAAAATTTAAGTGTTGAAATTTGTAAGACTCATCATATCAAGTTTGCACTTAACCATGAAGGTGCGATGAAAATCATATCAAGCTTGTTTTTATCCATGAGGGCACAATGAAATATCTACAGAAATCATTCTAGAATTTGTGCATTGGGGAGAAGTATCAGCAAATGACAAAATTGTCCTTGGAAAAGAAGCATGAACCAAATGAATGTCCACTGCTCACACATTCCTGGTTATCCCTGAATTGGTTTTCTAAGTAGTATAGATGTAGATTATTATTGTTAGTTTCAAACATCAGTCCTTTTTTTTTGTATATGCTTCATAGTTTCTAACTCTTTCATTTTAGTTAATTAATCTTTCCAGCTGAAGTGGTATGCATCTCCATTTCCTTGCGTATGGTCCTGTAATCCCTCACACAGACATGCAAAATTTGGAAAATTTTGGTTCAAGAGTGGTTCTAATATAGTTCATTGCAGGATTTCCTAATCAGTTTAAAGGATCTGGCCATTAAACGCGCAAAGAATGCAGGATATAAGGATCTCGGTGATAAATTTGATTTGCGGTTGCTTCGTGCACTTGGTATGGTAACCGGCCTTCACTGGCCGTTGCTATATTTACAATATTTAATTGTTTAGGTGAAAATTATCTTTGAAAGGTTAAAATAATTCATTCTGTACTTCAGCGATTTATTGTAAATTTTTATTCCTGTGGTCTGGAGCTCATCAATTGTGACTGCCAGTGTCTGGTAGGTATTAGTATTAGATATTTGTGCTGTTTTGTTAGGCTATTCATACCTTCCGTCTGCTACTTGTAAATCCCTACTGGCCTTTTCTGAGAATTACTCCAATTAGAGTTAATTTCTGTAAAAAAATGATATTCCCTTTTTCCAGTTAATTTGATAAAACTGTTCTTATTTTTCTGTTAGTCAAATTTGGGGTCTGAAAGCCACACATTAAAACACGGAACACCTTAGCAAAATTTAGTAAAACAATTTCCTTAATAATGGCTGAAGGTTCCGAGATCATGGTAAAACTTATAACTACAAACTTGACAAACTTGAGTTTATGAAATGTTGATGAACCTATTTGGCTGGCTTAGCGCTGGATTTAACATATTAGTCTTTGTGATTGGAGGCAAAAGGATTGTGCATTGAGCAGAGGATCTATCCTTTCCTCTCCCTCTTAGCAGCGTTCGTCTATATGAGATAGCTTGCAACTTGTATTTGTAACATGCACTATGTGATTTTGACTAGTATATAAAGATGATTATTCCTGCGGATTTCATGCACATATGAGCATTTGTGTTTGTCTATGTAAGACAGTTTGCAACTTGTATTTGTGGCATATGTCATGCAGCCACCATCTTTGACAAAGATGGAGCTGGCCCCACCAAATTCCCATCACCGAATGCTTTCATCTTGTCACCGAATTCGGTGAATGACAGGGTAGAAAATTTGTGGCCGTAACCTTTGAAAAAGAAAAAGTGGGCGGACCCGGTCCCATCACAGGAAATAATATTTTTTATTAGTGCGTAGTGTTTTCTTAAACACTATAAATAGGCCCACAAATCTTTAGAAAAAAAATCATTCCAGAAACAACTCCACTTATAGAAGAGTAAGAGAGAGAAAAGAAAGGCTTAGAGAAAAGTCCTTGTGAGAGAAAATTGTGAGCAATTTTCAGAGTGAGATTGGGTTGTGAGTTTGGGTGTGAAAAACACTTGTAAAATTTCTCCCCTTTAGTGAAAGATCTGCAGCAGCCCGTGGACGTAGGCAAGTTTGTGCTGAACCACGTAAATCTTGCGTGTCCCCCCTTTTTGCGCATTTATTTCGCTTTCTCTCAAATCTGATAATAGGGAAATCTGAGTAATTTCCCAACAGCATACACTGACATTCTTACTAGCATATAAAGATGATTGTTCCTGAGGATTTCATACATATATGAAAATTAATGTCAGTTCATTCACTTATCAAGCATCACACACATTCTTTCGAGCAATATCCATTTTCCCTACCCTTGTTTATTCATGAATATTGTAATTATTTGCTCGATCCTTAAGTTTGCATACTTTATGAAATATTAATTTGTCGCTTCATTTCTTCAGGTTTTATATTGTTAGAGTTTTTCAAGGAACGTGTAAGGAACACCTCTGAAGTGCCTGATTCAGCAGAGATATTGAGATTGTTAAATCAATGTGGTTTGTGTTCCCTGAATGTCAAGGAGAAATCTGACTTTACTTCATCCGTCGCTGTAGAAACAAATGCTTTCAGTATTGTCACTCCACTACGAAAGAGGATGTGGGAAGGGTAAGTACAATATCATGATGCAAAGTTTATTATCTGCTTTGAGTTTAATAGTAGGGAAAAGAAAGTCCGATATAGGATCTGCTATAATAGTGATTGCACTGATAGCTGATGCCCAATGGTGACGCATACAAGAAAATTCGTGCTTGGACAGTTTTCTTCATCACCATCTCTGTCTATGGTTTTCTATACAGGATCCTATATAAGATTTCAATGGTGTAAGTGCCTGGGTAGGAAAAGTACAAATTATGTTCTGCGCACATTGGCATTGGCATTCCATCGGCTCTACATTCTAGACATTTCAGATTATCAAAGCCAGTTGTTATCTCGAGATTCTAAATACATGATTTAAGCAACCAGTCGTTGCACATCCGGCTAAATTCTTCAAATTGGAGATGCTTTTCATGCTTACAGTCACTTTTTTATGCATCTATGTGCTTATTTTAGTGAAATTGTTTAAATGAGTCTGCTGTGATGGGCTTATTTTGATTGCCTCATACGGTTGACTCATTACCATATCATATAACTGCAGGCAATGTGAAGAGACAATGAAACGTCACAAGAGGCAGAAACTAACAAATGCAGCAGATAAATGAATTGCTGTACCATTATCTTCTCCTAAAATGTTCGAGAATGTATTCACCAAATATGCAACCTACACAGCATCTCTCTATGGCCAAAGTTCGTCGAGTACAGAACCTTCAAAAGAATCGGATGGGAAAATTAGGATTTATTGAGCTGACTCAAAATTTTGGGATAAATGTTTTGTTGTTGTATAGTGTATTACGAGGAATCAGGTTGTCTCTAAACACCATAGTTACTTTCCTCCTATGAATGACTTACATATCTACCTGCTACACACTTACAAACACACATGCACACACTAAAAGGGTGAAAAAGGGAGTAGAATTTGAATGCTTATAGGCTCCAGACA
>NC_033794.1:18965069-18969469 GCF_001876935.1 Asparagus officinalis | reverse complement strand
TCCTTATGGAAGGGCTTGCAGTTGCCATAGAGCAGAACATTTTAACATTTTTTTCCTCATTAGATTTGTAGTTCTTTACTTTGTCCAGTGTTTGATGTTTTTGCATTGGTCTTGTTGTGGTGACTTTTTTTGTCTTTTTTTACCATTATGGCTACGTTGTTGGATGTAAACATCAGTAGCTACTTCGTATAATGCTTAGGGTAATTCCAAGAAATCCCATTTATCTATTCCTTGTTTTTTCAAAAGTTAAAAAAGGCAAAAGGCCCCTCTATGTGACTAATATAGCTTAAACTTGATTTTGTAATAGAGATTGATCTTTAGATTTTTGTACAAATGTTTGCACTTGGGTACACGTATATAAAAGACGTTTGTCCTTTAAATTTCACAGACTTCGGACAAAAGAGATCTAATCTTCTGTCTGGACGTTTGAAGCGCCAAGCTTTAGTTAAAGAAAACCGACAACTTTTATCCATGATCATCCGCAAGGGGGTTTGTATTGAATTTTTTTTTTTTGGCAAGGAGATTTATATATGAGAAAGATTGTGGAGTTTTAAGAAAAAAGGGTTTTTGCAATTTACCGTTGTGCATTATACATCACAACTTTGACATGTCCATTATAAAAGCCATCCTGAGTGACTTAACCTGCAGATTTGCTCAGGATATTTCTAGTCGCCATTGTGTATGTGCAATTTACCATGTACACAGCGTAAGTAGTGCCTCCTACAAAATACAGTAGGAAAACAACATTTGTACTCAAAATAAACACAATTATTAAATTGAATAAAATTATAATATCGTCAAAATAATCCACCAAATTATAATGTAATTAATTGGCACTGCGTCACATACATAACTACTTGCTCGAAGAATGCAGAGAAGCCTCTTTCCTCTGAAAAGAAATAATAACTTGTATATTTGAAAATGTAATAAGTTCCAACACTTTCTGCCTACATAGTTTGCACGGGGGAATCATATAAATTTGAATTTTACATGCAACATAAAAATCTTGTACACAACAAAACTCTCCAGCATTGAATTTTACATGCAACATAAAAATCTTGTACACAACAAAACTCTCCAGCAACCAAAGGAATATACGACGAGAATAACGTGTAAAGAAAAATAAATAGAATTCACATCAAACTACTGCACTCATTGTAAAGACTAATGCTGGATCCTTCAATGTATCATATTCTCTGGGCTTTGTACGGTTGGTTTTCCTCTGCATTCCATGAAGGATCCAATGCTGGAAGTTGGTAATCATCAGGTTTAAGAGCAACAGCAAAATCAGGCAGTGCCGGTGTTTTCTCTAAGATCCTGCACAAATCACTAATCTAACGTTCATATAAAGTAACAGTACTTCAATGAAAGGAATCAAAATATAATATCATAATAATGGAATTGTTTGTAAACAAGAGAGTGGAAGAAGGCTCTAGTTTTAAGTTCCAGAAGGGAGAGAGAGGAACATTAGGAAAGAAATTCCATTAATGATTCTCTGTAGAAAATTATACATGAAATAGCGGATGAAGACACCTGGCCTAGCACATATGTTGTTACGCAAATCAATATCAACTATTGATGCACTCAGAATGCCTATGAGTGTTGCATTGATAACTGACAGTGATGTGTGTATCAAGATTTGTGCAAGGTCAGATGTCTTACATCTCTTAATCTACAAGTATGATTTTCCATAGAAGGCCCTCTATAGAATTTCATTTTTCTCCTAGAAAATCGATTTGTTTCTTTAAACAGTCAAATGTTTTACCGTTCATGATTGTACAGGTCTTTGTTGATGTGAACCTTGCTTGAAGCATCTTTGGGGATTTTCTCAGAAAGATACTTCATTGACCCCCAGAGGGGTGGATTCCTGCAAAGAGATACACAGTTACAGGGAATCCGGAGTATAATATAATAATAAATTTGATTGCCCCCCACCAAACCAACATGAATGATGCAGGTTGATTTACAGCAGGTGTTTTTTTTGGGGTTGGGAGGGGGTGAATGCCAAAACCACATTATCCAAAACCGCATTAGTTCGGGTTGAAGAGGGAAGGATTGATATGCAGCAAGAAAATGCCAAAACCACATTATCCAACAAGAGTTTGATATCAACATGAGAGTATTCCATGGCTGCTGCCTATAGCTTTAATGGTGCACTACGTGAATAATGAACATCGGATCAGTGTATTCATCTAGTGAGCTTCCTGTATTGTTATATTCCAATGATCATTACTCACTTGGAGCGCCGTTAATAGTATAGGCACGGAGCACTGAATACTTCATCAACATAGTCAATTATGAGTCTGCAAGAAGCATTTGGGATCATCACAAGCAGCTATTATGCAAATCAACACTGTTGGTAAGCAACTTTCAGCAGAAAGATGCATAAAGACATTAACTGACAATAAGGCATCTCCATTGATTTATCAAGAATACCTGTTTTTGCTTTAAGAGAATAAATCAAGAAAATGGTAGTCCCGAGAAAATGCACTTTGGTTTTAGCAGCATGGAGACTGAAATAGCTTCAACAGAAACATTTGTGCTTCATGAATCATAACCAATATAATGTTGTAGACTATTTTCTGATCACAAAAAAATGGACCTCTGTACATACAAGTGCTGAAAAACTGACCAAATCTATTTGATCACTTAAGAACAATATTTTTTGCATCCTAAGTTATCCATTAAACTTTAGAATGTGAAGGCAAGTAGAAAAAAAGATAAAAATAAATTCATCAAGGGTAAAAAAGACCAAAACATACCTCGATGTAGGAGGCATGGAGTTGAAAGCTTCGCATGATTTTTTGCTTTCTTTAAGAAACTCCTCTGCTGCTTGCAATGCGGCAACCGCCATTCCATGGGATCTTTCTGTATTCCCCTCATCAAGGATCATGCCATGATAATAATAGGCAGCAGCCTTTCGAAAAAAAGAAAGATACACGTTCAGTGAAAAAAGAATTGGTTACTGGTGAAAAGAGGAAGGAAACTGAGATGACATGATATCATTACTTAGAAACTCAGGAATAGAAGGTAAAAGTTTCAGCACACAATTCTTAAAATTTTCACATGTAAAGTTTCATCTTAGTTATTCAACCTCATCTTCTTTCAGTCACCTCCGTGCATTGTAGACAAGCATGTAAGCAAGTTTTTCTTGACAATAGATGCCCATTAATTAGTAATACATAAAAGAGCAGCCCCCACAATCCCACAATCACATGCCTGAATATTGGTCAATCAATCATATTTATGTGAGAAATGCTCAAGCAATGATTAATCACTTGTAAGAATTTACGGCAAACATACATATAATAGCAGCATTAACAACTATATTTTTATGAACGAAAAAGGCTCATGCTAGTTTTAAACAAAAAAATTAACATACCTTAGCCTCGACATATTTCCATTTAATAAAAGCCCGATGTTTTTCTGCCCAACCATCGGAGATAGGAAGCCTTGTGATGCTATCTTGTGCCTGCCAGAGTTAAAATGGGCTGTGATCATTTGTTTGCATAACAACAAAATTACAAATAATCAATATTAAGATATGGCATCTTCAAAAGTTCGATAAGATGAGCATGACAGGAGGACAATTTCACTCAACATTCAATAGATACCACAAACACAAGAATATAAATAAGGGAGACATCACTCCTACCTGTTGCCAGCACTTAAACATCTCACATGCCAATCTTCTTTTCACTGCTAATGTGGCCTTTGGACTGTCAATTGCCATCCCAAGTTGAATATCAATGCCCTACGGAAATTAATGAATGAAACAAGTATCAGTGCTATAGAACTTTTAACAGATTGGTGACCAACTTTATCACTGAAAAAAGAAAATACTGCTCATCAGTAGATCAGCCCAGCTGAAAGAGAGAAGTATTGATAAATAAAAAAAAGAACACTGAAGAATCATAAGCTCAATGGAACCTTAATGGCCAAATACCAGCCAACATAAATATCAGCAAGACAAAGTGACATGCTGTAGAACCTTAACGTCTTCAGATAGATAGGCCTATCCTTTTAATACAGTTTTAGATCATGGAACCAAGAAGAAAACTTCATTTTAATGGTAAAGGATAATATCTTCGTAACAGCTTGGGGGGAAAAGATTAGCTAATTCTAGGATGATCTTATGAATTGTAAAGGATTTATATTCATAACAAGGGCTTCTATCCAATGAATAAAGTGTACCTGCCCCAATGCCTGCATGCAAAAAGCTTGCAGTTTTCCTTCTTGTAAATCTATTGGAAGAACCTCCCTACAGATCATCATATTAGAGAAAGAGGTAAGACATTTGGAAACTCCAAATCGAGTGAAGAAACACCATTGATGTAATAGTAATGTGATTTTCGTCAGAAATCATGTTGAATGAAAAACCAAACATGATCATCACTATA
>NC_033794.1:18952795-18965059 GCF_001876935.1 Asparagus officinalis | reverse complement strand
TATATATATATATATATATATATATATATAGACACACACACACACACACGTACATGAATGAAATACCAAACATGATCATCACAATATAGTGATGATCATATATATAAAACTGCTAAAAGCACCTGGGAATGTGAAAAAAAGATCAATATATATCAAACCTGATTGCAGGAGGGATTTGTGGAAGAACATGCCGAGTTGCACAATCCAGATATCCTGCTGCTTTTAATAAAGCATCAACTGCAACACGTCTGCTTGCTGTGATGAGTCAGACAACAAGATGACACACATTACAATCTCAAGGAAAGGACAAATCATAGATGTAGAAATGGACGCTGACATTGTATGAAGTAGTTATATTATTAGAGGGGAACAATTAACTATCTGATAGACCAATAGACACACTCCTTTAAGACCGATACAATTAGCCCATGGATTATACACCATGTGTACATGAAGAAAACAAATAGGTATCCACATAATGCATCAACAATACATCCTGCAGCAATCCAGATGTCGTTTCAAACTGATACGGACAAATATTACAGTTGATACTAGCCAAAAGGTTGAGAAAGGTATAAGTCAGATGAAACTTTTAATAAAATGTAAACTTACATCCCAGACTAATGTCTTAGAGCTTTCGATTACAACAACAATTAGCTATGTCCACATCAGGTTTCAAAAGGACAAAAAGACTCAAAATGTATGATGACATTGGATGTTGCAATGTTTCAGAGTTGCATCATGAAAGATGAGGTAGCTTAAAAGGAACAAAAATGCAATGTTTTAAAAATGGGGTCTACTAAACTCACCTTCAAGTACCTTTGGCTGATAACCATCAGCTGATGGTTTAGGAAGAAGCGATGAGTTTGCGTCAGAGAAACACAGCATAGCCAACAAATGTAGAACTGAAAGCACCTCGTACCAAGCATTTGATATGCCTGTTTCCTGCATGCATGAAATCCAATCATCATCCCACTTTCCCATAAAGACACACATTTCTATAATCACCCTCAAGATAGTCATAATTATGTATATCTACCTCTGCATCATCCTCTTGGTTGACCCAAACGAACTGCACCTTGTTTGTTAATTCACTTCCTGTAAATTATGTCTCACCAACTCAACATTTGAAACTAAACAAAGGTAGAATGCACAAGAAATATAGCTATACTAACCATCCTTAACCAATCCCAAAAGAATTGGTAAGTAGTCTTCAAGAGCTTGCAGAAGATCAGCTAATGTTGAACCTCCTGCAGGCATCAAAACAATCATTTCCCCCTTGTTACATAAAATAGAACATAACTAATACTTCGGCACTACACCTACTGACCATGTTGAGTAGCTGTTCTCCGCCTTGGTTTTATTGCTACTGGTGCCTCTTGAGCGGCCATGACAACTATTCTAGTCCTCAGAGATGAGAGACGATCGATTAAACTCTTTGACAAACTATTACCCAATGACAAAGAGAAATCCACACTTCTAGGGATTCGCAGCCCTGGCACAAAAACAGCCAATTCCCCAACATTTCTAGGCCTTCTTCTGAACCCACCTGTATCTCTTGAAGTCGATACTAAGCACCCCATACCCTTGCCCGGAACTTTTCCACACTAATATAATTTTACCTGCATAAAAAATAAATAAACCATTATTCGAAGTTTTTCTAGAGAATCCAACAAATTTAATAAGAACTTAGACATATTGCCTTTAGTTAAAAAGATGCATATTCATCACTACCATAACAATTTCATCATGTTTAAGCAAAGACGATAATCATAGTGACGCAAAAAAATAAAAAAAAAACTCTAATTACCATGAAAATACTCCTCCCTAAAAGTGTATCAGAGCTCTAGAAAGTGATAACCAAGAAAAGAAAGTACAGTAAAGTGGTGGGTTTCCTTCCAATATGCAAGAAGTTTCAGAGCACCAGTGAATCTTGTGAAGCAAAGAAAATGAGGGGAAATTTCCTCATGTTGAAGGAGAGAGATGAAATAAATGCCAACTAACAAAAAGGTGGGTGGTTGCTCACGGGTTGTAGTTAAAAATTCACAAACCCATTTCTTATTTACAACTAGATTGAGTTGTAGGAGGTGATAGCTTTTATCTTTTCAAAAGTGCTTATCAGATCAAAAGACAACACGACAAAAAATTAAGATAATTTTGTTTATTTGGATTGCAGTAGTCAGGCTGCATATTTTCAAAATTCACTCGAACTTAAGCTAATATGCAGTAACAATCGAGCTAAAATATTCATAAAATCCAATTACAAACAAGCTGCTCAGCGCAAGATAACATACGCATTCGAATCAAGAGTCAATATACAAACATAAAAGAACTTAAAATCAAAACAGCTGAAGTGAGAGAATTACACCGAAGCCAAATCTCATTTCGTTTCCAAAGCCCTAGAAACTCGACGCTGGCACGAAATTAACCTAAAAAAAATCGAATAAAAAGCGAAAATTTGCAGAATTTGATGAGAATGAGCAGTAGAATTGAGCAAGCTGGAACCGAGAGGGATTCAGAGTGAGCAAGAGAGTCCAGATGGTGCCCAAAAATCGGAACTTTTCAAAAAGAGGAGAAAAGTTGAGTTTTTTCCAACACCGCTGGCTTCTGCTTGCTTGATTGAATTGCTTGATTGAATTGAATTCGGGTGGAGATTGAGATTGATATTATGATGGGTTTTTTTTATTTATAAACCCAAAATTTTTCAAATATTTAGTCCTGCACCCAACCGCTGGCTTCTTTGATATAATTTTTTTCCCCTGACAATATTAAGGTATTAATGCTAAATTTCTGCTTGCACAATGCACGGATGTTAATCACCGAAAAAGAATCTGGCGTGAAAGTGTCACGTGAAAAAATCATGTCGCAGTTTCTTAATTATATGACACAGACAGACGGTGATAAAATTTGTAAGATGTGTATGAAATTTATATGTTTAAATTTTTTTTTTAAAGTTTAAACCGTGTGATGGTTACTCGATTTTTTTTGGGTCGAATTTTTCTTCGATGACAAGCATTGAACATAAATTCAGTATTAACATCTTAATATTTCCGGAGAAAATAACTAAAAATACCAATCTAATAATATAGCCTTTTATTAATCTAGTGGAAAATTGATTTTTTAAAAATTTTAATTACATTTTTTTAAATAAACGAAGTGAGGTGGGGTGCCTAACTTCTTTGTTTTAATGGGAAGGTCAGAACTCAGAAGCAAAGGTCGAATTTGCCAAGCAGACACGGGTCCCACTAAACCAAACAGGTGGCATCGTAAGCTCTCTAGGACACGTGTGCAGTCGACTCACTCGTGTAAGCGGGTCGGTAAAAAACGTCTTATGTTTGCTAATATTAATTCACATCATAAAGAGATTTGATTTATAAAATTAGAAGGAAAAAAAAAAGGTTCTGAAGAGCAAAAATACTCCGTTAAAGTGGAAAAAATGATGCCACGTAAGAATTCCGCTTCCTTTGACATTCTCCAAGAAAATAATTTTGCTTCCTAGGCCATTGTTTAGCTTTTGACTCAAATCACTATACTCCGTTAGAACATCCGTTTGGGTGTTAATCCTCAATAAGGGAAATAAATGGAGTATTAAGGGTAGGAATTAGACTAGGAATTATACAGCCAACCCCACAGATACAATCAAAGAAATAAAATTCTTGCTAATTTTCATATGTATTGTTGTTGGATTTAATCTAATAAATCTATTTGTGGGCACATATGATTAATCAATGTGTATTGCTATCTTTCAGGATAACCCACTAAAGTGATCAATTAAGTTGGGTTAATGAGTATTTAAATATAATCATGGGGTTATATGTGCAGATATCAGGTTGTAATTGTGATTTATTGAGGGGCTAAATTACAAAAGTACAACATCTATAAATAAAGGGTTATGGTCCCTAACCTAGGGTTACACTCTCTAATTCTCTTCACCCCCATCTAGAGAGAGAAATTCGGATTTAGAGAAACCCTAAGGTTAGAAGATCAGAAACCCAAATCAAGATTTCTTCTATGGATTCAGGTATAAGCTTCCGCCCTTTTAGATTCTTGTTAATCTCTTCGAATTAATCATGACTATATGGTTTTTTAGATCTCAAGTTTTGATTTAGATCTAACAAGTGGTATCAGAGCCTCCTTGATTAATTCTTAGGGATTTAAGTTTTATTAGGTTTTTTTATCTTAAATCTTTGGTTAAAGATTCAGTTTTGGTTTTTCGGATGAGCAGTAATTTTTTTGTTCGGATGAACAGTAACGAAAAGGTTTCCGGATGAACAGTAACTGAAAAATCGTAGGTGAACAGTAACTTTTTAGAATTTTTGGATTTTTCTTCGATTTTTCTTGGTCTGGATCTGATTTTGAAAAATAAAATCGAGGAATTTTTTTTTTGGTTTGTCGGCGGCAGTTTCGGTTTGAAACCCTAAGGGTTCGTGCGTGAAACGTGCCGAATATTAAGGAGGTGGTTACCTCAAATTTTGCCGAAGCTGAAAGCTTCAAACGAACCTCGCGTTCGTTCTAAGGTGAACCTCGCGTTCAACTCAAGTGAGCGTCAAACTCAATTTTAACGAACCTCGCGTTCGTTCTAAGGTGAACCTCGCGTTCAACTCAGGTGAGTGTCAAGCTCAATTTTAACGAACCTCGCGTTCGTTCTAAGGTGAACCTCGCGTTCAACTCAGGTGAGCGTCAAGCTCAATTTTAACGAACCTCGCGTTCGTTCTAAAGTGAACCTCGCGTTCAACTCAGGTGAGCGTCAAGCTCAAATTTTGACGAACCTCGCGTTCGTGCTTCAGTCGAACCTCGCGTTCATACTTAAGTTGAACATTGCGTTCATTTTTTTAATGAACCTCGCGTTCGTTCTCAAACGAACCTCGCGTTCGTGCTTAAGTGAGTCTCGTACTCAATACAGTCGAACCTCGCGTTCGAAGTTAAGCGAACTTCGTGTTCACTATGGTTAAGCCTCAGTTTTTCATGGATCCACTTTGGTATACTTAATTTATTCAATTAAGTTATGGGCCCTAATTAAGTTGTGAGACCCCAATTAAGTTTTTGGAAATTCAGTTGATTTAAATTAAAAAAGTTTTAATTTAAATCTAATTTGGTTTTTTAATCAATTATTTAATTCAAATAATATGACATTAAGGAATTAAGGTTGTCTCTCACTCCAATTGATTAATTGAAACAAGAAGTTGCCAAAGTAACCTCTCTTGTGTAGATTGTTCATGAGGAATGTGAGATGTTTGTGTGTATGCTTTCGTGTAAATATTTAATCGGCCCAAAGGAAGGTTAATATTTATTTAGACTGTATACACATCTGCGATGATAAGCGTGTGACAATTATAAGGTTTACATGTGAATAATGAATCGATCCAAAGATAGTTTCATTATTTGACATGAGTTATTGTCAATGTTTGATCATTGCAACAAGGTATCACTTACAAGTTAATATTACTGTCCAAAGACTTGATATTAATGTTGTGCCGGTATCTTGGATGGGGATTGTCATTATTTGAATTTTATTGATTATGGTTATTGATGTGAGCATTCTTTTGTTTTATTTCAGCTAATGCATCTGCTGCAACAATTTCTGCTAACATCAACTCAATTCCCATGCTAAATGGGACAAACTTCAAGGTTTGGAAAGAGAACATATTAATTGTTCTTGGCTGCATGGATCTTGACTATGCATTAAGAACTGAACAACCCCAACCTCTCAATGCGGAAAGCACTCCTGATACAAAGAAGGAGCATGAGAAGTGGGAGCGTTCAAATCGCATGAGTCTTATGATCATTAAGCGCGGCGTTCTGGAAGCCTTCAGGGGCATAGAATCCGAAGGGATTACTAAGGCTAAAGATTTCCTTGCCGAAATTAAGAAACGTTTTGCTAAAAATGATAAGGTAGAAACAAGCACGCTTTTAGCTCGCTTGATTTCGATGAAGTATAAGGGCAAGTGAAACATCAGGGAGTATATTATAGAAATGTCTCATATTGCTTCAAAACTTAAGGCACTTAAACTCGATCTTTGTGATGAGTTATTAGTGCATCTGATTCTGTTGTCTCTTCCTGCACAATTTAATCAATTTAAGGTCATTTATAACTGTCAAAAGGAAAAATGGACTCTAAATGAGCTCATTTCATACTGTGTGCAAGAAGAAGACAGGTTGAAGCAAGATAAGACAGAAAGTGCTCATTTGGCCTATGCCTCTAAGGATAAGAGCAAGAAAAGGAAGAATGATAAGGAAGCTGCTAAGGGTCCAGTTGAGAAGAAACAACATAAGGATAATCAGGGTTGTTTCTTCTGTAAGAAGCCTGGACATGTAAAGAAGGACTGTACAAAATATCACGCCTGGCGTGATAATAAGGGTACGTTCCTTGCTTTGGTCTGTTCTGAGGTTAATTTAGCTTCAGTACCTAGAAACACTTGGTGGTTAGACTCTGGTGCTACTACTCACATAAGTGTTTCTATGCAGGGTTGCCTGAGCTACCGAAAGCCAAGTGATGTTGAAAGACACATCTTTGTGGGCAACGGACAATCGGTAGATGTGGAAGTAATTAGGCACTTTAGGTTGTTGTTAGGAACTGGTTCTTATTTGGACTTAAAAGATACTTTTGTAGTACCATCTTTTAGACGGAATTTGATTTCAGTTTCTGTATTGGACAAATCAGGTTATTCTTGTTTATTTGGAAACAATCAATTCAGTTTATCTTTTAATTCAAATGTTGTGGGAACCAGTTATTTGAGTATTTATGAAAACCTATATTTGCTTGATACAATTGCTTCTTACAATGAATCCTTGCATGTGGAATCACGTGGTACTAAGCGTAAATTAAATAAGGAAAATTCGGCGACATTATGGCATAAGCGCTTAGGTCATATCTCAAAAGGTAGAATTGAGCGTCTTGTGTCTGATGGCATTTTGGATTCCCTTGATTTTTCGGACTTCGACGTATGTGTTGAATGTATCAAGGGAAAACAGACCAAAGTGAAAAGATTAGGTGCCAACAGATCTTCGGATGTCTTAGAATTGATACATACGGATATTTGTGGGCCATTCCCTACGGAATCCTGGAATGGTCAACAATATTTTATATCATTCATAGACGATTACTCACGTTATGGGCACCTATATCTTATTCATGAAAAATCTGAGTCTCTGGACATGTTCAAAGCCTATAAAGCTGAAGTTGAGAATCAACTCAACAGAAGAATTAAAACCGTCAGATCTGATCGTGGTGGTGAGTACTACGGTAGATATGATGGTTCAGGTGAACAACGTCCAGGACCATTTGCTAGATACCTAGAGGAATGCGGTATCGTCCCACAGTACACCATGCCGGGTTCACCTAGCATGAATGGTGTAGCTGAAAGACGAAATAGGACTCTTAAGGATATGGTAAGAAGTATGATTGCTCATTCTTCTTTACCAGAGTCACTCTGGGGAGAAGCACTTAAGACAGCAGCTTACATTCTGAATAGAGTACCAAGTAAAGCAGTTGCTAAAACACCTTATGAGCTTTGGACTGGTCGAAAGCCCAGTTTAAAGCATTTACATATTTGGGGATGTCCAGCTGAGGCAAGGCCTTATAGGCCAAATGAAAAGAAATTGGACTCCAAAACAGTTAGCAGCTACTTTATTGGATTGGGGACGCCTCTTTTATATTAGGGATCCAGATACATCGAGATCGCTCTCGGGGTATTCTTGGATTATCACAAAAGAGCTATATCGATAAGGTACTTAAAAGGTTTGGCATGCAAGATTGCAGACCAGGTGACACCCCTGTTGCTAAAGGAGACAAGTTTAGTCTCAATCAGTGCCCTAAAGGTAACCTTGAAATTCAGGAAATGCAGAAGATTCCTTATGCTTCGGCTGTAGGAAGTCTAATGTATGCTCAGGTATGTACGCGTCCGGATATTGCGTACATTGTTGGGATGTTAGGCAGATACTTAAGCAACCCTGGTATGGATCATTGGATAGCAGTCAAAAGGGTTATGAGGTATCTTCAGAAAACAAAAGATTACATGCTCACATACAGAAAATCAGAAAAATTAGAGGTCATTGGGTATTCGGATTCTGATTTTGCTGGATGCCAAGATAGCAGAAAGTCTACATCAGGCTACATTTATATGTTAGCAGGAGGAGCTATATCATGGAAAAGTGTCAAACAAACACTAGTAGCTTCCTCCACTATGGCAGCAGAATTTGTAGCTTGCTATGAGGCATCCAATCAGGGAATATGGCTGCGAAATTTTGTCACGGGACTGCGCATTTTGGAAAATGTTGAAAGACCACTAAGGCTATATTGTGATAATAAATCTGCAGTAATGTATTCCAATAACAACAGGAGCTCAACTAAGTCAAAACATATTAACATTAAGTTCCTGTTTGTGAAAGAAAGGGTACAGAGTTGACAGATATCCATAAAGCACATTGGGACAAACTCCATGTTAGCTGATCCTCTTACTAAGGAATTGCCACCTAAGGTCTTTCATGAGCATACTGCTCATATGGGTGTGGTATTATTTGAGGATATTATGTTTTAGTGGGAGTTTGTAATTGTGGTGCTTTATGTTTGGTTGTATTGTCTGATCAGAATAAAGTATTCAGTTAAGACACTCTGTTACATTATGTTTGGTTTTGACCTCACTAAGGAGGACCAGTTGAAAATAGACATGTACTGATCACATTGCATGTAATTTTCATGCTGCACATCCATGATTGATCTATGTCGTTTGATTGTATTGGTATATGTGACCATTGATGGGTCGAGTCACGATAAATGTGACGAAGGCCGCTTTGATCCTATATTGATATAGTCAATGGACGAGATTGTTCGGAAATACCATTTCAGTGATAGCAATTTTTGAGCTCATAAGGTTATACACAGTTTAAGGAATCATATGGTGCCCAAGTGGGAGATTGTTGGATTTAATCTAATAAATCTATTTGTGGGCACATATGATTAATCAATGTGTATTGCTATCTTTCAGGATAACCCACTAAAGTGATCAATTAAGTTGGGTTAATGGGTATTTAAATATAATCATGGGGTTATATGTGCAGATACCAGGTTGTAATTGTGATTTATTGAGGGGCTAAATTACAAAAGTACAACATCTATAAATAAGGGGTTATGGTCCCTAACCTAGGGTTACACTCTCTAATTCTCTTCACCCCCATCTAGAGAGAGAAATTTGGATTTAGAGAAACCCTAAGGTTAGAAGATCCAAAACCCAAATCAAGATTTCTTCTAGGGATTCAGGTATAAGCTTCCGCCCTTTTAGATTCTTGTTAATCTCTTCGAATTAATCATGGCTATATGGTTTTAGATCTTAAGTTTTGATTTAGATCTAACAAGTGGCATCAGAGCCACCTTGATTAATTCTTAGGGATTTAAGTTTTATTGGGTTTTTTATCTTAAATCTCTAACCCACTAAAGTGATCAATTAAGTTGGGTTAATGGGTATTTAAATATAATCATGGGGTTATATGTGCAGATACCAGGTTGTAATTGTGATTTATTGAGGGGCTAAATTACAAAAGTACAACATCTATAAATAAGGGGTTATGGTCCCTAACCTAGGGTTACACTCTCTAATTCTCTTCACCCCCATCTAGAGAGAGAAATTTGGATTTAGAGAAACCCTAAGGTTAGAAGATCCAAAACCCAAATCAAGATTTCTTCTAGGGATTCAGGTATAAGCTTCCGCCCTTTTAGATTCTTGTTAATCTCTTCGAATTAATCATGGCTATATGGTTTTTTAGATCTCAAGTTTTGATTTAGATCTAACAATTGTTTGATAAGTTTTTTTTTATTTGTAGAAAATCGAAATGTGTTGAGCTAAGAATTAAGAGCAGTTATATCATCGTGAATGTTCCATAACATCTATACAAACATCTAACCATTGATGAAATACAAAATTTAAAGCACAAAATCTAACAAGAGAATGAGCTGCTCTAGTCTAATGCCCTTCTCTATACGCGAAATCAAATTTACATTTCGAAAATGCTGAAGCCTCCAATTGGAAATCAAATTTATACAGACATCGTGAATGTTCAATTCGATTAGAATAACATATGCTTTTTTAATTTTATTTTAACAAGTAGTTGTCAAATACTAAGTATATTAGAAAGATGATCTTTAATGGAGGCTAGATGAGACCAACCACCGAAAATATTAACAAAATGGACCTAGGTGGTTGATTGCAATAAAGAGCCCTTAAAAGATGAATCCTATATAAATTAAAAATTAAATGTATTTTCTATAAAATAACTATAATTTAAAGATGGTTTCTAGGGGTTTTTTTTTTTTTGAAATATGAAGATCAGTCGTAGGCTAAGAAGAGATTTATTAGTAGCAATGTCAATCACTTATAAATAAATAATAACAACTAAAAGAAGCAGAGGACGGGTCAATCACTCGTGTAAGATTGCTATCAGCTTGGATTAATATGAATGTCAATCATTTATTGACACTGTCCATAAATATCAACAACTTTTATACTATTTGCACCGACCAAGCAAAAGCATGTGTTTCTTGTACTCGCGCACTAAATATCACGGCGCCACTCAGCATATAATCCAAAATGGAGCTAAATTTAAAAAAAAAAAATGAAGGTTCACGTATAGGTACGCGGTCTACGAGATTACACGTCATTTGAAACCAGACGAATATATATCAAGACAAACTCCCCTAGTCCTGGCTCAAGAATATTATTCACAAAAAAATATTTCCTTCGTCCTCAAATTGAGAACGTCATCTAAAAGTTATTAAGCCCAGGTTAGAAGCATTTGCAGTTTGTACTTGTATTTGACGTTGAGTTCTGAGGAAGAGAACAAATCAATTCATACGGTAAGCAGATGGAGACTGATAACGATGACATCAATGTATGGGTTTGTCCAGTTCCAAGTGGCATGATACCACCCTTCAACATAAGTAGCTGCAAATAAATATCAATTTTAACAGTTTAATTATGCCCCTTTGAGTCGTAAAAAAAAGGAGAGTCTTGTTTTTAGTACCTTTGTGGACCTGGCAGCGCACATCAACAAAAAGCAAGGTGGGCTCTATCTAATGTTGATGCAGGATCAATATCAGCGGTGTTTGGCTGAGAAAATAGGGTTCTGATATTCTTTAAAAAAAAAATTAAAACATACAAACAAATAAATAAAGTCTTTAAAAATCCCCCACCCCCAATGAGAGGGTTCGTGACAGAAAATTTTCATTTCACAATAAATTTCATCCATTTTCATCACCAAGATTTCCATCAAAACAAACACAAACTTCCGTCCTTAAATCTTCCATCAGGAGTTTGGTACAAAATCTACTTTTATGCAACCCAGTGAACTCCATAGAAATAAACAGACGCTAAGATCCTTCTAAAATAGCATTATGCTAACTAAAGCTCTACAACCAGCAAGTTATTTAACAATAATCATACGTAGCACAAGGGACCACAGGCTAAAACTTAATCCTCCTCAAAATAACATCGTCGACGGATTTTGCGTTTTCTCCTGAACTCTTTAAGACCGTAGTAACATTAGTTAAATGGAGAACTGTTGAATTTTGTCATACTACAAGATGGTGTGAAATCATTTGAGCTAACAATATTCTGAACGCTGTAATAAAAAAAACTTACATCCAGGTTAATATGATATACAAAAGCCCAAGAACTATGTCTGGGCAATGTAAATATTCTCTCAGCTAACGTCATTCATTCGTTACCATTTTCTACCTCCATAGCTTCTGCTTCTTTCTCCTTTTCTTGCTCCTCTGTTCATGAAACAGTAATATAAGATAACTATATATGTTAAATAATTGGGTAACCCCTAATTTTGGGGATTTTGTACAAGTCCATTAACTTTCTTGGTGAAAATTTTGCCATCAACTTCCAAAGTAAAGAAACTACCTGAACTATTGAAAATGGTCATAAACGACATTAATATGAAGGGTAGAAGGTTTAAGCTATCATTATTGATATCTATTAACCCTAGCCCAAAAAATTATGAGATAAAATTACCCAAAAAAAATCACATGTCAACTTAAACTAAATGCCACCAGACATGATAGTTCAGTGGGGAAAAAAATTCATAGAGGTTTGTTCATTTAGAAAAGTTTAGAGGGTGAGGGGGTTGTGCAAAACCCTCTATTTTGGGGTTTCGCGAAATTTACTCGAAATTAAACATCTAGTTATAGAGAATCAGTAGACAATGCACTCACGCATAAGCTCATATATTGCTTTCTGTGTGCGCCGTTCAAGCTTGTCAAGCCTC
>NC_033794.1:18947013-18952789 GCF_001876935.1 Asparagus officinalis | reverse complement strand
AAGCCTCTTCTGCACATCCCTTCGAAGGTCCCAATTTGGTTTCTTAGGAGCAATATTCACAAAAGGATCCTGCATTTTGCACTCAAAATTAGAATGGGAAAATATAAAAGCTTCAATCTGCAATTATTTTTTTCAATTATAATATGATCATATACCTCAATTTTCTCGACCATTGCAGGTGCCGCAGCAACGGGGTCCTCAAACTTGGGTAGAACAGCTGGAGCAAGTTTTCCCTCTTGGAGGTGCTTATCATGAGGAAGATAATTTCTGAACTTCATGTTCAGACCCCTGGACAAAGGCAGTAGAAAACATTACATTGTTGTCTGCATAATGACCTAAACTAGATCACAGTAGTTAATTAATAAAAGGCTAAATTGCAAATATATAACCCTCACCCCCACACACCCCACCACCCCCCACACAAAAGAACCAAGAACCACCCCAACCCCCACCCCCCAAAGAAAGAGGGAGGGAGGGGGGATGCACGCACGCACAAAAACACCAAAATCTACACGTTCAGTAGCATTTATTAACCTACAACTTGTCTATATGAACTTTAACTTCTAGGAGAAAATCCGGTGTCTTTGATGTACCACATCATTGACACAGTCATCCATTTAATTACTAACACCTATCAACTAATTGCCGCATCATAATATCTCCTCCCTTTTCTTCGTTCTTTATTTTTCAATCTCAGCACCTGAACTCCAAGTGCGAACCCAACTTCTCTTCTTCATTCCTTAAAATAAATAAATAAAACCTTTTCTTTCTCTTTTGTATTCTACCAGACCTCATGTGGATCTCTCTTTTGGTTATAAGAACTTGTTTTCCCCCCCTGATTCCACAGCTTAATTACCAGTTACCACTAATTACACAAACGATACGTGACTAATATGAATCTTCCATAAAAGTGTAATCAAGATCGAAACAATGTTTTTTCTCATGGAAAAAAGTCCTGAACAAGAAAGAAAAAAATCGAAACTCTATTTAGGAAAAACAAAACCAAACCCATATCGTCCTTGATTCAATTTTTGATTTCCAACATAGAAAATGAAGGGAAAAAGTGAACTTTCCTTAGTTTCCTAGCACAGTTTGTCAAGATGCAATTTTTAAGAAAAGAGGGCAAATTAATATCAAAACCCTAGAAAGGACTACTACAGTCGATTGGGAAGAATAGACTATTCAACCGCTAGAAATAGCAGATGTAAATCCTTATATGGAAAAGTACAAATATATACATGTTGGTTTAATACAAATATTTACAATTTTCTTCTTCCTCAGATTCTGAGGTGGACGAATATGATTCGTCTTCAGTATCATTGTTAATCATAATTTTAGACAACATTCTTTTAAGACCTTCATCTTCTATTTCTTCAATTTTCTTTTTTGTATAACATCGATTAGCATAGTATCCGATACGACAACATTTATAACAATGAATTTTATTTTTCTCTTTTTTAATTTTCTTTTTAGCCTTATCTGGCTTTTCTTTTTCTTTTTCTTTAAAAAATCTTCTCTTCTTCTTTTTAAAGAATTTTTTCTTTTTTTCCTTATCAGGAATATTTTCTTTACCAACCTTATATGGTTGATAATAAGCAAATTGCTCACAGAATTCTCCCAATTCTTTTTCTTTTCGTAAGTCTTTGAGACTTTAGTTGGTTTTTGAGCTTTAAGTCATTACATAAAGCTAAACCTTCTTTAATATAGGCGTTTGACAAATACTCATATGATAGGTTGTCATAAGGGATATATCCCCCATATTCAGATCAGATTTTATTCCGAACTCTTTCTGCAAATAATGTGAGTAAACCATCAATAAATTTAGCTCTCCAGTGAGAGCTATTAGCATCATTGAGAGACATAACTCTGCTAAAATAGGTGTCTTTATACCACCTAAAATGAGTTAAAGATGGACATCTAAAATTTTATAATAATGTCTTAATTCTTTCACCTTCATTAAGATAAGCACCAGTAAAATGATGTGCTATGGCTAACATTAATGTATAAATAGCATCTTCTTGCTGAACTCCATTTTCTATAAAACCACAAGTTATAAAAGAAACTATCATTCTTTTGGTATTACCATTTTGTTTACATATTGTTCCATACATTAGCATTCTATGTATAGTAGCATTTACTTGAGTATCAGATAAACTATCTATATTCCATTCGTAGATATTTCTACCATTATAATCAGTCTGTAGATAAGGCATCATTTTCTTCAAATAAAACATCTGTTGGAGTAGGTCGTTTGTAATAGTATCTTTCCAGTCTTTTTCTAGGATGATTTTTAATTTTATTTATTTCTGTAAAATTATTCTCTACAACTAATAATTCTATTGGAGTTATATCTCCAGAACTGTCTGTATCAGACGAATTATCTTCTTCAGATATAACTGTAAAAATTGATGGTAATACTGTATTAAGTGTATGAATTCTAGCATTAGTTAATTTTTTAGCTAGAATATCTATAATTTCTGGTGTTATTTCACTATCTTTTTTAAATCCTGATATATCTATCGGGGGTTTTATATTAGTTTGTTCTAATTTTCTTTGAGAAACTTTAGTTTTTTCTAATAGTCTTAATGAGGGTATAACCTCATTTATTTTAGATAACAATTTATCTAAAGCATCTTCAACTCTAATAAGTTGATCTCCTATTGTTTTAAGATGAATATTAGTATAATTATTTTGTTTAATAATTTTACTTAATTCTTTCATATGATCCTCATTTAACTCATTAGGCTTTATAAAAGCCGTAGCCTCTATAGTAGAGGGATGTACATCTTTTAAATGTAATGGGTCAATTGGAGGATTAACTGACCTAATAATCTTACCCGTAGTTGTTTTCTACTGTTTTAAGTGGTCTTCTAAAACTCCTATTTGAGTTTCTTGTTTATAGATATATTGTTTTAAAAACCATGGAATAAACTCCTATTTGAGTTTCTTGTTTATAGATATACTGTTTTAAAAACCATGAAATAAAAAACTTAAATTCTTGTTTTAATTTAAGTTCTGAATAATACTTGTTTACCCGGTTTAACTGGTCTTTTTTCAAAAAAAAATTAAAAAACCATTTTCGAATATCTTCATGTTTCTTTAGGTAAAATTCTTTATTGAGAATTTCCCTTTCTAAACTTCCTTTTTCAAAATTCATTATTTCATACGAAAGCTCATCTCCGTATTTGGAGGAGAAATTTTTTCCTTATATAAAGGATGAGGAATATTATTATCAGATATATTTATCCCTTGAACAGAACTGGTTATATAAGATCCAGATCGAGATAATGAATTTCTGGCAGATGTTGCCACGTCAGATATTCTGACAGTTCTAGATGTAGATGGATTAAATGTTATCTCAACTTCTCTATCTGTTGTTTGCACAATTTGATAAATATCTTGATTAATAATAGGTAAAGGTTGTACAGCGTTAGGGACAACCCAATTGTCAGGGAAGTTTATTTCATCCCATTTTATCTGTTTATTAACAGCAATATTAGAAGATAAAACATTAGTTTCTACCAAGACTGTTTTACCTGGTTTAGAATGAATTTTAGCCTCCGGGGATAAAGTATTAAGTACTTTGTAATGGATCCTATAGATGATAGCAATAGTTTCAGATCCAGGAATATAATTGTACCCATGTGTCTTGATATTAAGACTTATTACATCAAAAATATTTGGATCGGTCAAAGATAGACTTAGATTAGGATAAACATTAAAATATACTGGTCTGTTACACAAACTAGTTTCCATTATACCCATTAAAGATTGGATCCAATTTAAACATCTTGAGTCTCTAAGACAGACTAATAAAGATGCATTAAGACCTGATAAGGTCAAATGTCTAAAGGCAATTTGTATTAAACCAACATGTATATATTTGTACTTTTTCATATAAGGATTTACATTTGCTATTCCTAGCAGTTGAATAGTATGTTCTTCCCTATCGACTGTAGTAGTCCTTTCTAGGGTTTTGATATTAATTAAAGACTTATAGTCTAAAAAGCCAATTTTATAGATGTCTCTATTAGGAACATCGGGTATAGTCCACTTATTAAGTGATTCTATGTCAGTCTCATATTCTGTTAACTGAGCATTTTTTACTTTTTTTATTCCAGTATAACTAGATTTTCGAGCTGTACTACTTTCTATGATGTCTGGCATAATTTTTTCTTACAGATTTATCTTCTGATTATTTAACCAATAAGGATGAAGAATTTCTATTTTTCTTTTTATTCTCTATGAAACAACCTAGCAGAAAGCTTACACGTCTGTCAACGACTTACACTACCCTAAACAGCCATCCCGGCAACAACGGGTTTTACACTGCGTGACTTAGATGACGTCCCATAAGCATGCAAACTAAGTTCTTAAACAGAGAATGAAAAGAACATATATAAATTCTACATTCTTACAAGTAAACAATCAAAAAAATAATCTGTAAGAGCAAACTTAAGCAGACATGTAGTAGTTTAACATGGCTCTGATACCAAAAGTAGTTGTAGCGTTTGATAACGTGAGTTATTTGCTTAATGGCTGGGAATCGGTGTTTTCAAGGGCATCAGGTGCGGGGTTCTGTCGATCTAAATCAAAAAGAGGAAAAACGAAGCCAGAGAGAACTAAATCAAAAAGGGGGAAAACAAAGCCAGACAGAACTAAATCAAAAAGGGGAAAAACAAGGCCAGAGAGAACTAAATCAAGCTAGGGTTCTTTCGATCTACTTACCTCTCCTCCGAAAGTTGTCTGCATCCTCAAAATCGGAGAAGTTATCCAGCATGGGCAGTCACGAAGTCGACGGCGATCGGCCACGAGGACGACCGCGATCGGCGACGAGGATGACCGTGATCGACCACCAAGACGACGAAGATCGGCAGCCAAGGTTAGTATTTCCTTTCCAGTTTTTTTCTTTTTTTCCTTTCTCTTTGTTTTCCCTTTCTTTCCAGCTTTTTATTCCTCCTCAACGAGAAGCTTCGTTCCCAGCTTTTTTCCTCTTTGTTTTCTCTGTCAACCCACTTGGATTTTTTTTTCTCCGGCCTTCTTTTTCCTTTTGGTAAATTGAGTGGGGACCGGTTCAGTGGGAAGTGGGGAGCGGTTCTTTTTTTTTCTTTTTACTGTAGCTATTTTAACAATAAAAAAAATATTATCTTGTGCTGGCCAATATTTTTTGACTCGTGGATTAGGAGGAAATATTGTTCTCGAATCAAGTGAGAATAGAATAAAGTAAGTAAAATGAGAGTGAGAATGGAATGATTTTTTTTATTTTGAGGATATATTAATTTGTGAAACTGAGAATTGAGATGATTATTCATATTTTTTTTATTTTGAATGTTATATATCTATAAATTATTTAAATAAAATAAATTATTTAACCTACGTTACGCTATGCGTTATTGCTATTGTAACTTAACCGGAGGTAAACGTTACGCTATGCGTTATCGCTATTTTCAACATTGATATATATATATATGAATCGTGTCCCCGTACCCTACTTTTTACAAATTTGCTGTGTCTCGTACCTATGCAACATTGGATCTGAGGGATTATAAAGCTCTACTGAAGTATAGTTGAAGAGTTTTTTACAATTTTCCCTTAACAAATTAGCAACTCATTGGTTCCCTTTATAGAAGCTCCCATAGGCACCCTAGGTAACCAAGGCATCTAATAGCAGAACATGGGCTGCAATATACATTGGCTCAGATAATAATGTCAAGGCAACTCGCAAGCAGAGGTGAAGCTAGAATTTTCTTCCCTTTTTTTTCTAGGTCGGGTTCCG
>NC_033794.1:18919193-18947003 GCF_001876935.1 Asparagus officinalis | reverse complement strand
ATTAATACAAAAAATTCCTCTTATTTCATAAGAAAAAAGAATAATAACTTCAAATCAAATTTGTAATTTTTTTCATTCAAATATATTCATAATAGAATACAAATACTAAAAGTCATATGACAATATGAAAACATAAAAGAAAGAAAGGTAGATAAAAGACCTTTTAAGAATGATGTGCCCAATGACACTTGATGGAATCAAATTCCTCTATATGATCATGTTGGTGGTAAATTCTTTTGCGAGTTCATTTTTTTTTCAATGTAAACAACCAAGTTGACTGCTACAAATCTATCAGTCATTTTGTTGCGAAGTAAAATGTTCGCTCTGTAGTGGCACTAGAAACTTGAAGTATTAAAACAAGATGAACAAACCTATCAATGAAATTGTAAACATTTGCCTTTCCTGTAACTGGTTGTTCTTTGGCACAACTCAGAAAAGTTGGACATATTCTGAATCTGGATGATTTTGCACAAGAATGTAATGCTCACATTGAATGGTATAAAGGGCATCTCATTTGACCCCAACCCACCTTAAGAAATTCTATTCCTACTAATATATTTATTGGGCCCCACTTTACTCTTTTACACCTCTCTGGTCGCAGGCTTAGTTTAGTTTAGTCAAAGCAGAAGTTTTATGGGTTATTTGCATATATACCTCTTAAATTGTCGCTATTTGCAAACATGCCCCCCCCCAAATCTTAGTATTTGCAAAACTACCCCTCAAATCATCATCTTTGGGGGAAAAACCCACCCCTAAAATCAACAAATCATCTACTTGGTGATAAAAATTTGACTATTTTGTTATTAATTTTTACATTGTAGTTGTAAATTAGTTTATCAAAATTGATGATTAATTGCTTTGAGGGTAATTTACCCCAAATTGATGATTTGAGGGCTAGTGTTGCAAATACTGAGATTTGGAGGGTATTTTTTGCAAATAACCATGATTTAAGGGGTATATTAGCTGGTGGGACCTGGGTCTTTTTGTTACTTCCTTTGTTACAGGCTTAGTCTGTATCAATGTTTCATTCACAAAGAGTATATACCATAGGTAGATAAATTTGCTTTTTCTTGTCTTCTTTTTTGTTTTTGTTTTTTTTTGGGATGTGGGTCGGGGGGGGGGGGGGGCAAGAAGCCCAACAACAAACATGGGTTCCACTGCTTCGCAAGTTAACTTTATATTTACCATGCCAGCTTGCAACGTTAACTATATACTTACCATGCCGGTTGTAAATTACACACGGTAACGTGGCTTCCTCTTCCTCACACACAAACAGCAAAATGTACGGGGGGCGGTATGCGGGGGTGGTGGGGAGGGGGGGGAAATTAAAACTAAATAAAAGCGAACAAGCCTAACGAGTTATTTGCTTGGGTTTTTTGAGGCTGAAGTCAAAAAAGTAAGAAAATAAGGTTTGATGTGTAATGCATTAGCACCTGTGGCTTTCATATTCATGCATGCATGCCTGCCTGCCTGCCTGCCTACGAACATGCAGGGGGAAGATGTTTTTGTTTGTTATTTTAGTGTTGAAGATGGAAAGCAGAAAAGCATGGTGAAAATGTGCATTCTAGGAACGGCAAGGAGGGTGAATGAAGCAATTGCAAGAGAACCTCAAGAATTTTGAGATATTCTAGCGGAAAAGCGCAAGAGATAAGGTAAAAACAAACGACAAAAAGAGAGAACTTCTAACATAAGGTGAACAGTACATCAATATAAGAGAAGGGCAGTGATGATAACAAAATAAGTGAAGCAAAAGATCAATAATTGTATAGCAGAAAGGCATGATGGATAGCCCAAGGTTACCCATCAGAATTGCTACAGTGTCAATAGCAAGTAACGAAGTGTGTTCCCAAGTTATATATGGAGTTCTTAGTGCATAAAGAAAATATATGTGAAATGAGCAATGGGGGTTTATGAGGATCTTCCTAGAGAAGGATTTTGAAGATTTAGAAAACATTTAAGATGCTTAAAAAGCTTATACAGAAGATTCCCTCCCTCCCTCCCTCCCTCTCCCCCTCTCTTCTCTCTGGTCTGTTGGGATATAAGGGAAACATGTGAAGAGCCACCCCTCCCTTCCTCTTGATTTTTTTTTTTTCTGTTGGGATATAAGAGAAACATGTCAAGAGCCACTATTCAATAACATTTGCCCCCTTGCAAAGGATGTGTAATTTAATAAGAATTACATCATAACACGAATTCCGCTTAGCATGTATTTTCTAATTACTATCTTTCTTACAAAAACCACAAAACTAACGACCGAACAACTTGCATGCTGCATATGTTATTGAATGACCTGTCTCTTACTAATTTCTGGTTACTGTTATTTCTCAAAAAGCAAAAGAAAAAAGTTACTGTACTATTGCTAAATGAAAATTCTCTATGCTTTAGCCCCAAAAATTGCAACTGGTAAATGGTGCTCGTACGTTTAGCAAATGCTTTCTCTGCAAGAGGTGATCACTAAAGAATAAGAATCAATCTACATCTTTGGAGGGAATGGAGGTTATATGATTTAAACCACTTAAAACACATGCTTATAGAGTTGAAATATGACAGTATCATTCATGTGAAAGTTCAGAAATGGGTAGATCGTAAAACCACCACCAACCTCTAAGATTGCTCACCTGAATTGTGATGGGACATCAATGACCAAACTAATGTCATCTTAATAACTATTAATAGAAGTATTTTGCTACCTATATTATCTAATACAACCGAAACTCTACGGAGATAAACTTCAAACTTTAGGTAGGTAGAATAGTAGTGATATTAGCTTTCAAGGGAGACAGTCCATAGCAGTGACAGGGATACCTCTACATACATGAAATGTAACAAGAACAAGATCCATAATAAAGCAAGAAACCCATCAACTTACATGGACACCAGCAGTACCACATAATTACAAACATAAAAAAAACACTAATAGAACTGACCCTCTTAACCGACATAATTTATATTTGCGGCTAATTCGACAAGCAAAGGATAGATAACTTACTGGCTTTCCTCAGTTTCTTCTGACTCTTCTGCTTTACCATCACTTTTTGTTGAATCTCCATCAGGTGTGGTTAAAAGCTCTTTTGCTTCTCTTAGAGCCTTCAGCCTCTCACGGCGTTCACCAGCAGCTTGTTCTATTGACTTATCTTCAACATCAGCAACCTCTCTGCATGAAATAAATCCAAATCAAAAATTTTCCTCAAAGAATACTGTAAGCAATCATCAACTTGATGTTAAAAAAAATTCAAACACCCAGACCTGTTCGATAATCACGTAACACAAATTTTAAGGGTCAATTGGATACGAAGAGAGGAAGTCCGGAAAAAATGGCGACTGTAATTTACTTGTATAATAGTAATACTATCAACAATTCTAATATCATTTGTTTACACCAATGCCTTTCTACATAAGTGAAAATCCAAATTCCAAATTAACCAACAGCGCTCATATATAAAACTTTGACTTCTTCGTGTATTCCTTATTTCCATTTTCCATAGTTTTCAAAAGCCGTCCAGGCGGCCTAACCGGTACTAAGGCCGGCGGCCTAGGTCTTGGAAGCACCTACGGGGGCATGGGTTGTTATGCGAACTGCAAAGCTTAGGCCGTGGTCTAATTTCATCCGTTACCTCCACCGGGTCCTCCAACCTCCTGGCCACCTCCACCAACTCCAAACACTTCCACCACCTCCAACCTTCAGCAAAATCTTCTCCACCTCTAGTTAAAAAAAAAAGAAAAAAAATCTGCCTAGGCGGGCGCCTTGGCGCCTAGCACTTTCTGTGATATTGTCTATTTCATTACTTTTAAGACAGCACCGATAATCCTATACTCGTATCAAGTCTCAAACAGTATTCTGAATGAGAGATTGGTTCTCCAAACTCCAAAACAGGATTAGATTTTCCTTTGGACTTGAGCATAAAAGTCATGTCAACTTTTGAAACAATGAAATAGAAGCATATAGCAAATTAAAAAAAAAGAAAAAAAGAAAAAAAAACTATACCCCTCGTCAACAGAAAGTCACTCATACACATTGGTAACGTTTGTAGAATGCTTTCTGATAATTGATCATTTTACTTTTCTGTCCAATATTGGTTGCCCTAAAATTTTACAGTTTTTATATTTTAAAGATCCAATTGTCTTCGTTTTCTACATTCGATCTCTTCAAATTTCTCAGAATTCTTGAAAGTTGCATAGAGTTAACAATAAGTTCAACGACTACGTGAAATTATGAGTAGTACTCAAAATTTTAGTAATAGGAGAATATTTTTCCAGAAAATTATCGAGCATACTCACTGGTTTCCGTTGGGAGTGGGCGCGTCATCGGGCATGGAGGAGAGTTCTTGAGCAGCTCGAAGAGCCCTCAGCCTCTCGCGGCGATCGTTGGCCGCTCGCTCGATCGATTCCTCTTCAGCTCCCATTGATTTCACCGCACGAATCGACAAAGGGATTGAAACCCTAAATCGAGAATCGACAGAAGAGGGGGAATTGGGGGCTAGGGTTTTACAAATAAAAAATAACGGTTCGTACCCGGATCCGAATAATAAGTAGAGCCGTTAACGGGCTTGGCTAAGGCCCGATACCAACTCATATAGGCCAATAGTTTGTAGATTTCTCTTGTTGGAACCTATAACATCTTTGGGGTTTTTAACATCGTTGGGGTTTTTATATTTGGGCCCAATGCATTACCTTGATTTATTTATAAAAACAATGCCAACTCGTTTCAACTGTACTTATAAATCCATAGAATTATGTGTATTTGTCTCTAGACCCAAAAACACTGATACATCTAATATGCATACATCATATACAAAAATAAATTATAAACCCTAAATTACCCCCCCCCCCCTCTTCTTCCTCCTACTCTCTGTTAACTTAGGGGGTGTTTGGCAATCTGAAAGTGAATTTAAAATATGTAGGTTACTTTTTTTGCAAATAACTTTTACATCCATGTCAGCACGCAAGTGAAATACATTGTTTGTTTGAAAAATTAAATTATTATCGAAAGTGCAATATGAAGATGATGCGGCAAAATAAGATTAATTAGAAAGTATAATTAAAATCATTTAATTAAATCAGTTACTTTTTTGTTACTTTCATGTGACTTCACCACTTTTTTAGGGGAAGTCAAAAATACATTAAATCATATGTGGTAAATTTCTTATATCTCACTTTCATAACCACTTACATGAAAACAAACACCTTAATTGTTAAATAAAAGTAACTTTCTCACTTTCATATTTTACTTGCATGCAAACAAACACCCCCTTATTTCATTAATGAGGTAGCATAAACTGCCTCATAAAATAATATACGCGTCTAAAATGACAAGAATGTGAAAATTGTGGTGGAATACCACATGTTCTTTTTAGAAAATTATAGCTACTTTTTTCATGAACCAGCTATTATAAACTTCTCCAAAATCAGTTACTACGCTATCATGATCCTTTTTCTCTATAGCTATAGGAATCATAAGCTTTTAGTTACAATTTACTGTTAACCATGTAAAAAATGTTCACGATGTGTTTGCATTTCAAGTTCATAAATAAAATCATAATCGGCAACAATTTACTGTTAACCATGTAAAAATGTAAAAGCTCATGATTGGGTTTTGCTAACTATTACCTAGATGTCTCGTTTGGTACGTGGGAATGAGTGGGAATGGAATGCAATTCCAACTCATTATTCATGCATAACAAACACGATGTATTTTTAGATGCTAGAATTACTATTCTCACTTCTTATCAATTCCTACTTTATGTGGGGATTGTCATTCCTAACCATTTGACAAGGAATTGATATTTTCACTTAAGTGGGAATAAAAATAATTAAATAATTGCCTTTCCCTTTTGAAGATGAAGTCTTGGCTAATAAGGCTTCTTCAATTTTTTCACCATTTTCTTCATTCCTCATTGCTCTCCTTTGGTCTACGGCACTGAGGGCATTGACTAAATCCACTAGAGTTATTTTGGATAGGTCTTTGGAATTTTCAAGTGAGGAAATTTTGGACTCATACCTTTCGGGAACAGTGACTAAAATTTTATCAACCACTCTTTCATTTGAAAATGTTTCACCAAGCAATCTAATTTGATTGACAATAGCCATAAGCTTACCGACATACACTTTGATGGTCTCACCTTTCTTCATCTTTTGCATCTCAAATTCCCTTTTGAGATTAAGAACTTGCATCAATTTTGTTTGATCGTTGCCTTCGAATTCTTCCTTTAGCATCTCCCACGCCTCCTTAGGTGATTCACAAGTCATTATACTTGTGAAGATTCCGTCCGACATAGCCGAATGAATACAGGAGAGGGCTTTTGGCTTCTTTGCTTTTTCTTCATCGTGCGTCTTGATTTGTTTTAGGGTTGGATTTTGTGGAAGAGGGGTTGGCTCATAGTCACTCTCAACAACTTCCCATAAACTCAAAGCTTTCAAATGAGATTTCATCTTGATAGCCCAAGATTGATAATTGTCTCCATTGAGGATGGGGTATGGAAACGAAAAATTGTTGGATGCCATTAAAAAACAAAGGTTGATCACTCTATTTTTTTAAATCCTCACAAACCCAAGAAAACTGGAGCTCTGATACCATGTTGGGAATTAGAGAGGAGATGAGGAGATAATATTTTTCTATATTATTCATCAACTAAAAGTGCCTTTATATAGGCTTACAAAACAACTTAATCACCATAAAAATCTAAACTAATTTCAGATTTATTAGTCACTACTCCACTAACAAAATAACAACTAAAGACAAAGTCAACTTTGAATCATTCTTCAACAAGCCCTCTTCAAACTTTTCTCCCATCGCAGACTCTTCACTTATGGGCTTCTTCTCTCTCAACTTAGAGACAAATGAGTAGAACCCATTGCTCAAGGGGGAAGAGCAGCTCACCTTAGTTCTTTAGGACATGATTTCTCTGGTAACAAAGTAATGGCTTTATAGCCTAATTTAGTTTCATGCTCGTTATGTGTTTGACGAAATGCCCATTTAGGATTTTTCTATGTTGGCTTGCTTGATAGTTGATTAGCTTTGTTTGGTTCATGCCCGCTATGTGTTTCATGAAATGCCTAAAGTAGGGTTTTTTTGTTTGTTTGCTTCTTTATTGATTACCTTAATTTAGTTTCTTGCTTGTTACATGTTTGGTGAAATGCCCAATTGGGATTTTTTTTTGGGTTTGTTTGTTTGCTTGATTAGCTTGATTTTTGTTTCACATTTGGAATTTGTTTGATGAAATGCCCATTTGGATAATTTGTTTGTAGTTGGAGGATATGAAGTTAGATGCCTCGTCAGAGGCGGCGACAGTGGAGCTTGTAGTGAAAGGGGTTATCGGGAAGATGGTTGATGAGATAGAGTATGGGCTCATGATGGCGATGGATTACATGTTATTCATTTTGGACATTATGGTAGAAGCAAATTTAAATAGTTTGAGAGGAATTCAAAGTTAGTAAGGTTCAATTTAGTATTTCTCCTTTTAAATATGCAATGCTAAGGATGGAAAACGATATTGATGTAATCCCTAGTAAATTGTATCACACTTCCACTTTTTAAAACTCTGTCCAATCCTATTAGTATAATCTTATCAACATACTTCAACTAGATAGTGCTTTTGTGGAAGGTTTTTCAATCAATGCATTTTTTTTTTATAAGCTTAGCTTGTTTTACATTCCTTGATATATTACTAATGTTGGATTATGTTTTATTGTGTTTGCAGTGAAGATATGAAAGTTAGACTTTCATCAAAATTGGTCTACTTTTGAAGCCTAATTCACGACCGTATTTATTCCACTACATTGCAAGTTCTGTGCATGTTGCATATGGACATGATAAGTATGTGTTGTGTATGCGATGTTATTTATGGAGATGAATGAAAGTGTAACATGTTATTTTAGAAGTGTAGCCAGAAATTTTTAAAGTACAGTAGATTATTTTCATTGACAATAAGCTTTAGCGGTCTTGATTGTATTTTGTGTATACAATAAATTTGTATATGACGTGCATTTAATGTTGATTTTTTGCACGTTGCTCATGGATATGATGAGTATGTATTCTTATGGAGGTGAATGCAACGTAATATTATATAATGTGTAGTTTGTATGTATAGCAGGTTGTAAGATATTTTGAAAGTATAGCATATTATTCTGAAAGTATAGCACGTTATTCTAAAAATATAGTATATTACTATATAAGTATAGCAGATTATTTCAAAAGTATAGCATGTTATTCTAAAAATATAGTATGTTACTATGAAAGTATAACAAGTTCTTCTGAAAGTATAGCATGTTATTTTGAAAGTATATCATCATATTCTGAAAGTATAGCGTGTTATATTAAAAGTATAGTGTGTTATCCTAGAAGTATAACAAACTATACTTTTAGGATAATAAGCTATATGTTAATGTCAGTAATCTAACTAAGGGTTAAGTGTGGATTGTTTAAAGTATTGGGATCCCCAATCTTCTTTAAAAAACTGGTCTTCGGGCAGCGAATCTAGTCCTACACATGAACAATGCATGAGAGGGTCGGAGTTAGGATCTCCTGTGATTCCTCCGACAATTAAGTTAGTGTTCAATTTGAGTGGAGAAGAAGAGAGAGTGTGCAGTGTTTTTAGCAAGAAATTGCATACCCTAAGCAGTAGACAACATCTTTCCTTGATAGCAGATCCAAAGAACAAATGCATAACTACGGCTGAGTCCAAGTAGGAGGCTCAATTGGCAGTCACTTTATAGGTGCCAGCTGCAGAGTGGTATGAGTCACCTAGGCATTTTAAAGTGATGGTGATAAGGTATGCGTGGAGCTGACGAGGTCCAAAGAGCCATAAGACTTTTGAGGCTGGAGCAATGATGATTCTGATCATGTATTCAATGTGATGGCAATCGACTATCGGCAGCAGGCTCGAGGATAAACTGTAAAACCCCGTATTTTTGTTAGAAGTATATGTGAATTATTGGTGATAGATAATTCTATTGTGGTAAATGACTTGAGGTCATAGATATACTTGATAACAAGTTATCAGATATGTATGAGTGTATTTTTATAGAGTTTTGTGTATTGGTTTTGGCAAATTAACAAAACATGCACGAATCTAAAAAACGTCGGCTTAGTCGACTCATGAGTCGACCTATGAGTCGACTTACGAGCAGATTTCCAGATTTTTCAGTTGCGGGTTTGAGTGAGTTTTCTTTAGGGTTTTAACCGTATTATATATATTTTCTTTTACCCGAAACTAACCTCAAACCCATCAGAATCCTAGAGAAACCCAGCCACTCTCTCTCCTCAAACCCTAGTTCGTTTTTGGTGATTTTTGGGGGATTTTCGGAGGATTTCAACGGGTTTTGGCGAGGTGCAGCCAAGGGAATCATCCTCTCTCGGATTCAAAAGTTGTTCTAGCATACCAGAGGCGAGCAACATCTCGCCTAACCCTCACCCAGCGTTTGTATAGTTTTCTTTGAGATTTATTTCGAATTCTTGAGCCTAAAACATATTTTTGTGCATAAAGATAAATGCTTTATATTATGAGTTGCAAGATCTACATTTTCAGTTTAATAAAAACTCACCAACGTTTTTGTAATGTAGATCCAGATCTGGAGTTAGTTTTAAACATGTGTTTCTTTGTGATTTATTTGTTTTTAAACGTTTTTAAACATGGATAAATATGTTTAGGGTTTTAATGTAAGTTATTACATGCAAATCTTTCGTTTCTGTTGATACACATGTGTTAGAATCGGAAATATTTTGTTGGACATGATGAAGAAGAACTTTAGATTTAAAATTTTCATATAAATCATCGTATGCAGAAAAACTGGGAATTTTCTGCTCAGTCGACTAATGAGTCGACTGATGAGTCGACCAATGAGTCGACTGACGGAAAAATTTACAGTTTTGTGTTTTGTTCTGGTCGACCAATGAGTCGACCAATCCCAGTCGACTCATGAATCGACTAATGAAGAATTTTTCAGTTTCCTCGGTTTGGATCTGTTTGGGTTGTTTCAGTTTAACTGAAACTGTTTATGCTTGTTTATTATTATTGCATGCTTTAATATGAACGAGGAGTCGCCTCGAATAACGGGTATTAGAAATTATTGTTTAACCTGTATCTTTACATGTGAGATGACATGCGGACACGAGTTTAGGTTTGCACACTGAGACACGTGAGAAATTAGGGTATATGCATCTGTTCATATATTTCATCTAGTCCATGTGTTGGGCAATTATGATGTGTAGTCCATGTGTTGGACATTTATCACATTCAGTCCATGTGTTGGACAATTTTCATATGCAGTCCATGTGTTGGACATCCACTACATCTAGTTTTAGTCCATGTGTTGGACATCAGTTTAGACCTTGAGATTGACACTGATACTTGCATAGGCTGAGTTACGATATGACACCGGATTTAAGTTCTGAGATGAGTTTGTCTTCTTTTATTATTGTTCCAGTATTAGATTTCGGGTTTGGTATTTACGGATTTACAGTTTGAGATACAAGGTATATACATGAGGGTTTCCTTGTTTGGATTATTTCGCTCGACGTACATATACTCGTGTTGTAATTTTCTAAGTACTAAAACCCTCTTATCATTAGGGGTCTACAATTTGAGCTACAAGGTATATACATGAGGGTTTCCTTGTTTGGATTATTTCGCTCGACGTACTTATTATGATGTTGCTCGCTAGCGCTTTGACGCTCGTTGTCCCTCCCCCTTTTAGGTAACGAGCCAGGAGCCTGGAGAGTCACAGGTTGATGGCGATGCATTTTAGCTTCAGCTATCTGTTTTAGTTATATTTTTCTTTTGAGCTCCACTGTAGACTTCTGTTTAGACATTTGAGGATTTTATTTCTAGAAGTTGTAAAGGTTGTGTGCCTTATTTCCTCTTATTCGGACATTTTATATTTGAGACTTGTTGAGAACTCCAGTTCATTTATTTCAGACATTGACTTGTACTTCAGTATGTTAGATGATGAAATATTAATTTGATCTCTATTATTTCATCAGTTGATTCTTGTATTATTTTTTACTTGCTTTTATACCTACACCTGTTATTGACTCTACTAGAGAGATAGTAATTATGATGGTGAAACATGTTATTATATGGTGTGGTGTATGACATGTTTAACATTCTTGGTTTCACCTTGGACTGCAGCCTTGTGTGAACCCAGGAGCGTCACAGTTGGTATCAGAGCTCTAGTTCCAGTATCCTTATGATCATCCTGTGTCGAGTCGTGGAGCTAGGATAGAGTTCCTTGGGATTCATGTATAGAGTCTGTAAGGATTCCCTAGTATGAGTGAGGATGATATATGCGTATATCTTAAAATTTAAGGATATTTTTTTTATGACAACTATTTTTGTGTAAATTTAAAGTATTTGTGTGAATACTAAATTGTTGTGAAAATCATATTGTGATATGCTATGTATGTGTATATGTCTATTTTGACTCATAAACTCTTATTTTCTTATGATGAGAGAGATGGCAGGACGTGGTAGACCTCGTACTCGGAGAGCTGGATAGGCAGAGTTGCAGCAGGCTCCACCTGAGCCACAGCAAGCTCAACCCGAGCCACAGCAGGCACCACCTGAGCCACAACAAGCTCCCCAGTACCTGATAGATCTTATGGCTCTCATAGTAGCTAGGATGGTAGCAATTGAGGAGCTTGTGGCGAATCATATCACGCCACCAACGCCACCACCACCACTAGCAGATCAGCCACAGGAGATACCAGCCGTTCCTATTAGCGAGATACCCCCAGAGACCGCACCTGCAGCTATTCCACCAGCAATTCCGGATAAAGCCACAGAGCAGGAGGCTTGGCTCCGTATGGTAGAGAGGTACCAGAAGATGAGGGCACCTGAGTTTCAGGAGACATCAGACCCTCTTGCAACCCATAAGTGGAAGTAGGATGTAAGTAACACCCTCGACATATATAATGTGGATTCGGTCCAGAAACAGAGATTGACATCCTACAGTCTGAGGGGAGAGGCCGGAAGATGGTATCGATTCCAGCTCACTCCAGAGCACCGGATGACCCTCACATGGGAGGACTTCGTCTACTTCTTTGACGGGC
This sequence comes from Asparagus officinalis, assembly GCF_001876935.1. Taxonomy (NCBI): domain Eukaryota; kingdom Viridiplantae; phylum Streptophyta; class Magnoliopsida; order Asparagales; family Asparagaceae; genus Asparagus; species Asparagus officinalis. The sequence continues at coordinate 18,934,957 of NC_033794.1, read as the reverse complement.
AATATATTTCTTCTGCAGCACGGACTGGGAAGGAGCTTGAATTGTCCTGGTTGACTCAGGAAGACATGTCAGAGGCAGACTTTGAGAGCAGATTTATGGAGTAGCTACACTTCATGGGTATGTGGCAGACAAGAGAACGATAGGCTCAAATGTTTCTAGCAGGGCTCCTCCCTAATCTTCGTCGATACCTCGTCTCGAGGAAGTTCTATTCAGTTCGAGAGGTAGCAGAGGCCGCCACCTCACGGGAGATTGAGACTGTCATGTTCTAGAAAGATAAGGAAGGGAAGACTAAGGCAGGACAGAACGGGGACAATGGTAAGAACAAGAGACCTTTTTTGGGACCTCAGCAGCAGCATCAGGACCCTCATAAGAAGGGACCCCAGCAGGATCATAGAACGCATCAACAGCGTAAGTTTTAGGGAGTTTGCTATAATTGTCGTAAGGTCGGACATAAGGCATCGGAGTGTCGCAGCGCACCAGTAGGAGCTCAGCAGGGCAAGGGCCCGAACCAACAATAGTAGAGAGTTCAGGACAGAGGTCAGGGTCAGCACATGAGGCTAGAGGCACCGCCAGCAGCTCAGAAGACTGAGGGACAGATTCGTGCAGTTCAGGAGGTTCCTCAGGGGAAGATAGTTCTGTACTCTCCAGCACTAGCAGCAGAGCAGACGTCAGCCACAGGCAGAGAATATGCGGTAGTATCACGTGATCATGGAGCTAGCGGAGCAGTGGTGGAGGGTATGTTCCTTGTGAATTCTTTTCCCGCCCGTATTCTCTTCGATTCGGGAGCTTCACATTCCTTCATTTTGTATGATTTTATGTCTAGACTCCAGCTTGTACCTCAGCCATTAGACACTCATTTATCAGTTTTCACCCCCTTTAGGTGAGATATCGCTTCTGGAGAGCGTTTGTAGGAGGTGTACTATCAGTTTAGATGAGTCGGAGTTCGTTGTCGATTTGATAGTGTTGCATATGTCTGAGTTTGATGTTATCCTTGGTATGGATTGGTTGTCTTTCTACCATGTTAGTATTTACTGCTTTGCGAAGACAGTCAATTTGCGGGCGTCCGATGGGTCCGAGATGATTGTGGTAACCTCTTAGGGCAACCGTTTTGCGGAGTCATTTCTGGCGTACATCGAGGAGGTGATGTGACGGGATCGGAGTGTTAATTTATTGGAGACTAGAGTTGTCTCAGAGTATCAAGATATCTTTCAGGACATACCTGGACTACCTCCTGCGAGAGAGGTTGAGTTCTGTATTGAGTTGCAGCCAGGCACAGCCCCAATATCCCGCGCACCCTATCACATGGTACCGGCTAAGACGAGGGGGCTTCAGACCCAGTTGGACGAGTTGTTAGCTCAGGGTTTTATTCGTCGTAGTCATTCTCCGTGGGGCGCACCGGTCCTCTTCATGAAGAAGAAAGACGATAGTATGAGATTGTGCATTGATTATAAAGAGTTGAACAATGTCACTATCCGGAATAGGTACCTATTACCTAGGATTGATGACTTGCTCGACTAGTTACAGGGAACGCAGTATTTCTCAAAGATTGATCTTCGTTCTGGTTATCATCAGTTACGAGTTTGGGAGATGGATATTCCCAAGACCACTTTTCTTACTCGATATGGATCATTCGAGTTCATGGTTATGCTATTTGGGTTGACCAATGCACCCGCTGTATTCATGGATTTGATGAACCGGGTTTTTCGTTCCTTCTTGGATCAGTTCGTGATTGTTTTTATCGATGACATCCTTATTTATTCGAGATCAGAGGCAGAACACGAGCAACACATACAGTTAGCTTTGAGGACTCTGCAGGAGCATCAGTTATATGCCAAGTTCAGCAAGTGTGAATTTTAGCTTTCAGAAGTCAGATTTCTCGGCCACATCATCAGTAGAGAGGGCATAACAATGGATCCGACTAAGGTTACAGTAGTTCTTGATTGGGAACCGCCAAGGACGGTGACATAGATTCGTAGCTTTTTAGGCTTAGCCGACTATTACAGGAAGTTCATCCAGGACTTCTCGAAGATTTTGATGCCACTTACACGCCTTACGAAGAAGGGTGTACAATTTATTTGGAGTGGGGAGTGCCAGAAGGCCTTTGATATCTTGAAGACTAAGTTGACTTCAGCGTCAGTTTTGACTATTCCAAGCAGTGACAGAACATTTGTGGTCTACACAGATGCATCATTGGCAGGTTTAGGAGGCGTCTTGATGCAGACTCAGAGGGTAGTAGCATATATCTCACGTCAGTTGATGGTACATGAGCAGAACTATCCCACTCATGATTTGGAGTTAGCAGTAATGGTATTTACACTGAAGTCTTGGATACACTACTTGTATGGAGTGCAGTTTGAGCTGTTCACAGACCACCAGAGTCTGAAGTATCTTTTCTCTCAGAAGGAACTCAACCAGAGACAGAGGAGGTGGATTGAATTTATCAAGGATTACGAGTTCATGATCCAGTATCATCCGGGAAAGGCGAACGCCGTAGCAGATGCTTTAAGCAGAAAGCGTCGACATCGGGTTTTGACTTTGAGGTGTTCATTGTATAGAGATCTTCTTACTCTTAGCCAGTTTGATTTCAGACCCGAGATTGGTGGAACCAGTGTATTTCTGGGAGCTGTGTCAGTAAAGCCATCTTGGAGTGTCAGAGTTGTCAGAGCTCAGCTGGAAGACTCTTGGATTCAAATCCGAAAGGAGGAGATTTTTAAAGAACCTAAAGCTGATTGGACCATTGGAGCAGATGGAGGTCTACGGATAAAGGATAGATTGGTTATGCCATCCAGTGCCGAGCTGAAGAGGAAGCTATTTGATGAAGCTCACCGTACTCGGTATACAGTGCATCCAGGAACCACCAAGATGTACAAGAACTTGAAGAGACACTTCTGGTGGAGTGGTATGCGTAGAGAGATTATAGAGTATGTGGCTAAGTGTTTTACCTGTCAGCAGGTGAAGGCAGAGCATCAGAGACCATCAGGAACACTTCAGCCTTTACCCATCCCAGAGTGGAAATGGGTGGATATTTTCATGGACTTCATTGTAGGGTTGCCAAAGTCGAAGAAGGGGAATGATTCAGTTTGGGTGATTGTGGATCGGTTGACGAAGTCAGCGTATTTTATTCCAGTGAAGACTATATATACAGCTTAGGCATATATGGGGATATTTATTCGGGAGATAGTCCGACTTCATGGAGTTCCTGATACGATTGTGTTGGATCGAGGTTCAGTGTTCACTTTGCATTTTAGAGGAGTTTCCAGAATTCGTTCGGTAGCAGATTATCTTACAGCAGTGTATTCCACCCACAAACAGATGGTCAGATGGAGAGGGTGAATCAGGTGTCGGAAGACATGTTGCGGGCTCGTGTCATAGACTTTCAAGGTAGCTGGGAGGAGCATATTACACTGATAGAGTTCGCTTATAACAATAGTTATCAAGCGACGATCGGTATGGCCCCATATGAGACATTGTACGGAAGACCTTGTAGATCACCGATATGCTGGGCAGAGCCGAAGGATAGCTTAATGCTTAGGCCAGAGCTTGTGAAGCAGACTTCTGAGAAGACAACATTGATTAGAGAGAGGATTTTAGCCGCTCAAAATCGACAAAAGAGCTATGCAGATAAGAGATGAAGACCCTTAGAGTTTCAGGTTGGAGATTCGATTATGCTGAAGTATCGCCTATGAAAGGCATTCAGCGATTCGGGAGACGAGGAAAGCTTGCACCGAGGTATATTGGACCCTTTCGGATTTTGGAACGCATTGGAGCTGTGTCATACAGACTAGATCTTCCAGCATCGATGTCTAGTATACACAATGTATTTTATGTTTCTATGCTCAAGAAGCACTTGCATGATGAGGAGCAACAGAGAGTGTTGGATGCACCAGAGATTGAGCTTCAGGAGGATTTAACTACTATTGAGATTCCAGTTTGTATACTTGTCAGAGAGGACAAGAGGCTTAGAAACAAGGTAATTCCTTTGGTGAAAGTTCAGTTGAACCGAAGAGGCGTTGAGGAGATTTCTAGGGAGCGAGAAGAGGACATGTGTCGCGACTATCCACACATGTTTGAGCAGGTAAATTAAATCTTTTTGTATGACTTATATATGGATTATAGATTCAATTATGGCGATGTTTATAACACTAAAATGAGGGTATTACCACTTATCTCTTAAGTACTCGAAACGTATGGTATATATATGAGGGGTTTCTTGTTTGGATTTTTTGCTCGATGTACTTGTTCTATTTAGTTAGGGGTTAAGTGGGGGTATTTATATTTTAGATGGTTAAGTGTGGACATCGAAGATGATTTTCGAGAGCGCGGAGATGCTATGTAGCGCTACTTCCTGCATTTATTGAGGAAGTGGATTGATTTATGTGTATGATTATTTGTGTGATTATATTTAGATTTAACGCTAGATGAAGATATTTCTGCTCAATTCTTAATTTTTTGGAACACATTGTATATATATGAGGGGTTCCTTGTTTGGATTTTTCGCCCGACGTACTAGTTCCATTTGATTAAGGGTTGAGTGAGAATATAGTCATCCTAGATTGTTAAATACAAAATATCGCTATATGCTTATCTAGAGTAATATTATTTGTTTGAGTATGATTTCTGAATTTCGAGGATGAAATTATTTTAAGGGGGGAAGGATGTAAAACCCCGTATTTTTGTTAGAAGTATATGTAAATTATTGGTGATAGATAATTCTATTATGGTAAATGACTTGAGGTCATAGATATATTTGATAACAAGTTATCAGATATGTATGAGTGTATTTTTATAGAGTTTTGTGCATTGGTTTTGGCAAATAAGCAAAACATGCACGAATCTGGAAAACGCCGGCTTAGTCAACTCATGAGTCGACTTATGAGTCGATCTATGAGTCGACTTACGAGCAGATTTCTAGATTTTTTAGTTGCGGGTTTAGGTGAGTTTTCTTTCAGGTTTTAACCGTATTATATATATATATATATTTACCCGAAACCAACCCCAAACCCATCAGAATCCCAGAGAAACCCTAGCCCCTCTCTCTCCTCAAACCCTAGTTCGTTTTTGGTGATTTTTGGGGATTTTCGGAGGATTTCAGCGGGTTTTGGCGAGGTGCATCGAAGAGAATCATCCTCTCTCGGATTCAGGAGTTGTTCTAGCATACCAGAGGCGAGTAACATCTCGCCCAGTCCTCACCCACTGTTTGTATAGTTTTCTTTGAGATTTATTTTGAATTCTTGAGCCTAAAACGTATTTTTGTGCATAAAGATAAATGTTTTATATTATGAGTTGCAAGATCTACATTTTCAGCTTAATAAAAACTCACCAACGTTTTTGTAATGTAGATCCAGATCTGGAGTTAGTTTTAAACATGTGTTTCTTTGTGATTTCTTTGTTTTTAAACATTTTAAAACATGGATAAATATGTTTAGGTTTTTAATGTAAGTTATTATATGCAAATCTTTCGTTTCTGTTGATACACATGTGTTAGAATCAGAAATATTTTGTTGGACATGATGAAGAAGAACTTTAGATTTAAAATTTTCATATAAATCATCGGATGCAGAAAAACTGGGAGTTTTCTGCTCAGTCGACTAATGAGTCGACTTATGAGTCGATTGATGAGTCGACCAATAAGTCAACTGACGGAAAAATTTATAGTTTTGTGTTTTGTTCTGGTCGACCAATGAGTCGACCAATCCCAGTCGACTCATGAGTCGACTGATAAGGAATTTTTCAGTTTCCTCAGTTTGGGTCTGTTTGGGTTGTTTCAGTTTAACTGAAACTGTTTATGCTTGTTTATTGTTATTGCGTGCTTTAATATGAACGAGGAGTCGCCTCGAATAACGAGTATTAGAAATTATTGTTTAACCTGTATCTTTACATGTGAGATGATATGCGGACACGAGTTTAGATTTGCACACCGAGACACGTGAGAAATTAGGGTATATGCATCTGTTCATATATTTTATCTAGTCCATGTGTTGGGCAATTATGATGTGTAGTCCATGTGTTGGACATTTATCACATTCAGTCCATGTGTTAGACAATTATGATGTGTAGTCCATGTGTTGGACATTTATCACATTCAGTCCATGTGTTAGACAATTTTCATAGGTAGTCCATGTGTTGGACATCCACTACATCTAGTTTTAGTCCATGTGTTGGACATCAATTTAGACCTTGAGATTGACACTGATACTTACATAGGTTGGACATGACACTTATGTGAGTTACGACATGACACCGGATTTAAGTTCTGAGATGGGTTTGTCTTCTTTTGAGTTACGACATGACACCGGATTTAAGTTCTGAGATGGGTTTGTCTTCTTTTATTATTGTTCCTGTATTAGATTTCGGGTTTGGTATTTGAGATGGGTTTGTCTTCTTTTATTATTGTTCCTGTATTAGATTTCGGGTTTGGTATTTAGGGATTTACAGTTTGAGATACAAGGTATATACATGAGAGTTTTCTTATTTGGATTATTTCGCTCGACGTACATATGCTCGTGTTGTAATTTCCTAAGTACTAAAACCCTCTTATCATTAGGGATCTACAATTTAAGCTACAAGGTGTATACATGAGGGTTTTCTTATTTGGATTATTTCGCTCGACGTACTTAAGCTCATGTTGTAAGTTCCTAAATACGATCGGTGATTTGATGGCGATGCACTTTAGTTTCAACTATCTGTTTTAGGTATATTTTTCTTTTTGAGCTCCACTGTAGACTTCTGTTTAGACATTTGAGGATTTTATTTCTAGAAGTTGTAAAGGTTGTGTGCCTTATTTCCTCTTATTTAGACATTTTGTATTTGAGACTTGCTGAGAACTCCAGTTCATTTATTTCAGACATTGACTTGTACTTCAGTATGTTAGCTGATGAAATATTAATTTGATCTCTATTATTTCATCAGTTGATTCTTGTATTATCTTTTACTTGTTTTTGTACATACCCCTGTTATTGACTCTACTAGAGAGATAGTAATTTTGATGGTGAAACATGTTATTGCACGGTGTGGTGCATGGCAGGTTTGACATTCTTGATTTTACCTTAGACTGCAGCCTTGTGTGAACCCATAGGCGTCACATAAACTACCTCCCGATTCGTCTCTATGAGAAGGTCAACAAATAAGCCTTTCATCTTGGTCATGCGAGGGGGCCGATAAGTACCTCCTTTTTATTTAGCCTCGAAAGTTCTCGATCCGGCCTTGTAGAGTGAAGAGGAGTTGAGTCAGCTCAATTGGTGAGTTTCCAGTGAGGACGTCTTTCAACTTGGCCCTTCTTGGGAAGGGTCGAGTGTTGTAGCCATTCGAGTTGTCCTGTATAGGGAGAGGTTGAGCTGGTCTTGAGTTAACGAGGGACATGTGTCAGCTCCTCGTAGATGATTAACACTTAGCCATTTATATGATATAACGCTATACTTTCAGAATAACATGCTATACTTTCATAATAATACGATATAATTTCAAGATAACACGCTATACATTCAAGATAACATGCTATACTTTTGGGATAACACGCTATCCTTTCAGGATAATATGCTATACTTTTATAATAACACGTTATATTTTCATCATAACACGCTATACTGTCATAATAACATGCTATACTTTTTAAATAACATGCTATAATTTCATATTAAAATGCTATACTTTTAAAATAACATGTTATATTTTCAGAATAATCTGCTATAATTCCATAGTAATATGCTATACTTTCAGAATAACCTTCGATAATTTCAGAATAAAATACTATACTTTCAAAATATCTTACAACATGCTATAAACTGTACTTTCAAAATATCTTTACAACCCGCTATAAACCATACAAAATGCATATTATATAACATTACTTTGCATTCACCTCCATAAATATCATCACATATGCAAGAAATACTTATCATATCCATGAGCAACATGCATAGAATCAACATCACATACACGTTATATCCAATGTTATTGTATACACAAAATACAACCAAGACCGCTAAAGATCACTGTCAACAAATATAGTCTGCTATACTTTCAAAATGTCTGGCAACACTTCCAAAATAACATGTTACACTTACATTCACCTCCATAAATAACATCACATACACAATACATACTCATCATGTCCATAAGCAACGCGCACCGAACTTGCAATGCAGTGAAATAAATACGATCGTGAATTAGACTTCAAAAGTAGACCAAATTTGGTGAAAGCCTAACTTTTATATCTTCACTATAAATACAACATTAGTAGCATATCAATGAATGTAAAACAACCTAAGGTTATACTAATATTTCTTTTCATCTCTAGAAATGCATAATTTAAATGTGAAATGCTAAATTGAACCTTACTAACTTCGACTTTCTCTCAAACTACTTGAATTTGCTTCTACCAAACATCCAAAATGAATAACATGTAATCCATCTCCATCATTAACCCAGACTCCATCTCATCAACCATCTTTCTGATAATCCCTTGCACCGCAAGCTTCAATACTGTGGCCTTTGACGAGGCATTCGGCTCCATATCCTCCAACTACAAACAAATATCCAAATGGACATTTCACCAAACATGTAATGAGCATGGAACTAAATCAAGGTAATCAACAAAATAAGCAAACAAATAAAAAGCCCACTTTATGCATTTCGTCAACCACATGGCGGGCATGAAACCAAACAAAGCTAATAAATTATCAAGCAAACTAACAAATAAAAATTCCAAAAGGGCATTTCGTCAAACACATAACCAGCATAAAACTAAATAAATCAGGCTATAAAGCCATTAGTTTGCTACCAGAGTGATCATATCCTGGGGAATCTGAGGCTGCCTAATCTCCCTTCTTGAGCAGGGCTTGTATTAAGATAGGTCCTACCTGTTAGGCTCCGAGTTGAGAGAGGGGAAGCCCATGGGTGAAGAGTCTGTGATGGGATAGAAGTTTGAAGAGGACAGAGAATGGATCTTGAAGGAGGAGGGTCTTGAGGGAGTGAGAGAGACTGTGTGCTTAGAAATGAAGGAGGAGGAGAGAAAAAGGAAGCAAGAAGAAGAGGGAGAAGATGAAAAACAACGAGTTAATAGAGAGTAGTAGGAGGAGACAAGTGTTAATTTAGGGTTTACAATTTATTTTTGTATATATTGCACACATATTGGATGCATTAGTGTTTTTTGGGTTTGGAGGCAAATACACATAGTCCTAGGCCCGGCCCCCGGCCCGGCCCGAAAATCCGGGCCCGGTTCTGGGCTGGCCCGGGTGATTTTCTTTCTTTTTTATTTTTTTTTTATTTTTTTCCAAATTTTTTTAATGTTATTTAAATTATAAATTATAAAAAAAGACAAGAAAAATAATAAAAACAATAATTTTATTAATTACTTAAAATGACATAAATTACAAATAAAAAATGATAAAAACAAATTCTTTATTAATAATTAATAAATCATTTACAAATTACAAGTACAAATTTATTTTGGAATTAATCGCATCACAATAGATAAGTAAATCCCAACTAGGTTGGCACCTACTCACCTATATCACTATCATTTGCAATTATTTCCAAAATAATTCTTTACAAATTTTAAGCTAAGATATAAAAACTACAATCTATTCTTTATATCTATCTGCTAGTCCCAATTCTTCAAATTTATCTTCAATTCCAGCCATCCGATCGATGTCTTGCGTTCGCTTCTCGTACCTCCACCAATTTTGTAGGCACATTACCGCTTGTACAGTATACGGATCCAAGCATGTCCTGTGATCGTCGATCAAACGACATGCTGTGCTGAAGGCGGATTCCGAAGCTACCGTCGAAACCTGCACTGTTAGTAAGTCACGAACCATGGTGGAAAGTATAGGATATGAAACTGATCCATATACTTTCCACCATTGCAAAATATCTAAAGCATTTCCTTGACATCTAACTAAAGAAGCAGAAAAATATTCATCTATTTCAGAAACCTCTGATGATGACGATCCAAGTCCAGATCCACCAGTTAGCTCGGCTACCATTGCATACCTATCAAAACTTACACTTTTACCTCGGGCTCGGGATGAGCTCGAAGAAACCGAAGCTGCAGACTGTTGTGCAGCTACACCATGTCTAGCTGCATACTCATCATATAAGGTTTGAAAATAATTTCTAATAAGTAAATGATGAGTAGTAGCATTCAGGGTGGTTCCATCATCTAAGTCTATAACCTGTCCACCATACAATGACTGTAACAAACTTCGAAGGTCAATATCCTTCAAGCATGGATCAATAAGAACCCCCAAACCAAAAATATGAGGAATAGGCCTAAAATACTTATTAAATTTGCTCTCCATTTCAAAAACCATAGGTCCAAAAGTAGCATCCAAACGATATTTATCAAAAAAAATTTGAATATTTAAAATTTGTAAAGCAGCTAAAGTAATGGTTGGATAATAACAGCCAAATAATAACATGGTAACATCATAAAAAACTTGTAACATTTCATTTAAATTACATATAACTGTCCATTCATCTTCAGTTATTCCATAAGTGCTACCAGAACTAGAACTAGAAGCATAATAGTTTATAAAATCAGTTATAATGTCTTTATATTCTATTGCTACACTTAACATTGCATATATGGAATTCCACCTATGGTCAACATCTTTTAGAATTAGTCTAGGCTTTACATTTTTTTCTTTTACAAAATTATTTCCATCTTTTAAATCTTTGTTCAGAAGCACTATGCATGTAAGCAACTGTTCTAACCTTTTCTATCATGGGTTTAATTTCAGTAAATACACTTTGAACAATTAAATTTAAAATATGACAGATGCACCTAATATGAAAAAGATCACCATGACATGGTAATGATAAAGATGATCTGATAAAATCAACAGCTACATTGTTATTACTTGCATTATCTAGTGAAAGAGAAAATATTCTTTGTGAAATTTCTAATTTCATAAGTTCTTCAATTATTAAATTTGCAACATTAGCACCAGTATGTGACTCTTCTATTGCAATAAAAGAAACAACTCTTTTAAACATTTGCCAATTTTCATCAATCCAGTGTGCTGTGATACATAAATATCCAGTTTGTGCTCTAGATGTCCAAATATCAGAAGTTAAAGAAAATTTACAGTTTAAATTTTTAAAATAAGAAATTATTTTTTCTTGTTCTTGCTGATAATATTTTAAAATATCACGTTGACAGGTTTGACGAGAAAATTTTTTAAATGCAGGATAAAAACCATCTCTAAACATATCTTCAAATTCATCATCTTCTACTAATTTAAAAGGAAGATTTTTAAGAATGATAAACCTGATTACGCATTTCCTGGCTTTGGCAGCATTATAGTTCCAACTACCGAGACTACCAGAAGAGGAGGATTGAGAAATCATAGATTGTCGGATATCACCTTGAGGAGTCTGGCCTTTGTTGTGTTTATCTAAATGGCGTTTGAGGTGGTTGGTGCCGCTCTTATGATGAGCTTGAAAAATCTTGCCGCACAAAGCACACTTAGCCTTCTGGGTGAGGATCCTACTGTGTTCATCCTTGGTGACGTCGATCTTCTCGTAAAAATTCCACACATCGGATCTTGGCCGTTTAGGAGCTCTTGGTGCAGATTCGTTGCCACCGGATTCGGGATTAACTTCGGTAGGAGGACTTATAGTAGGAGAACTTATAGTAGGAGGACTCATTTCAGGATCATGAGAAATGTTTTGCTCTTCATAATCAGATCCGGAAGCCATTTGATGAAAGGATTAGAATGTATAAATAAGAGAGTATAAGAGTATAAGAGAGAGTATAAGAGTATAAGAGAGAAGAGATGAGTTTTTGGTGTGAAGAAAATAAATGAAAACCCCCCTCTATTTATAGAACCAGCCCCCTAGGCAAATGACCAAAATAACCTCACAAAATAGCCGTTTTTTGACCGTTTTTGGGGGCAAAACGGTCAAAAGGCCAAATCTGACCGTTATGACCGGGCCGGCCCGGCCCGGGCCGGCCGGCCACAACGGTCACCTTTGCGTTGACCGTTGTGGCCGGCCGGCCCGGCCCGGACCGGCCGTTTTCACACACGGTCACCTCATTGGTGACCGTTGTGGCCGGCCCGGCCCGACCCAGCCCGGTTTTTTTCCGGCAACGGTCACGATTTGTGACTGTTGCCACACGGCCGGGCTCGGGCCCGGGCTGCCGGCCCGGATGATGCCCGGCGCCGTACTGTCCGGGCCGGCCGGGCCCGGCCGGGAGCCGCTGAGGCACCCGGACCCCGGAACTCGGCCTGGCCCGGATTTCCGGGCCCGGGCCTGGCCCGGGCCGGCGGGTAAAATGGACAGCCCTACATAGTCCTATGACTTTATAAATACCGGTTGAAATTAGTTAAATTTATAAATAAATCATGGTAAAGTATTGGACCCAAAGACAAAAACCCTTATTTGTAAACTACACCCATAACCTTGATATTTAACCGAGTCACCGAGATACGGTGCTATTTAAAAAAAACTTAATGACATTGAGCATATCACAAAACTTGGGGTTGAATATGAGAAAAATACTAAATTAGAAAAAAATAAAATAAAATAACAAATAAGTTTCTAAGCACAAGAACCAGATTTCTTTCACCCGGAATATTCCATTATTACCATTTTCCTCTTGGGAAAACATACTTGAAACTTGTTTAAGGTTGTTGTCATGGAAAGAAATCTAGAGGGTGAAAATTTGAAATCTTTAATTTAATTTAGCTAGTGTTTCCAGAGTCATTGGTGAACAGGGAAGAAAGATCTTGCAATATAAAAAGGATATATTTTGTTATTTCAAAATTATCTTTTTAGAGGTTACTTGTAAACCACCCTACATAGGCTTGGATGAATTTGTATATTTTAGGAGCATATATTTTTGGAAAAATTATGTCTAGGCTCTAGAATTAGAACTCTCATTTGACCAAATCCCATTGACTTTGGTCATGTCGCTTTGCTCCCCGATGCAACTTCTAATGTGAAGAAACCCTCTTTTTGTTGTTACCTCAACAAAGAGAGAGTTCTTCTTTATCCCAAACTACCCAACCCTCAATCTCTAATATCCCTTTTTTTTCTCATGAAGGCATGAATAATTTTCCCTCCTTCTCCTCACCTTCGCAATTGCATCTTCCTTCTCTTTCTTCTTATTATTTCTCAACTATAATCTTTTCCGTCACCACGACCTCTTCGTTGTCATTTTTATTCTTTCCACAACATCTCTCCTCCTTTTACAAAACCGTTGCTGCATTGCTTGAAGACCGTCTCCTCTGGCTAAAATATTTATCTACTAAAATCACGTTGAAATTAACACTTAACTGTTAAATTAACATCTAAAATTTACAATTAACATCTAATATTTAAAGTTAACCTGTGTGGTCTAAATTTAACATGAGATATTCAAAATTAATATCTAATAATTAAAGTTAACATGTGAGGTCTAAAGTTAACATGTGATAAAGTTAATATCTAATAATTCCAAAGCTTTTATATTAATTTCTAAATCAAATGTAACCTTAGACCTGGCATGTTAACTTAAAATCTCACGTGTTAAATTTAATTATTAAATGTTAACTTTAGGCATCACATGCTAAATCTAATTGTTAGATATTAACTATAAACCTTAGATGTTAACTTAGTGTTAGATTTAGAATAAATCACAATCACCCACTAAATAATCAATGATTGTGATCAAAAGTAGTTCGCCAATATTTTTTTTTCATTTACCTTGAGCAGTTTAGAATCTACAATTTCTGTCATTTCATTTATCTGTATGCAATGTGTTACATATTACACAACAAATCACAGAAGAAAATGACCCATTCAAGGATAAAAAGTTACCGAAAATGTTTTAAACCTACAATAATTATATGCAAAATAGAAATCTCCATACAGCTTTGATTCCTCTACTCCTAACTTACAACAACTGAACCCTTTGGACTTCCAACTGCAGCATAAACACAAAACTGAAACATAAGCAAATCAAAATGTTGTGTCAAATTAAACAAACGTTCCAATATTTACCATTTCTTGACTTTTCTTCACCAAAACAAACATCGCTACACGCTGACTGCAATAATCAGGATGCCATTGTGTCTGATCGACGTGCCCAACTACAAAATCTTTGAGCGCAGCCTCCAGGAAACACTCAAGCACAACATCTGATAAAATGAATATCTCGACAATCTCAAGCCACTCATAAAATGAAAATAATAATACATCTGTAGGCTAAAATTTACCATTACGTAGTTCTCCGGAGAGGAAAATAGTTGTATGGCTCCCAGAAAGTTGTTTCAGTGTATCAAGCAGGTCATTAACTGCATCTTCGCTGTATATTACATCCGAACCAAGTACTAAAAGCACAACATTTCACAGTAAATACGCATAGAATAAAGGGTGAAATCACAAATCCCTCTGAACATTAGGAGGTTTTGCACAAAATCCCCTCTACTTTATAAATCATAGAAAACCTCTGAACATGTCTCACTTTAGTATCATGACTGACGGTAGTTACTTTAAGTGCCCAATGCTAGCCACATTCGCAAGTGGTCTTCACTTCACTTGCGCTGTAGCAAGGACACATGTCTCTATGTGGCTGGGCTTAGGGACGTGTTCCTACCACAGCGAGAGCGAAGGCCACTTGCGACTGTGGCAAGATTGGCTACTTTAAGTTGTCCAACTTTTGGATAACTTTACCCATATCTACTACATATAACTTCTATATAACCCTTTTTGGGTGGGTAGGTAACAAGTAAAAAAGAATAGTTTAGACTTTTTACTCTACTGTGTTAATGCTGTCTGTGAGAATTTTCAATAGTTCTGAGGGTTTTAACATATTTTTGAAGGTACAGAGGGATTCTTTTATAATTTATAAAGTTCAGAGGGGTTTTTCAAAATATACCCCCACAATAAATTATCGGTGCTATTTAGCTTATCCTTACTAAAATCAGGCAGTGGTTCTATGAACTCATTGTCCAATTCATCACCCCATGTAAGTTCACTAGCTCTTGCTGAACCCCGAAGGTTTCCTCCTTCGAAATTGACTTCCAAGTTTTTCTTCAGAAGACGCAATCGGTCAGGGAGATCAGTTAGGATAACATCAGCACCTAGAATAGCTGCTATGCAGCTGAAGAACATAGAATCATCGAATAATCACTTTATTCAGAAGCTTAAACTAATAAGTTACAAGAGAACATTCTGTATGACAAACATGAAGCTATTTTAAAAGCTTAGCCTGATAAATTGTGAACCAACAGCCTGCATTTATAGAAGTTAACTGACTAATACACATGTAACATATCCAATAACAATGTAAAATATAGCACTACATCGCATATAACATATATGAGAAGGTACCCAATCACATATCCAATAACAATGTAAAACATAGCACTACATCTCATATAACATATATGAGATTGTACCCAATAACATTTAAGAAGCATTCAAATGTGTTAGCAACATAACAGAAGACCTATTTCCAGATTGGCAATAGTAAGACTAAAAAACCAGAGAAAACAATTACAAGGACACAGGGATCTTAACAAGGCTTGATAATCAATGTCATTACCTACATCCTTGAAGTATAATCAGGTCATGAACCACTACTAATCAATGAAAATTACAGTCAATCTCTCAATCTTTAATCTCACCTTACTAATTTCCCTCTCTTCTAGATACAAAAGTAGAAGGTGATTGAAGATACATATTTTTAGCAAGGGCTTCTATTAGGGCCAAAATACAAAAACCCTCACCACACAATTGTAAATAAATTTCTTCTTGGGCACTACCCCTGGCCC
>NC_033794.1:18918500-18919183 GCF_001876935.1 Asparagus officinalis | reverse complement strand
AAAAATGGACCCGAGTGATATGTATTTTCTATGCAAATCAAACTTCACAAACAATAACGTGCAGCACATGGAAGTCAACTAGTTGGACAGAAAGTATGTTATCTAAAGGTTCAAGCAATAAGAAGGCAAACAGATGTCCACAAAAAATATTCCTTAATGAGTGAGAGACAGAGAAACATATATCAATGAGTCATATGGAAATCAGGAAAAAACTACTTGATATAAAAGCTTACATTGTTAGATAGCAAAACGAAACCAATTGTACACATAGTAACATGTTCAATAGCATGTAAACTATATCTCATGACATACATACGAAATTTGAATGGAAACTACAAAGGTTAAGTTGCTAGGTTATGAAAGACCTAAATGACAATGTATTCCATGGCATGTAAGAAACATATACTGTAAAGTATTTCACATGGACAGATAATACATTATCCAAAAGCTTAAGTTCTTAGATACGGGAGCCAATGAACGCATTGTATCTCAATTACTTGTTAGATAGAGGAAGAGAAGTCTCACCCAACTAGACCACATCCTGAGCCCAACTCGACAACCCTTTTCCCTTGAAGAACAAGACTCTGAGAATCGACAGAATGCTCCAAGAACTTAGCAAGCACAATCCCACTGTCCCACATCACAGCTCCAGTCACACCAGGGGTGCTCTATTAATCAATTAT
>NC_033794.1:18907803-18918490 GCF_001876935.1 Asparagus officinalis | reverse complement strand
ACTATTATAAAAATGTGTTGGATGTTAAAACATTTCTTGCCGAAAATAACCTCTAATTTATGTTACAACACATGCATACATACATAAAACACATACATAAACACATGAAACACATACATAGATTTTAAAATTATACCCCATTAAATTTTTTTCGCAACCCCCACTTAAATTAAATGTAGCAAGTACACATCTAAATTCCATCCACTATTATTAGAAATTCTTTTCATATCAATTATGTAACACTTTTAAAACTATATTACTTCTAGTAAAATATAGTATAATATATCTAAAGCCAATTTTAATATAGTATAGTGTAACTATTATTTACTGTAGCTAGACAAATCTATACGATAACTATATCTATATCTCATATATCTTATTTTATATCTTATACTGTTACAAAAGTGGATCGGGATGTTAGAACATTCCTAACTAAAATAGTCCTGATTCACTCAATAATGTCATTAAAATTTTATAAAAGTTCTAACTAAAATTTAATAGAAATGAAAATATAAGAAAAATGAAAAAAATTCTACTATAAGCATTAAGATCCATTTTAAATTCCTATCATATAACCCCCCAATTAATTCAATGAATTAAATTTTCTATAATCCCCATTAGCAATAACACCTATTAAACACTTTAAACCTCCACCTGTTCAGATTACTTAATCCCACCACTCTTCTCTTCTCTATACAACCTCATCATCTTCAACTTACAATACACCGATAGCAAATCTATCAACATAAAAAAAAACAATCAAGCCTACCCTTCATCCTCGAAACCCATACATTCAGTGTATTCTCTCTATAAGAGCACCCCAAAATAAACATCATCTACTAAATATATGGCTAGCAATGGTATGATGATGCTCCATTTTCATATTTTCAACATGCAGGATCACCCCTCGATATTCGGCGCACCGCTTCTGTATCTAATATACAATGGATAATGGTTTTGATTGAGTTCAGATGCTACGAAAATATTGAATTTTGAGTTTCTTTATTTTTAGTTCTTTTTGTTGGAGTTGTCAGAGGAGGATGCATCTCTTTTGTTGGCTTTGATACAATGAAGGATTTGTTTATTAGGATGTTGACGAGGTGCCTCATATTAGATTTTATTTCATCAGCATTTTTTTACCCTCCACAAAACAGAGGCCTCAATAGTATGCTGGCAGCAAGTAGTTTTAAGCAACATTTTTATTATAGATACTATGACGAACATTGAAATTTTGGATATAGAGATCATTCTCTCTCTTTTACATGCCACTGTGTGGGATCAATACATATTCTGGATAAATTTTTGTTTCAGTTTCTCTCTCTCTCTGGAGAAAGTTGTATTCTTTTTTTCATACTGGATATACACCGCATCGTTTTACAAAGGCAAATTCCATCCTACCCCCCAACTCCCACAAGTATTGATGTTTATGTTTAAAACTACTGGGTATGTAACAATAATTACAATTCAACAAATATTAATTATGTATAATACTTAGGATAATTATATTATATATTATACATATTATAAATTATACATTATATATTATACATCAATCCCGACATGTTATATATTATACATCCTGAGCTACATTGTGAAGTATTATTTTAATATATAATACTCGTGATAATCATATTTTGGAATACTTTATCATTTATAATAATATTATCATTATTTTGGAAGTAAAGTATAGTAACGGACTAAGCCCTTTTTTGTTTTTACGAGATAGAAGGAAAAGTTGCATAAACTATTTCGAGAGGAGTCAATTTGTATTTCGTCGTTTACCTATTAACAGGTGTTGGTCTGAAACTTTTAGACATCTTTACAGAGTTTTATTTCGGAAAAGAAGTTAAGGTTCAGTTTCAAGTACCTACAAGGCATTCACGTTTTTATGTCTACATTCATCTATTAGGTTTCTGAGCCAATTTTCTTTCCGATTTAAAATACCGAGTCAGTGTCAAGTTCTCCCTAACTTAAGTTAATATTCTAAAGAACACACGTAGAAAGTGAGGTGTAATTAGAAGCCTAAATCACAATTTGTAGCTATTGCTATGCGGTATGAGAGTGTTTAACTAAAATTCTTCCAAACCATTACAATGGCAGTCTTATATATATATATATATTTTTGATAATTACCTTATACATATTTTTTGATAAACATCTTAAAAAAACAATCGAATGCACGTCACTTGCGCCGAATTATCATTGCCATGCGCATTTAAGGTCCAGATATAAATTTCAAATTCACATGTTCGATTAAATATTTTGCGACTGCAAAAGTTTTAGTAAGACAAAATTAATTAGAAATAGGGAACTTAAAGATTATAAAGCTGAACACAAATGGGTGGGTTGGGTACCATTGAGGAGGGGGATTGGAGGATCGTGAGGTGGTGGCCGCAGGCGTCGAAGGGGAGGGTCTGGGAGTTTTGGAGGACGAGAGAGTTCTGCTTGTGGACTGTGGGCTGTTGGAGGGCCCATAAGAGCATGATCTCCTCTGATGGGTCTTTCTATCATTGGACCGGGGACTTGTAAAGGCCCATCCATTGTCGGGGCCGCTGCTGAACCATCGCGCCGCGACTTCCCTCCGCGCCCCTGCAGCGCTTCCGCCCATGGCCAATGGCGGGAGCGTTTTTTTTTTGGGGGGGGGGTTTTCGTCGATGTACTCGCTCACCGTGTTTAGGTCTTCCTACATAAGAACACGGTGAGAGGGCACACCCCGACCCGACCCGATCCGACCCGTTAATGGATGCGTTAAGAAATAGATTGGCTGGGATTTGATAGCATTTTATAACTCTTTAATGGGTATTTCTTTTTAGTATTACATTTTATATTAGGGTAATAGGTAACATAATACTATTTGGGGTTTTGCACAAAATATCATGAAATGTTTTACCAGAGAAAAAAAATTCTTAACGCTTTTCCTTTTCCCTTTTTTTTTTAAAAAATTGAACCAATAACTAGCTAAAATAATGTTTGGTAAAAACTGAAACATGATCAAATTATTTTTGGTGCAACCCTATCTTGGTCCGATATAATCTATTCGGGTTAGGACCACTATGGGGTTATATATCTGATTTTGGAGGCTATAAATAGACTCTCTTCGTAGTCTAAGGTTCGATGAGAACAGAGATGCATATTATAAGAGAGGTAGAGGAAATAGAGAGAAATATGGGGTTGTGAGAGATCCGATTCTGGAGGCTACAAGTAGACTCTTCCAAGCCTAGGGCTGCATGAGAACAGAGATGCATATTGTAAGAGAAGTAACGAGAAATAAAAAAAAGAGAAGCCTAGGGTTGCACATGAATAGATTGTGTCTTGCAATATACGATATAAAGAAGAATCAAATCTCTCCCAACGGGATTTAGGAAATTGCCGATCCACCTCAAATTCTTGTCTTTGTGCTCGTTGTTTGTGGAAAAAGTTGCAATAAAAGAAATAAAAGAAAAATTGATTTGTATTCCTTTAATCTCAGTTACAATTGAATTCCGATTACAAAAGAGAGGAGAATGAATTTGATTCTCCCCTTTGTTTAAAACTGGGTTCTTCTTGGTAGCGGTGGAGTGCCTCCTTCGATTGATTGTGTCGAACTTGCTCTCCGTTGACGATCCGACCGTCTATACTCACTGGAACAACTGTCTTGTCTGGTTGATAACTCTTGACGAGTTTTGTGATTCAGAACAAGTAACAAACTCTAATGATAGAGTTGTTGGAACCGAAAATAATTCGGTTAATAAGCCAAATGCCGACTGCTTAGAGTTCCTCCGTCTGTTGATTTCCCAGACTGTGTAAGGAGTCAATCCTCCTTTTTCTGATTCTGGAAGATCTGATCGAAAGGTCTTCTCCACGAAAATCCCCCCTTTGATCTGATTATCAAAAAATCCGATCTCAGCAATCCAAAAAAAGATCCCCCAACTCTGTTAAGTTTGTTGATATTTATAGGGGGATAGGGGTGTAACTGCCCCCATAATCCGCACCTAAGTAGGGGTTTAGTTACCCCATTAGTCGGGTGTAACAACCCACTAAAGCCACTCCTCAAATCGTGGGTGAAGAACAGCTTCGAAGTTGTTACGATCGCGTTTGAATGAGTCAGAACCTTGACCTGCGTTCTGGCGGTGATTGAGCTGCGTTTGGCAGTGATGGATGAGCTGCGTTGGCAACTGATGGATGAGTTGCGTCGGCAGCGGTTGGCAGCGATGGTTGATAAGCTGCGTTCGAGCTGTTCTTGGCAGCGATTGGAGCTGCGTTCGAGCTGTTCTTGGCAGCGATTGGAGCTGCGTTCGAGCTGTGCTTGGCAGCGATTGGAGCTGCGTTCGAGCTGTTGATTGGTGTAGTATTTAGATTTCTCTATCTTTATATATGGATGACACCAAAGACCAGTAAAGAAGGTCTTATTCAGGCCATTTGTGACAATTGAGGCATCTCAATAACGCTCTATCAACTGCAGGTCATGATCTCCACTGAGTGTGTCGAATATCATTACACTGCTCATCAGCACCTCTAATGGTTGCTAATATAATATTAGTCATGTTGTTGTCGCAGCCATCAAGATCAATCATCTCACATAAGAAGCTGCATTCGTGTTTATAGCTGTTGAAGCGGCGTAGGTGATTGAATCGGTGTAGTGTCTTGATGATGGTACGCGGGGAGGACTTCCACGTCTTGGTTTGAAGAGATCGTCGATTTGTAATCCTTTCTGTCAGAGTATTGCTAAAGACTGTCGTTTTGTAATCTTTGCTTTAACTCTTTGACATGTGAAAATCTTCGAATTGTAGCCTTCTGGAAGTCGTCAGATTGTAACTTCCATCATCAGTGTTCGATGGAGACTCAGCTATCCATTGTGATTTTTAGACAGCCTACAGAACCCCCTCCAAAGTTTTCGAAAGTTCGCGGTTGACTGGGACGAATTTTCGGAATACTTTGGATCCCAAAACTTTGCTGATTAAATGTATTCCATCGTAGACTGAGTAGAGCATCTCAGGGTTTTAGGCAAATTTTGTCGACATCCTCCTTCTTGTTTGATTCATCAACAATGGCTTTAGACTTCAGCTTGTATGAACAGACTTTCATCCCCAGCTTAGTCAGGAGGACAGCTTCGAAAGACTCTTCTCGATCAGCTTGTCTAGGGTAGAATGATCTCAGCAGTCTGATTATTGCTTGGAATATTAACCCCTTTGAAGGTGTTATTTATGTGAGTGCAGTCATCAGAACGCATGTCTAAATCATGCGTTCGACTGTTTGACCGTGAGGGTGCGTTTGGTAGTTGAAAAACCCCTCCTCCCCTTCATTTGAAAACGCGAGAATCACGTTTCAGGTGAGATTTTACCTAAAATCTCGTTTCGATTTGACAGCTACAGCTGTTTATAAATAGACCACTGAGGTCAAATCAAAAGGTCATTCGACTTTTCTCCTTTTTTACTCAGTTTCTTAACAGAACTCCTGTTCATCTTCTCCAGCGCTTCAACGGAGGAAAAGATCCGTTCCTAAATACTTCGCCCATCTTCGTCTTCTTCGCCACAATTGCCATGGGGCCTAAGAAGAAAATGGCGTCCAAATCGAAGATCGCCGAAGCTCAGGGTGCTTCTTCGGCTAGAGCCTCCGGGGATGATCAAGTTCTCACGCCTTCGTCGCTAGTTCCTTCAACCAATGGTAAGATTGACCCATTGGAAGTCGATTTGACAGATCTCTCATTTTCGACCCTTGATTGGCGATCCGTATTCCATCTTTAAACTCAAAAGATAATTCTCAGTGTTTACCAATTAAACGTATGGCTAGCTCCATCGTTCCTGAAATTTCAACGTAGGTTCAGACCCTGCGTTTAAAAAATTTTGGACGCAGGTCTGAACCTTGTGTTTAGAATTTTGGATGCAGGTTGAGACCCTGCGTTCAAGACCCCGAACGCAGGTCTGAACCTTGCGTTTAGAATTTCGGATGCAGGTTGAGACCCTGCGTTCAAGACCCCGAACGCAGGTTTGAACCTTGTATTCTTGAGTTAGACTTCTTATGACTAATTTTTCTATTTGCAGTATGCTACTCCAAAGAGCCTCTTTCTTTCAACCACTACTTCGGTCATGCGGGAGGTGCGGAGAAGAATACAATCTTCAGCTTCGCCTTTGAATATCCAGTGTTTCAGAACACCCACAAAGAACGGTCGAAGCTCATCACTCAAGCCTTTCCTGAGACTCTCAGGTCTTTGGTTACAAATGCCAAATTCGAAACCGCAGAGCGTGAGATTTTAAAGAAGCCGTCCTTCCTATTCGGGGATTCTGTAAAAATGGACCCCAAGCGGATGTCCGAGGGGAATTACAAATGGCTGAAGGTAGTCAACAACCGTCGTCTTTTCCTTCCCAATTTGGAGCGGATGTGGCCGATTTCTTATTATCAGTGCGCTTCTATCCCGCGGTCGATGAATTGGGAACTTGTTCAAGACCAAGGCGGTGTTGCTACGGGGCACATCACTCATCGGGGTACTCATCCCGCTGGTTTCAATAATTTCATGGCTTTGAAGCCAGGTTTATTCCAAAAAGAGCACCCTGTCGGAGAGTCTGCTAAGTTAGCGGAGGTGTTTATCAGAACATTTATTTCTGTCAAAGGAGAGTTCCCTGCTCGGGATTTCAGGGCCCCTACTTGGGTTCACTCCAGTGATGCGGACTGGTGGGCCCGGATGATAAATTTCGTCTTGGAGGAACTAGAAGAACCCTTGAGAATTTCGGATTTGAGAGTTCCTATAACAGCCACTCGATACGGTATTCCTCCGAATTACAGCGGACTCTTCGCTATGCTGGAATTCTACAACCCTCACACCGGCACCTTTTTCACTCCAGTTGGTGAGCTGGGCTTCGCTCTCCACGAAATGTTTGAGATTTCTGGACTGTCTTTTGGGGAATTGCCTTATGAGGAGTTTGTTCCCGGAAGCAGGGAATTAGAGATCCTGAAAAATGGTGCTCCCGAAATCTACGACACTTACTGGGAATTGATGTGCCATTTCCAGATATGTGCGCAAATTACTGGGAAAAGAGCAAGCGGCGTGAAACAAGGACAATGGGCGGAATATCTTTTCCACAATCTGTGGGACAAAGAAGCTGAGGTGACTCGCTTAGCGGCCAGTACCCTTGAGGAAATCACCGAACGTATCAATGACGCAACTTCTCATTATACTTGCGAGGTTGAGGAGGATGTCTTCCCGGCGTTTACCACGTTTGAAAGTTTCCACTATCAGGCAGAAGTTCCAATCTCCGACATGGCTTTGTTTGCTGGTTTTCTAACTCTTTGGTTGAAGCGTTGTGTGGTCCCCACAAGGCCAGTGGATGCTATTACAGTAGAAGTTTTATACCCTGCTGTTCTACTGGCTTATGGACGACCTTTGAACCTTCTTTCAGCCATGGTGTGCTGTTTACAAAGTGGCTTGCGGGAACTATCTTCTGAGTTCATTGCCGTCAAGAAAGTGGATTCTGACGGGACGACCGTCATTCAAACCCCAACCCCTCGGGTGCCGATGCCGTATATTTACTTGGTATCTTGGTTTGTGCTGCACTGCCCTCCAATAATGACGACTCCTGAATCAAATGACACCTCAACCCCTCTTGTTCAGCAATTAGAAACTTCTGACTGGGCTGGTTGGTACCAAGTTAAATTCCGTGAAATTTTGAGACGGGATTATAATTACAAGATTGCTGTCAAGTTTCCCGCCTTCGAGGGTGGCGCGTATGGAGAACTTCATCAAGACTCTCCGGGGCCGAATTCTTTCACCATGCTTAGCAAGGGCGCTTTTTGGTGGCTCATAAACATTCGTCCGGGCTATCTTATTTTTCGACAAGGGAGAAAATGCTTTATTGAACCATATCAGCCTTATCGTTTTTCTCGGCAATTTGGCTATGATCAGCTCTATGTTGGGAACCCAAACCCTACTCTTGCATTCATAGGTAATGTGTATGAAGGAGCGAGAGCTTGGTTTTACTCAGTGGCTGGTTGCACTGGAGCGAAATTCCGACTTCCTCACAAGATGCCCAATGCTTCAGATTTCAGCTTACCACATGAATACCTCCTGCTTAAGAGACATCCGCAAATGGTATGCTTCAAAGAAGAGTGCTAAGCGGTTCCGTGCCCGGGGTGCCAATGAATATTTGTCATATGAAAAGTCGATTACGGAGGGTGAACGGCAACAGTCACCAGAGCGAGCTCAGGAAGAGATCAGGATACCGGATACCCACAAGGTACAACCTTCAAGAGTTCTGACCCGGAGTCAGAGTGCCACGGGAAAAAGGGCGCTGGGGGCGGTCGAAGAAGCCAAGTATGACAAAAGAGCTCGTCGGAAGTTAACGCTTGAACCCCCTGCTTCCAAACTTATGTCGGACGCTCAGAAAACATGGCGTTCTGAAGAAGAAGAACAAGAATCGACTGCTCTGGAACTCTCGCCTCAGCCTACTCTCCCCACAGGTAGTCCTGCTTTAGGAGGCCATGATCCTTCTGCTCGTTCATTGCATGAAGAAGAACATGGAGATGAATCTTTTGCAGGGGGTGCGGAGTTTGTCCCCGAAGGCACGCTTCATGATACTGCCTCCACTACTTCTCACGTGGTAGAAGATATACCTCCTGTCCCCGAACCTATTGTGACTGCCCAGCAAGACCCAGCAACAGACAAGTCTCCTTCCACCTCTGTGTTATTGCCAATTGTAGGCGATTCACAGCTTAGCCCTACCACTGGGATCATAGCAAAGCCTACAATCACCGAAGATGCATCAGCATTTTCTTCCGTAGGCGAGGATGAGCCCATGGATCATAGCGACGGCGATGATGATATGAATGATGAGGGTGACCAAGGTGGGGGTGATGATGATATGAATGATGATGGAGACCAAGGTGGAGGTGATGAAAATGATGACAACTTGGGTGATGACAGCGATGATCCAGAAGACTGGTATATCCCACCATCATCCTTTTCCGACAAAGCGTCAGCCTACATTCCCCTACCTCTCGCTGGTAAGTGCCGTTTGTTTCAGCTCCACTAATCTTCTCTCTGTATTTAAATAAATTTCTCATACAGATCCTATGATACATGAAGCGAGTACTGTTACCCCTCCTTCGACGCAACAACTTATACCACCCCCAGCTCAGGTGTCAGAGCCACCTCGTTTGGAGACCTCCACCACGGCTCTTCCACCGACGACTTTATTGACCATTTCTCTAGCCTCTACCGAAGTGGTAGACGTTCCAAGGTCATCTCAAATGGGGGAACTGATGGCTTTGCAATCGAGTCCATCTCAGCTGGATATCGGCACTCCTTCACAAGCCACTACACCGAAATCGCCTGCTGGTCTTTTACTTGGCTTAGCATCTTCAGAAGTTTCTGTACCGTCGCCTATTGCTGTTTCGAGCCCCGCAGACGTACCAGATTTTGTCAAGATTTCCCTTGACTACTTGAGAGGGCTTACCAAGAAAATAATTGAGGTTGTGCTAGCCGGACGAGATACTTTTGATACCTTCAAACCCATGCTCACGAATAGTTTGAACAACCTCAAGCTTGTAGGTGACGTCGACGTCGTTCAGCGCTGCTCTGAAGCTATCTCACGTCTAGAGGGACAACTCAGATTCTTGGAGGCTTTGGGTCGCGCTGATATCCAAGCGCAAATTGCATCTACTTTTGAGAAGATTCGAGCCGAAGAACTCAATAAGTATGAAGCCGCTCAACGTCATATAGCTGAGGAAGAGGTTGAGGTTGAACAACTGCAACAGCTACATGCTCAAAAACAAGTTGAGCTGACACTTTCGAATACTTCTCTGGAGAATTTGCGAGAGAAGATCGCTGCCGCTGAAGTGGAGTTGACTAGGATGAAGGCTCAATTCAAACGAGAAGAATCTATTGTCACTGAGCTCAACGTCAAAAGTACTGCTTCCCTGGTGAATTACCGTGCCAAGGCTGGTGCTCTGGAAGAGGCTAAGAAGGAGCTATCTGCCATGCTGTCTAGTGAGGACGAGCTTCGGAGACGAGCCGAGATGCTGGTTCGGGCCGACCATGAAGAAAAACTTTCTGACATTAAGTCTCAGCTAACTTCATTTGATCTGATGAATTGATGAGCCTGTTTTCGTATCGTTCTTTTGGTAGGAACAACACTTATCTTAGGTCACCTTGTTTTCCTTTAAATAAAGGTAGTGTTGCCGTTTGGCTTTTTATTGTTTCTTTTTTCATATCATGTTTTGACATGGAACAATGAAATACCAATTTAATATTGCGACAACAACTATTTATTCGCACTTTGTGGTTTTATCGCTCTATTGACGAGAGTCGATAAGGTAGAAATGTTGCGTTCAGGGCAACTTTGAGGACTTATCGCTCTATTGACGAGAGTCGATAAGGTAGAAGTGTTGCGTTCAGGGCAACTTTGAGGACTTATCGCTCTATTGACGAGAGTCGATAAGGTAGAAGTGTTGCGACAAGTTAGAAGTGTTGCGATTGGAGCAACTTTGAGGACTTATCGCTCTATTGACGAGAGTCGATAAACTAGAAGTGTTGCGATTGGAGCAACTTTGAGGACTTATCGCTCTATTGACGAGAGTCGATAAACTAGAAGTGTTACGATTGGAGCAACTTTGAGGACTTATCGCTCTATTGACGAGAGTCGATAATTTAGAAGTGTTGCGTTTGGAGCAACTTTGAGGACTTATCGCTCTATTGACGAGAGTCGATAAGTTAGAA
>NC_033794.1:18832687-18906803 GCF_001876935.1 Asparagus officinalis | reverse complement strand
GCTGAGCATGTTGTCTCTCACTCCCTTCCTTGCCGTCGGTTGTAGCTTCATTGGAAAACACAAGATCAAATGGACTCGGAGGTAAAACCCATAATAAGTCTCAAATGGTGACTTTCCCAAAGATCCATGAATAGCCCGATTAAATACAAACTGAAGATATGGTAAGCTCTCATCCCAAGTCTTAGGATGCTTGGAATTGTATCCTCTCAACATATGTACCATAGTCCGATTAACTACCTTTGTTTGTCCGTTGGTTTGTGGATGAAAGGTCGTGCTCTTCTTCAACCTAGTGTCCATCAAGCTCCACAAAGAATCCTAAAAGTGTCCAAGAAACCGGCTATCTCGATCTGAAAAAATTAAATTCGGTAACCCAAAGTGCTTCCACATATGCTCAAAGAACAATTACGCCACACCCGCTCCTGTCACGTTCTTCTTACAAGGAATCAAGATGACCATCTTGCTGAACCAGTCCACCACAATGAACAAATAATCATTCTCATGCTTAGTCGTTGGCAATCCTCCTAACAAATCCATAGAAATACTCTCTCATGGTCTCGATGGTACCGGCAATGGTAGATACAATCCCCTTTTCCTATTAGAAGGTTTCGATATGCAACATAGCTTACACCCTCCAACATACTTAGTGACATCCTCTAACATCTTTGGCAAAAAAACATGGCGCCATAGATTGAGAAGCATCTTCTGAATCCCAAAGTGACCTTGCACACGAGATGTATGGGCTTCTCGAATCCACTACAATCGGTTGCCATCCTCCGGAATGCATAGTGACATCCCTCGATACAACAAACCATCTGCACCAATCTCATACTCCCCTTTTTGACCAGCCTTCGCCTACTCGAACACACTTCTAAAATCTTGGTTGGATGTGTACATCAGTACATACTTCAAAGGAACCAAGGGCTGAATGTGCATCGCCATCAAGAGAGCTCTCACGGGTGGGCGAGATAACATATCGGCTAACTTGTTTGTCGTCTCCTTTTTGTACCTATTGATGATATTGAACGCCATCAAATAGGACATCCACTTCATGTGTCATGCCTACTGTAGCTTCATCTGGGCATGTAAAAATTCCAATGGCTTGTGATCTGAGTGCACAACCACCTCCTTTCTCAACAAAAATACCCGCCAATGCTTGATTACTTGATAAAGTGCATAAAACTCCTTATCATAGGTGGGGTAGTTCTGAATAGCACCCGTAAACATTTCTGAATGATACTCTATCGGCTTCCCATCCTAAATTAACACAGCGCACATAGTATATCTAGAAGCGTCGGTCTCTACCTCGAAGGTCCTCTGTAATTTTGGTAATGCCAATATCGGTGCCTTCGAGATCTTCCTCTTTAATAACTGAAAAGCTTCCTCATGTGTCCTCCCCACTCAAACTGAACCTTCGCCTTCGTAAGGCTATGCAAAGGTGCCGCATAAGAAGAGAAATATCGAATGAACTTGCGCAAATACCGGCAAGCCCCCATGAAGTTTCTCACCTCCGTCACTATCCTAGGTGTCAGCCACTTTGTGATCACCGCCACCTTTCCTGGATCTATCCTCCGTTTGCCTTTCCCTATTGTTGGACCCTAGAGGGGAGTGATTAGGGTCAAGAGGCTCTAATATGCAATAAAAATCAAACACAAGCAAACCACAAAACAGTAAAGCAATTAAAGTAAGAGAGATAGAGTTAGGAGTTCGTTATCCTTAACGCGCGATGTGTTAACGAGGTTCGGCCCTCTGGCCTACGTCCCCGCTCCCCACTCTCGAGGAGAAATCCACTACACACCCGGTTTGGAAGCCGGAACTTCGTCTACACAGCGATCCCACACGATCTCTCTCACTACACAGTTTGATCTCAACAGATCACACCCTCACAGTAGATCTTACACAAGATCTCACCCTCACAACAGAAGAAAAGATGCAAGACTCTCTCTTTACACAGCCCCTATAGCAAAGAGAAAAAGTACTGAAGCTGGGAAGTGAATCACACTTAAAAACAGAGAGAAAACACAGAAACCAGATTTTGAAAATTTTTCTCAGGAAACAGCAGACTCTGGTTTTTGCAAACGTTAGGGCTTCACGAAGAAGAAGAAGATTGGGGTTATTTATAGAAGAGATTTAATCAATTTAAAACAAAACCCAATCTTCCCAAATAGGATAGTAATCTCCTTTACAGACCCTTATCTCAGACTGTGAAAATCGAGATTTCGGTCGACCGCACCGGTCGACCGACGACTTCTCTGGAAAATACTAAGGAAAGGCGATGGGAGCGGTCGACCGGACCGGTCGACCGCTTTCTGACATTCTTCAGAAAACAGGTTTTTAATCAACTTTAAATATTTGCAAAATATTTATTTGACCTCTGAAAATTCTGAAACTTTGTAAAATGTTTTTAATACTAAAAACAAACTGTTTAGAAAAGGAATTTTGCAGATAGGTCCTCATACTTATGAAAAATAGTATTTTGTGAAAAACGCTTAAAAACCTAAGTATGAAATCGTGTGAGTGATTCCCAATAGCTTTAAGTAACCTCAGTAACTCTTTGCCTACATTCTAGCACTAGAGAGAAAAAACAAAAGAAAGCTAATATCCTCATATATAAAGAACAATACTTGAGCTTTGATATAGCTTGAATCGGATGAAGCTTGTATTCGAATTTGTCGTTCTTAAAATAACGTTGCTTCATCTCTTGGCCTCCTCCTCCTTTGGATATCATCGTTGTAGCATATATTCCATCCATCCTCCATTAATGGCACTAACGAGCTTGATAAATGAACTTACTACATTTACACTCAATAAGCCATTAGTACCGATAATGGTGGTTGTAAGAACATCATCAAAACATAAGGGCTAACAATCTCCCCCTTTTTGATGATGACAACCAACCATTATATAAGAGCAAAAAATAAAATAGCTTATAGATAGGTGCTCCCCCTATCTATGAGCTCCCCCTAAATATATGCAACAAATGAGGAGATTTCTCTCCCCCTTTGTCACCATCAAAAATGCAAAATGCAACTAATCAAGCAAGCAATGTAGAACTTTCACATAGTGCATAAGCCCAAACCATTTCTTATGCGACAAAAATCATCCTCTCCAAGAGGCTTAGTAAATATATCCGCTAGTTGAGATTTTGTGTCAACAAATACTAGGGATACATCTTGTCGCTCTACATGATCGCGTAAGAAATGATGGCGTACATCAATATGTTTAGTTCTAGAATGCAAAACCAAATTTTTGAAAATATTTATAGCACTTGTGTTATCACAAAAGATTTTAATATTTTGAAAATTCAAATCATAGTCAACTAAACTTTGTTTCATCCATAAAACTTGAGCACAACATAAGCCGGCGGCAATGTATTCCGCTTCCGTAGTGGACAATGCAACACAATTTTGTTTCTTGGAAGCCCAAGAAACAAGGGAATTTCCTAAGAATTGGCATGTTCCACTAGTACTCTTGCGATCTACCTTACATCCGGCAAAGTCGGCATCACAAAAACCATATAAATCAAAAGTGGTGCTTTTTGGATAAAACAAACCAAGGTTAAAAGTTCCATTAACATACTTAATGATCCTTTTAACCGCAATTAAATGAGATGCTTTAGGAGAGGCTTGAAAACGTGCACAAGCACATACACTAAACATGATGTCGGGTCTACTAGCGGTGAGATAAAGAAGACTACCTATCATACCTCGGTATAGTTTTTGGTCCACATCTTCACCACTCTCATCCGCATCAAGCTTAACACTAGTACTCATGGGAGTAGGCGCATGCTTAGAATTCTCCAACTTGAATTTCTTCACCAATTCCTTCGCATACTTGCTTTGTGAAATGAAGATCCCATCCTTAGTTTGCTTGACTTGGAGCCCGAGAAAGAATGTAAGCTCTCCCATCATACTCATCTCAAAGTGATCCTGCATAACTTTAGAAAATTCCTTGCACAAGGATTCATTAGTAGCACCAAAAATAATGTCATCCACATATATTTGAACCAAAATGAAATCATTTTTCCTTTTTCTCACAAAAAGTGTGTTATCAATTGTTCCTTTTGAAAAACCATTTTCAATAAGAAAACTAGAGAGGCGAGCATACCAAGCCCTAGGAGCTTGTTTCAACCCATATAAAGCTTTTTGTACCCGGTAAACATGATTAGGAAAAGCATGATCTATAAAACCGGGGGGTTGCTCAACATACACTTCCTCTTCTATAAAACCATTTAAGAAAGCACTTTTGACATCCATTTGAAATAGTTTGAAATTTTTAAAACTAGCAAATGCCAAAAACATCCTAATAGATTCCAACCTTGCAACCGGTGCAAAGGTTTCATCATAGTCTATGCCCTCCTCTTGATTGTATCCTTGGGCAACCAAACGTGCTTTATTTCTAGTTACAATGCCATG
This sequence comes from Asparagus officinalis, assembly GCF_001876935.1. NCBI lineage: Eukaryota > Viridiplantae > Streptophyta > Magnoliopsida > Asparagales > Asparagaceae > Asparagus > Asparagus officinalis. The sequence goes on along the minus strand of NC_033794.1, from coordinate 18,902,391 downwards.
TTCATCAAGTTTGTTTCTAAAAACCCATTTTGTACCAATAACACTAGCATTGTTAGGTCTAGGAACTAACTTCCAAACTTCATTTCTTTGAAAATTGTTTAATTCTTCATGCATAGCCAAAACCCAAAACTCATCATTTAAAGCATCATTAACCTTTTTAGGTTCTAGTTGAGATAGAAATGCAACATTACCACATTCACTCAAGGCTTTTGAGCGAGTTATAACTCCTTTTGAAGGGCTCCCAATGATTTGTTCCTTTGGATGGTTTGATGTGAATTTCCAAGCTTTAGGTGGTTCAACTTGATCTTGAGCGTTTGTGCTATCCACATCCTTTTGAACTTCTATAGAGGGAGTGTCATTGATTTGCAACAAGTCCAATCCTCCCTCAATATCATCATCATCATCTTTCCTAGGCAACACAACTTGAGAGCCAACATTAGTCTCATCAAAAGTAACGTTTATAGACTCTTCAACAACGAGGCTTCGTTTATTGAAGACCCTATAAGCCTTACTTCGAGGTGCATAACCCAAGAAAATACCAACATCAATTTTGGAATCAAATTTATCATGGTGATCTTTTGTATTTAAAATAAAGCATTTGCAACCAAAGACACGAAAATAACCAATGAAAGGAGTTTTTCCATAATAAAGTTCATAAGGAGTTTTCTTAAGCTTTGGTCTAATCAAAACACGATTTAAAACATGGCAAGCCGTATTGACTTATAAACCTAATTTATACCACGTTATATCTCATTTTATACCAAGTTATTTCTAATTTATACCAAGTTAGTTCTATTTTATATCACGTTATAAACCTAATTTATACCACGTTATATCTAATTTATACCACGTTAGCTCTAATTTATACCAAGATAGTTCTATTTTTTACAACGTTATAAACCTAATTTATACCAAGTTAGTTCTATTTTATACAATGTTAGATCTAATTTATACAAAGTTAGTTCTATTTTATACCAAGTTTGTTCTCATTTTATACCAAGTTAGTTCTAATTTATACCAAGTTATTTCTGTTCTGTAGAGTGTTAGTTCTAATCTGCACAGTGTTAGTTCTATTCTGTAGAGTGTTAGTTCTAATCTGCACAGTGTTAGTTCTATTCTGTAGAGTGTTAGTTCTAATCTGCACAGTGTTAGTTCTATTCTGTAGAGTGTTAGTTCTAATCTGCACAGTGTTAGTTCTATTCTGTAGAGTGTTAGTTCTAATCTGCACAGTGTTAGTTCTATTCTGTAGAGTGTTAGTTCTAATCTGCACAGTGTTAGTTCTATTCTGTAGAGTGTTAGTTCTAATCTGCACAGTGTTAGTTCTATTCTGTAGAGTGTTAGTTCTAATCTGCACAGTGTTAGTTCTATTCTGTAGAGTGTTAGTTCTAATCTGCACAGTGTTAGTTCTATTCTGTAGAGTGTTAGTTCTAATCTGCACAGTGTTAGTTCTATTCTGTAGAGTGTTAGTTCTAATCTGCACAGTGTTAGTTCTATTCTGTAGAGTGTTAGTTCTATTCTGCACAGTGTTAGTTCAAGTCTGTAGCGTGTGATGGCTTGTTAGTTCTATTTTATTACACGTTATATCTAATTTATACCACGTTATATCTAATTTGTGTTAGTTCTATTTTATACCAAGTTATAAACCTAATTTATACCACGTTATATCTCATTTATACCACGTTAGATCTAATTTACTAATTTATACCAAGTTAGTTCTATTTTATATCACGTTATAAACCTAATTTATACCACGTTATATCTAATTTATACCACGTTAGCTCTAATTTATACCAAGATAGTTCTATTTTTTACAACGTTATAAACCTAATTTATACCAAGTTAGTTCTATTTTATACAATGTTAGATCTAATTTATACAAAGTTAGTTCTATTTTATACCAAGTTTGTTCTCATTTTATACCAAGTTAGTTCTAATTTATACCAAGTTAGTTCTAATTTATACCAAGTTAGTTCTAATTTATACCAAGTTATTTCTGTTCTGTAAAGTGTTAGTTCTAATCTGTAGAGTGTTAGTTCTATTCTGCACAGTGTTAGTTCTGTTCTGTAGAGTGTTAGTTCTAATCTGCACAGTGTTAGTTCTATTCTGTAGAGTGTTAGTTCTAATCTGCACAGTGTTAGTTCTATTCTGTAGAGTGTTAGTTCTATTCTGCACAGTGTTAGTTCAAGTCTGTAGAGTGTTAGTGCTATCCTGTAGAGTGTTAGTTCTATTCTGTAATCTGTTCCGATCCAAGTCAGTTCTGCTTCTGCACATGTTAGTACTATCTGATACCAAGTTAGTTCTATTCTTTGGCTTGTTACTCCTAGCCCCTCGAGCGCATCGAATAACTGAGATGTTAGTTCTATTCTTTTAAGCGTGTTAGGCCTAATATGATAGTTGTTTTGTTACTTACAACTTTTTATCTAGTGTAAGCTGATGTTAGTTCCCGATTAACAAAGAGTAAACATTCAATCGGAAAAAAACAAAATATTTGTTGCATACTGGGACGAAAACACTTCAACATATCAAACACTTAGTCAGCTATAGATTCATTACATGTTTTACGGTTATGACCTTCCATATGACATCGAGAACATTTTACTGGCCGCGTGTAAACAGTTCTGTTGTTGATACGCCTGGTTTTATTTCTCCCTTTCCTTTTTGTTGTAAGTGGAGGTAGGATCTGTATCTCATCCCTTGGCACGATGCGCTTCTCAAAGTCAGGGATAGGGTAGAGGATTGGCTCGTAGCTTTTTTTAAAGGCTTCAACCGTCATAAACCAGTCACAGAACTGGTAGACATCCCTTTTCATAAACATAATGGATGCGCATGCATGTTTGCAAGGGACACGGGTTACATCCCACCCACGGCAAGTGCATGTTTTATTGTCTAGATCCACTTGACAAGATCTATGGGATTGTACCTCAAATAATCCTGTGTGGGACTGACGAACCTCCAATGGACGGCCATTTTCCATGTTCTCTTTGAGAGCAAGTTCAGCTTTGGGGCAAAGAAATTGATTCCAGCTTTCAGCCATGGTTCGTCGCTCATTCATACGAACCATAATCTGTTTACGTATGTGCTCTACCAGTTGAAGTATCCGTAGTAGCCTAGCCTCATGTATCCATTTGTTGAATGACTCTGCAACATTTGATGTAACGTGACCATATCTGAAACATAATAGGGAATTCGTCAAGCGGCTTATAATAGTCATGTAATGAAATAGCTTATAACTTACCTAACTCCAGGAAAAAACGCATTGGCCCAGTTTTCTGGAGCGTAGTTCATCACAATATTGTAAGCTCTTTCGTCAACCAGTCTAATGTCGTCCATGTAATCGTTCCATTCTGCTCTAGTATATTTGTAACAGGCAGATTGCAATAGATTACCCAAGATCTGAGTATCTTTTGATTTGAATCCCAAATCCTTCAACTTTGTCCTGAAGTTCTCAACTAGATGCAACACACATCGAGAGTGTATAGAATCTGGAAAAAATTCTCTAACTGCTTCTCTGATCCCCTTATCCGCATCTGAAATTATCACTAGCTTGTGTGGAGGGTTGTATGGATCTGGCCTTTCATAGAGAATAGACCACAAACCTACAAAGAGTTGTGGTTACCATACACGAATTAGAGTTAGCAATGAATGAGCTAGAATTATCATAACCTGCAACAGAACTAACATGGCTAGGGATAGAACTAACCTTGTAAGAACCACTTCCAGTTAACATTATTTTCCTGATCGCATATACAATACGCCAATGGAAATATCCCCTGATTTCCATCATATGCTACGGCGCTTAGGAGTATGCCTTTGAATCGATCTTTAAGAAAGGTACCATCCAAAAATAAGAGTGGTCTACAGCCGTATAAAAAACCATTTATGCAGGCGGCGTAGCATATGAATAACCTTGTAAACCTCCCCTCATTTTGTTCAACATGAATATAGCTACCTGGGTTTGTCTTCTTGACCTCTTCTACATACCTAGAAAATTGAAGATTAAGCGTTAGTACCAACATTGAAAAATTAGTATAATCAACGTCACATAAAGGAAATTAGTTTGTCTTTTGTTATATATCATCTTCTATTTACCATCGTAATTGATCGTAGGACTCATGGGCATCACCATATAATTTCTCTTGTGCTCTTTCTTTACCCCACCAAATCTTACTATAATCGACCCTAATCCCATACGAGCTTAGAAACTCCTTTTGAACGTCAATAGGCCGTATATCCGGTCGAACCTTTAACGTGGGTTGTAATTGGGTAGCAATGAATCGCCTTGAGGCTCTAGATTGACCAGCATTATTGCCATGCTGCCCACAACTGTGATTGTCCACAAACCTTTTGATTTCAAGTCTATTATCATTTTTCGGTGGAGAGGCAAATAACATCCACGGACAATTTTTTGCTGCCTTAAACCGACAAAACACTCGAATACGCTTCGGTTCATTCTTCCCAAACTCGTATTCGAATTTTTTTGCCATGGAGTAGTATAGCAAGGCCAATCTTAACTCCTTCGCACTTTCAAATCGTTGTCCCTCACCGGTTAAAGCTGTGTGCCACCAAGCAGGAATCCTCTCTGATCTGCTAATCATGTCATCAATCGTCATGACATCATCTCCGGAAGGATTGTCATTGGGATTCTTATATGGAACACTTGTGGTCCACAACGCCGACGGGCCACAGTCTACACTTTTTGAGTTCAAACTGCACAAATAGTAGAAGTATCAACAGATAATAGCAAAGGATAAAAAGCAAAAACGACAATTGCTTGCTGTTAGAATCAATTAGAACTAAAAGAACTAACAATATAACCATTAGAGCTAACAGTGCATTGATTAGAACTGACATAATAGCTATTAGAACAAACAATATAGCCATTAAAGGTTAGTTCTAATTTAACGAAGTTATTTCTATTTTATAACAAGCTATTTCAAAATTATAACATGTTAGTTCTATTCTGTAGAGTGTTAGTTCTAATCTGCACAGTGTTAGTTCTATTCTGTAGAGTGTTAGTTCTAATCTGCACAGTGTTAGTTCTATTCTGTAGAGTGTTAGTTCTAATCTGCACAGTGTTAGTTCTATTCTGTAGAGTGTTAGTTCTAATCTGTAACATGTTAGTTCTATTCTGTAGAGTGTTAGTTCTAATCTGCACAGTATTAGTTCTATTCTGTAGAGTGTTAGTTCTAATCTGCACAGTGTTAGTTCTATTCTGTAGAGTGTTAGTTCTAATCTGCACAGTGTTAGTTCTATTCTGTAGCGTGTTAGTTCTAATAATATGCACAGTGTTAGTTCTAATCTGTAGTGTGTTAGTGTCAGTTCTAACTGATGGCTTGTTAGTTCTATTTTATACCTACATTGTCTAATTTATACCACGTTATATCTAATTTATAATAATTAGGACTAACAATATGGGAACTATAGTGGAACCAGTAATAACTCTAGTAGAACTAACAAAATAGCGATTAGAACTGACAAATAAAACATTAGAACTCTAGTATGGAGCATAACAAAGAACTGTTTAATGACAAATAAAACATTAGAACTGAAGTCCAGTTAAACCTAGTATAGAACTAACAAGAAGACGATTAGAACTTAAGTTAATTGATTTTACAGTTAACCTACATGTCTTGTCGGACTTGCTCGTTTTCCTGTTTATTCGAAGAATCATCTCCTTCTTTAAAAGCTTGCACGTGAACCTCTTTCAGTCCAAGATTGTGGCAATGCTCCACCATAGACGTCAGATCACCATCGTTCTCAATGAGAAATTTTAAGCTTCCAACTGTTTGATCTTCGTATGCCAAAATTAATGACTCGTATGGAAGATCTAACCTCTCTGCCGCATCAAACTTGAGATCCAAGATGGTGGTTGAAGAATTAAGCTTCAAGAATACCGCTTTATACTGCGAAGAGACAATGCAGATGATGTCATTTTCAGCCATTTTGATCTGAGGAGGAGTAATGGAGAACTAACTAGTTATTGCTCATGATGGAGAGAGTTATGGAGAGAATTTTGGTCTGAGGAGGAGGAGTAATGGAGAACTAACTAGTTATTGCTCATGAGATGGAGTAAAAAAAGGGGGAAATTTCCCTCCATTTTCCTCATCATATCGCATTAATGAGAAGTGACTTCTGTTGTTCGGACCAGGACTCGTCTGGGGAAGAAAGAGAAGGGCAGTTTTGGTTTTTTTGCAAAATACGATCTGCTTTTAGTATAAAGCTGACGTGGAGGGAGCTTAAAACATTAAAGCTCATTTTTTGGGGCTATTCCACATGGGGCAAAGTACAAGGGGGCTAGTCACACGAAGTTCCCACTTTTGGGGCCTGGACACATTTTTCCCTAATTTCTATCTATATTCAATTGTGACGGATGCAGAGGATGAGCTTTCCTCACCGAACAATGTACATATTTATATCTTTATTCTTGATTAGTAAACCAATTATATTATATATGATCTATTTGCACTATTTTGAGTTGAGAAGGAACATAAGTACATAACACATGTTCAATTATGTAAAGAGTTATTTTTTTTTCTTGATTCCTACGTGTAGCATAACATGTGAACTCGCATACTAAATATTTTCTTTCAAATGGAAAAAAAAAATCAAGTGATGCAAAAAATAAAAAGGGGAAATTTGTGAACGTCGTCAACCTAGATCTAAGTGATTTATTATTCATATATACGATCATATGGCATTTATTAAACATAAATTACTTTTTTTAGATTATAATAGAGTTGATGATAGAGCGTACTTTACGAAAATGTAATGCTTCTACGTGTTATGTATTCCCAAAGATAGTATGCGGCCACTAAAATGACTTATTCTTCGAAGTTACCCAAAGTGCAACATGGAATGTTACACGGTGAAACAGCGACAACAAAATTGAATATAGTTCTATATTGCTCACTAAAATTATCTTACAATAAACAAAATAATAAAGTTAATAAATCTATTATGGAACTGATTAATATTTTTTTCTGCATGACAAAACAAATTTTATTTATAAAAATATTTTCTCACTTTCTAATATGTATGAATTTATTTTTATTTTCTAATATATGAGTGACGATTCATTTTGCTAAATGAGGTACCAAGCGATAGCCATGTGGTGAGGTCCACACATTCTGTTAAATGTGACTAGTAAGGTGGGGCTCAAAACATGGCTATCTATTGGTAGCTAATTTAGCAAAATGAATCGTCGCCTCATCGTGTGAGTGTGTGTGTGTAGAAAAGTATCTATAAGGTGGCACATTAGCTTCCCTTGATTCGTTAATTAGATAATTCGAATTGACGATCCCCTTGTAATTTAACTGTCTCAAAACATCTATAAAATAAAAATCATGATGATTAAATATTTTTAACACATATTTTTTATTGTTACTTTAGTTATATTGGCGTAAAACCGTTAATTTTATAATCACTAGATGCATGAGTTAACTATAATACAATATGGCTAATATTTTGTTCATATACAATCCAAAACATATAAATCAAAATGAACAGAGTGGACCGAGTAATCTGAAAGTATATAATATAGTTTTGAAGGCATTCCTTTGGATTGGTTCTAAGGCACCACATTATGAACACTTTTTCCTATATAGGATTAATTGCACTTAAATACTCTTTATTTTCCCTACTTTGAACTTATATACCCTAAAATTTATAAAACCTACACTTATATACCCTCACTTTTTTTTACAGCACTTAAATACCCTAAATTTTTTAAAACTTAAACTTAAACACCACGAAGTTCTTAAAACTAGCACTAAATATTCTTAGTTATGCAAATTTGAGGGTGTTTAAATACAAGTTTTAAAAGCTTTTGGGCATTTAAGTGCAAGTTTTAAAAACTTTAAAGCATTTAAGTGTAAGTTTTAAAAATGGTATGTAAGTATTACCAAAAAATTGAGGGTATACAAGTGCAAGTCTAAAAAACTTTAGGATATAAAAGTGCTGCCAAAAACAAGTGAGGCTATATGAGTGCAAAGTAGGGATAAATATAGGCTATTTAAGTGCCATTACTAATCCTCAAGTTTTTACGGGTGCACAAAAATATCTGTATCTGAGGAAACATCTATATCTGTTATGGTGGTCCTATTTTCGTCAAAGTGCAATTAATTGCCAAACACTAAACATGTGTATTTCCACACATAGTGCCTCAAGCAACTTGGCGACCCATGCCCATCAAGGATCTCGACTAAGTCGACCCGTCGAGTCTATATCCCTTCATGTCGACTCGAAAGGCGGTACTTGTCGTCCCCTATTGTCGAAGACAACTCGCCACGAGTCCACTCGACCGCTTGTTCAACGCCTCACGAGGACGACTCGATGGGCATTTCTTCTCAGCAAAGCTAAATGACTGTTTTCATCTCGAGTCTCTCCCTCTATGACAATGTGTCAACATCATATTTAATGCTTGATAGGTGCCATCATGATTCTAGCCAAGATAGTCTTCATGACTCATCGGACCACGTACGGCACCGCCATGGCACCACTCACTTCTCATTTAATTTTGAAGTGATCCTACCCCCAATTACCAGCCGACACCTGTAAAGCAAGTGCTGACGCAGCCGCCAGCCCATACTTCACCATCACCTCTCTACGCTCGGTCGAAGTAACCAATCTGCCCTTACCACTTTAGTATAAATACATGTACTATTTAACTTGGGCGAGACCCCTAATTCTGAATTCTGATCCAAATTCTCTAATTTTACAAAATCATACTGCACATACACAAGAACTCTCACTGTTCTTATTTACATCATTCAAGTTCATCAGCTAACTTGATTGTCAGAGGTACAACGGGGGAACTAGACCCCACCTTCTTATGAATTTCTACATGTATAAATTTTTCAGATACCCAACTCAAGAACCAGACATAAAGTCAGGGAAAGTGGCCCCTCATCAATTCTCACCAAACTCATCCAAACACGGATACATATTGATTGTGTGATCACTTAACATCAACAATATCTATATCTGTATATGTTAGGATATAGATATGGTTACCAACTGATAGGATATGATTATGGATAGGGTTATAGATATGGTTATGTAATGAAATACCTAGATCCGTATTTGAAATCTGAATATATATTGGTCAGATTATTCTAACAATTTCAATCCTTAGATTAATGTATTTGAGTTTAATTTTGATGATCAAGATATCTAATCTTCGCTATTTAGATATAACGAATATATTAATGAACTCTCTTGTATCATATGAACTATATTTTTTAATATTACCTAATTTTCTCATATCAATTTTGTATTTGCATGTATATTCGCTTATATATTCGCATTCATATCTATATCTGTATCCAATTTTAGCGAATATGGATATAAATTTGGATTCATATCCTCTCTAATTTGGTAGTAATAGGAGAAGATCGAATTCTCTCAATTCTTATCGTCTATCTCAATTCTAATGGAAGAGATCATGTGATGTAAGATTTCCATTATTGATTTTCGGTTATAGTAGTTTTCAAGATTAGAGTGGTTTTTAAGATAACAATAAAAACCTTAAGTGGCTTGATCTCATCCATTGAAAATGATATGAACAATGATGATTGAGAAAATTAGATTATCTTGGATTACCATATAATTAGAGCAGATCTGAATCATATAAATTTTTCATATGAAGACATCCGTCCTTATATTTATATTTGTGATTAGTACATACATACAGATATAATAAACATCTGACCGGGAGGCCAATGGGATGCACCCAACTCAACTTGATGAAATTATATTCAAGAGAATATGACTCGTGTGAACAAGTACCACGTGGGACCATCAGCAAAAACAACCGTCTGTCCTTTTGCGCACGTGCTGAAGGCACGCGTTGAGGGTATGACACGTGCGAGGCCATGTGATTACGGCCCCACTTATCCTTCCCATGAAATGTCGGCCGCTGAGTCGTTGACTACTTGATGAAGGATGAATGGTGAACTTTATTGTGTGGCCATATTGTACATTGCAGTCCTAAGATGGGCCTTGCGGAATTATGCACCACGCGCTACATGGGGTTTTTGCTTATACCTGTGCAAACGGTCGGTCGGTTCGGTTTTTATCAAAATTTAAACAACCGAACCGAATCATCAAAACCGAACTGAACTGTTGCGATTCGGTTCGTTTTGTTCGGTTCTAATTTATGAGAATATGTATTTTTTATGATCTAATTTGTAGTACCCCTGAAAATCTAATTTTAATCATAAAATCTAATTAAACCAATTTTTTTGAGAAAAAACAAGGGATATACTCTGTCATTTATATTAAACAAAAAGATATTTACAAAATCTAATTAAACCAATTATTTCTTACTAATCTACAATTTAGTAGCATGCATCAAGAACTAAAAAGTTTAGAGCTTTCCCCCTGAAACTGAAAGCATAGATTCAAAATTAGGGTTTTCAGTTTATACCTCCACTACGGGTACGGGTGTCCCCAAAACAGGAGATGGATCCTGAGGATATGGTTCGGTCTCGGCCATGAAGATGATGATGAGTGGCTGCTTGGCGGCGAGTGACCGAGTGACGGAAATTCGAGTCAGCGGCTGAAGGAAATTCGAGCCAGGGACGAGGCGGCGAGTCAAAAGTGACGACAGCGAGTTGTAGTCGACGTCAGTGAGTCGGAGTCGATGAGAGAAGTTACGCCTGTGGTGCTGCGCCTGCGCTGGTACGTGCTGCGATGCGATCTTGCACTGCGGCCCTGCACCTGCGCCCGTGCGCACTACGGTGCGCCTGCGACGGTGTGCTGCGAAGTGCAGAGAGAGAGAGTGTGTGTATGTGTGAGAGAGTGCAGAGTGCGTAACTGCGGACAGAGAGAGAGGAAGTGCGGCTACGGGCTTGGATTTAGGGTTTAGGTATTGAGATTTGAGGGATATTAGTGAACGGGTCGGGTATAGTTTCAAAAAAAAATGGGTACGGGTTAAAAGTATAGTGTTATTAGCGATGTGGTCGGTTCGGGCGGTTCGAGTTGAAAAGTTTTTAACCCAATCCAAACCGACCTACAAACAAAACCAACTCGAACTGCTAATTTTCGATCGGTTCGGTCGATTTTTTCGGTCTGGACCGAACCATGCACAGCCCTGCTCACTAGTCGTGAACACCCATATCATTTTTTTGCTACAATAATCCCGATTTTTAAATGCTACAATAACATTTTAAATTTTGAATTGCTGCAGTTCTCTGCCTCTGCTATAGGTTTTTTTAAAATGCTATAGTATCCCAGTGTGCTACAGTGATATTTTTTCAAAAATTGCTATAGTATCCAGATTCCTGTTTGATACAGTAGTAATGCTACACTAAATGCTCACGAAAAAGAAATCATGAAGCAAAATCGACCAAAGAAAGTAAACAAGCTCACATAAAATGTAAACCGATACAATATCGGGATCGGTGATCCCTTGATATTTAACCTACTTAAATACAATCTCAAATATGTCAAATATTCTTCTTATAAAATTTTCTGTAGTTGCAAAAATATAATTAATGACGAGATTTAGTAGATTAGAATCTTGGCAAATTTACTAGTTTTGATTTGGCTGGATTCAACATGAACTTAGGTTAGAATCTAGCTTTTAATTGAGTATGAATCTTATCAGCATACTTTTTGTATGGAAAATATTTTGCATCCCAAACTTTAGGATGTAAAAATGTTGCCAAAAACAAATAAGGATATATAAGTGCAATGTTGGGAAAACTATTGGGGTTTTAAGTGCAGTTAAGCCGGCTAACATATACAATCACAAATTAAACGCTAGTTGTCTGATCCATCAAGGGAAAGTCAAATCATCATTATGATAAAAGGAAGCAGCATCTCGAGATCGTGATGCCCTTTTCCCCCCTTAATCAAAACTAGGAGACCATCTTATTCTCAGGACAAAATGCATTGTACTACCTTTTTTAAAAAATAATGGAAATTTTGGTCCGTGTTGCGCGTGTATAAAAAATTGATCTTATCCAGATAAAAAAATTTATGTGAAATAATGCTACCATGTGATAATACGGATGACCAAAAACGAAGCTCTTCTTGTGAAGCTTTTGATGTAAACTTACTTGTCCCGGGTGGAGGAATTGTTTAAGAAGTTGAAAATTGCGAAGGAAACGAATGACGAGTAATCAAATAAATATACATATATAAATGTAATCACATATATACATACATATATACGCAAGTAAGTAATTGTTATTATAAAGGTAACTATATACAATACACGCGATTTCAGGCTCAGCGTACTAAGATGTTAGGTTGGGGGTGGATACCAACCTCCGCCGACGAAGAGCTCCGGCGAGCTCAAGGATTTGCAGGCGAGCGCGGACATCGACTCAGGCGAAGTCGACGGCGACCTCCAGGCGCGGCTTCAGGTGAAACGCGATGGTGGCTTTGGGCGAACGCGACCCTCGGTTGGCGAACGCGACCCTCGGTGTTTTGGCGGCCCGACCCCCACGTTCAGAGCTCCGACCTCCGCGTTCAGCACCCCCACGCTCGCGGTTTTGGCCTCCGACCATCGCGTCCGAGTTTGTGCGCTGGCGACAGGCTGTCGCCAGCCCATCAATCTTGCCTATAAAAGGCCCTCCTTCGATGCCCTAGGGTTGCTGCTCCTCTCCCCCGATCTCTCTGGCGGCGGATCCCGTTTTAACGCAGTAGCGTTCAACTTCCCAAATCGCAGCAGCGATTTCTCATTTAATCTCCAGCTTTCAACAGTGGTTGAGGGAGATTTAAGAAGAGAGAGAAAAGAGAAGAGGGATTTTATTGTGGGTATTAACACTGTAGCTACAGTGTTCATTTGAGAAATCTCAGTTTAGAGATTTGCTCTTGATTTGTAATTTCTTGTTAGATTAAATAAGAAATTGACTGTGTGGCTCCCGAGGACGTAGGCAGTTACTGAACCTCGTAAATCTTGTGTACTGTTCTCTATTCTATGTTTCTGTTGCATTATGGATTTAGGCGTTTAAATTCCCAACATAAGAAACGTGTGTTGGGCGAATCCTAAATAATCAAATCGGATCCTTACCTTTCCGGACCTTGTGTTGAAAGTAAAAAAGTAGGAAATTCACCACAAATAAAAATTAAAACTTGTAAAGAAGATAAAAGAGATGAACACACAGATTCAACGAGGTTCGGTAACGTGCCTACGTCCTCGGGAGCCACACCACACAATTCCTTTATTAATTGAAGAAGAATTTGAAGCTCTCAAACTAGGGTTTTATCTCTCTGAGATTCTCTCTTTTCTGCAGTCAAAAACTCTCTTTTTTTCGTGCTCTCTCAAACCCTAAAATGTTTAGGTATTTATATCAAACTCAGCCCAAATAGAATTCCTAAACAGTTTAGGAAACTGTCAAACAGCGTCGCGGTCGACCGCCAAGTTCCCGCGTTCGACCGTGAAAATCGACAGAGCCTAGAAAAGTTACAGGGTTTGGCGCGGTCGACCGCCAAGCCAGGCGCGGTCGACGGTAGACTGCCATGGTCGACCGCGATCAGCTCCAGACTCTCCTGAGTTCCTGTGCACGTTCGCAGTCGACCGCCGCAAACTCGCGATCGACCGTGGATCAGTCTGACAGTTTTTTTCCTCGTTCTGATTCCAGCTCCGGCTTCGACTTTGGATCTACACTTTAGACTAACAACGTGCGTCGCCAAGATGATACGAACAACAAAGATCCAATTTGCCACTTGTTTTGCAAATGTGATTTCTCATTTCCCTAGTGATTGTTTCCAATTTGCCCTTTTCCCCATTTCCCCAACGTTGATAATTGGAGGGGTAGTATTGCAAATTAATATTGATGGTGGTATTACAAATACTGATGATTAAAGTGATAAATATACAAATTAAAGCCCTCAGTGTTAATACTAATGAATGAAAACCATAGCACTGTTAACACATGATGTCCCATCCTCCCAAAGTCCATTGTTTCACATATTACACGGCACAAGAGACTGATGATGGCCATGTACATGGGCATGGTCTTCAATCACAAGCCAAAAGTGTACCATAAGAAAAGACTCAAAAAAAACTCAAAAAAATAAGAGAGAGAGAGAGAGAGAGAGAGAGTACTATAAGTTACGTGCAAGCTTGTAAATTGTAACTTAGCTTGAATGGCACACTAGAATTTGAAATTAGTGAGAAATCAAAGATAACTTTGGAAGTAAAATTTATATGAAGACATTCTTTCTCAATGGGGAAATGTTACCATCAGAAGAATTTGTAAGGCTCTGCCAACGCCTATGTCCAATAATAAACTGATGATGATGGAGGGGGAAAAAATAAGAGAAAACAAAGATGAAATTTGTCAAGAAAAACATCTTTCCAAATACAGATTTCTAGCTACTATATATTTAATCATATTTTATTATTTAGATAATAGTCAAGTATTTGTATTGGGTTGCACAATTGTAAATTTTAGACAATCATTATTTAAGAATCGTTAAAACGTTGGCTAGAAACTAATTCTCTCTTCACTAGATCTTTCATCTCCCAATTAGCTTAATTAATTATGCACCATTCGAACAAAATAAATTAAATAAAAAAATTATGGCCTGTTCTAGTCTTTAACATTTTCCGTTTCTCTAAAGAAGTCTATTTAGCAGACCATAGAGATGAAATTAGACAGTGATAAACGTCTTATATATTCGGAATTCTAAAAAACAAAATGTGAAGTCTTATTCAAACACATTCAAGAGGATCTTTTGCACACTTCTTAAAGAATAAGCCAAGCCCAAGCTTGGGAAGATATTGACAGTTTCCACTGATTAATAAGCTGATAATAAATTTCTTAAAGATTATAGGAACAAATAAAAAAGGCTTCTTGTCTGCTTAGGTCAATTTAAATTGAGTCCCAAGTTCTCGAGAAATCTCATACAAGGCATCGTATTATGAAAAAATCATGGCAAGAACAAGTCGAGCACATGTTTTAGTAGTAGGTATTGACCGGTCAAACTAGCTAACAAGTAACAGTTTTATCAAAGATTAAATAAAAGAGAATCAAGGCTGCCAAGTCTTTCAAAGTTACATTTTTCTTTCTAATCCAGTTGACAATTAATTTTTTCTTATTATAAAATCATTATTAACATCCAATATGATTAAACTTTCCTATGGTATTGGTAATTAATGAACAGGGGTCATCCCTTGTTTTTATATCAAAAAAAAAAAACTTTCCTATGGGTATTGTTATATTTCTTAGAAGGCAATGTACGTAAACAACATTTGCAAGAAATTTTCATGGAGGGACCGAAACGCAATATTTGTCTCACCATCAAATTTAAATAAATGTAAATAGTTGTAATATTAGTGTGAACAATATAATGAATCAGTACAAACAGTATAAACATCACTACAATCATGGGCTTAAAAAATGATATTAGATCTCTTTCAGTATAAATTTCGATGTAGGGATTAAAAAATGATATTAGATCTTTTTCAGTATAAATTTCTATGTAGGGATTAAAAAATGATATTAGATCTTTTTCAGTATAAATTTCTATGTAGGGATTAAAAAATGATATTAGATCTTTTTCAGTATAAATTTCTATGTAGGGATTAAAAAATGATATTAGATCTTTTTCAGTATAAATTTCTATGTAGGGATTAAAAAATGATATTAGATCTTTTTCAGTATAAATTTCTATTAGTTCTTGTAGCTACTAACTACAAACCAACACTAAGGAGCTAAGAAATTATCTGATAATTTAATGGACCACTGTTAGCCTGGGTGTATGGTCATTTTCTAAAGCTATGTGATTGGGATTGTACTTCATAAGTGCATCCTGCATCCGTCAACGACAAACGATTTGGTCGTCGGTTAATGTTGAAGAAAACGTCTCGCATTAATTTTTCAAAATAACCAATACTTTGATATCTCCTTTTTCTGAATGTAAAAATTTTAGGCTAAGTGGAACTTAAATACCCTATCGTTTCACCACATTTATACTTGTATATTCTAAGTTGTAAAAAGCAGCACTTTGATATCCTAAGTTGTAAAAAAACATTTTAATATCTTAAGTTATAAAAAACAAATATTTAAATATCCAATTGTTTCGCCACCTTTCTGTTGGGGAAAATATCAGATACGCTCTGACACCCGTTCTGCGGAATTTGCCCTACCAGATCTTGTGTTAAGCAATAAAAAAAGAAATCACTACAAATAAAAAATAATCGCAAGAACAGAGAACACGATTTTAACGAGGTTCGGCAATTTGCCTACGTCCTCGGGAGCCACACAAATAATTTCCTTTATATCAAAGAAGATTACAAAGCTTGTAAAAGAGTAGATCTCAACTTGAGATCTCTCAAGAGAAGAACCAACAGAAAAACTATCTGTTGTTCAAAATAAGGACGCGAGATTTTACAACAGTATTGTTCAAAATAAGGACGCGAGATTTTACAACAGTATTGTTCAAAATAAGGACGCGAGATTTTACAACAGTAAAATCTTCTCTCTCTCTCTCTCTCTCTCTCTCTCTCTCTCTCTCTCTCTCTCTCTCTCTCTCTCTCTCTCTTTCAATAAATGCTACAGGAACCCAGATTAAATGAGCGAGATTTTCTTCTGAAAATCTCGAGCTCACTTAATGGTCGCCGCCTCTGAAGTTGTCGCTAAGAAGAAGAAAAATCACGGCTGTAATTTTTCTCTCGTGCACAGGGTTCCCTTAAATAGGGAAACCCTAGGGCTAAAAGGGGGGTGGGATCCAGCTGGATCCAACGCAGCAGGCAAGCGAATCCGCCTTAGCCTCCAAGTTCACAGCAGGCGAGAGTCCCTCTCCACACACAGGCGAAAGAGAGTGAGGGCGAAAACTTCGAGCTCGCCTGCTCTCTGTCAAAACTCGCCTGCACCCATCGACTTGATGACCTCGCATGTAGAAAAGCTCCAGCTTCGCCTAAAGGTCTCTCTCTCTCTCGATCTCCCCAGATCTTGAGCAAGCCGCCTGCAAGAGGACCAAACGAAACCTCGCCTTCGCCCAAAATCCAAGCTCGCCTGCAGCTAGGGTTTCGAGCTCGCCCGCTTGAAGCCCTCTTCGAGCTCGCCGTCGAAGCTCGCCGCCAACCAGGTTTGGGTCTACACTCTGTTTTCCTACAATCTCCCACTTGGAGACCAAACCGCCATCAGCTAGCTCTCTCTTTACAAGCATCTTCTCCTGTGTGGCTCCGCCCTTATCCCTTACATATGAAGGCCAACTGAAGTTGCGCACAACTCCAATTTCTGAATGGTGACTGCTTTAGTCAACATATCTGCAGGATTTTGGTTTCCCAAAATCTTTTCCAACTGTAACTTTCCGTCCTCAATCATCGAGCGTATGAAGTTGTAACGTAACTCGATGTGCTTCATTCTGGCATGAAACACTGGGTTCTTGGCAAGGTGTATAGCACTCTGGCTATCACAATAAAAAACTTCGTTCCCCCGCTTCAGACCCAACTCTTCCAGGCACCTGGTTAACCAAATTATCTTCTTGCTCGCCTCTATCACCGCGACATACTCTGCCTCAGTTGTGGACAACGTCACAATCTTTTACAAACGTGAGACCCAGCTCACTGCTGTCGACCCTAAGGTATAAACATACCCCGTGGTGCTTCGCTTTGTATCATGATCACCGACAAAATCTGCATCCACGTATCCCTGCAGTACCAACTTCTTTCTCCCGAAACACAGTGGCATATTCGTGGTCCCTCTCAGATATCGTAATATCCACTTCATGGCCTCCCAATGCTGCTTTCCTGGGTTGCTTGCAAACCTGCTCACAACTCCTACTGCATGGGTAATATCCAGCCTCGTGCAAACCATTGCGTACATCAGACTACCAGTGGCTGATGAATACGACACCTTCCTCATGTACTCCTTCTCTGCATCAGTCTTAGGTGATTGTTCACCAGACAACTTGAACTGGCTTCCAAGGGGCGTGCTAACAACCTTAGCAGTTTGCATGTTGAATCTCTGAAGTACCTTCTCAATGTATTCAGACTGACTCAACTCTAGCGTCCCCTCAGCCGCATCTCGACTGATCCGCATCCTAAGAATCTGCTTCACTACACCCAGATCCTTCATGGCAAACTCCTTTGCTAACTGCTTCTTCAACTTGTTTATCTCCTGTAAATACGGTCCTGCAACTAACATGTCATTAACATACAGCAATAACATGATATAGCTAGACTCGAACCTCTTGAAGTAACAGCAATGATCTAAATTGTATCTGCCATAGCCGTTGCTCTGTATGAAGTTATCGAACTTCTTATACCACTACCGTGGGGCCTGTTTCAATCCATATAAGATCTTCTTGAGCCTACACACCATCTCTTCTTTTCCTTTCTCAATGAAGCCAACATGTTGCTTCATATAGATTTCTTCATCCAAGTCGCCATGAAGAAATGCAGTCTTCACATCTAACTGCTCAAGGTAGAGATTTTCAGCAGCTACCAAGCTCAACACCATCCTGATGGTTGTGAGCTTCACAACGGGAGAAAATATCTCCGTATAATCCACTCCTTCCCGCTATTGGAACCCCTTCACGACTAATCTGGCATTGTATCTCTTCCTTCCATCACTCTCTTGTTTGACTCGATAAACCCACTTGTTATATAAGGCCTTCTTCTGTGCAGGTAGCTGGGTTAACTCTCATGTCTCGTTCGAGTGGAGAGAATCTATCTCTTCTTGCATTGCATGCTCCCACTACTGAGATTCGCTCACTTGCATAACCTCCTCATAGCATTCTGGTTCTTCGCTATCAAAAGTAGGTAGTCTAGTGACGAGAGATACCTGGGATTCGGTTTGGATACCCTGGATGACCTTCTAAGCTCCTCGCCCTGGGTAGTCGGTTCTGCACCTGGAGTCTCCTCCGTTCTTTGGTCAGAATTAACGTTGTCTTGCACCTGGAGTCTCCTCCGTTCTTTGGTCAGAATTAACGTTGTCTCCCCCATCTGGAAGTTCCTCCAAATCCATGTACTCGGATGCTCTTTGGTCAGAATTAACGTTGTCTCCCCCATCTGGAAGTTCCTCCAAATCCATGTACTCGGATGCGTCTACATCCGTAGTGCTGCTCCCACTGCTTTGGCCCGCCTTGGCATTGTCCATGTCCTTGTACATCACTTCCTCATTGAATATGACATCTCGGCTCCTGATGATTTTCCTGTTCTTCTCATCCCAAAGACGATACCCAAACTCATCAATACAGTATCCAATGAATGTACACTTCAGTGACTTAGCTTCCAGCTTGTCTCTGATATGGTCACTAATGTGGACATATGCCACGCACCCAAAGATTCTTAAGTGTGAGAGATTAACCTTCTTGCCACTCCAAACCTCTTCTGGAATCCCAAAGTCCAATGGAACTGATGGCCCGTGATTTATCAGGTACGCTGCTGTATGCACCGTGTCCGCCCAAAAAGTTTTAGGTAGATCTGCATGTAGACGCATGCTCCTCGCACGCTCTATCAACGTTCTGTTCATTCTTTCTGCTACGCCATTCTGTTGTGGCGTTCCTAGAGTAGTCCTCTCCAAACGGATCCCGTTCAGAGCACAGAACTTCTTGAACTCCTCCAATTCATGTTCTCCATCATTGTCTGATCTCAGATACTTCACTTTCAGATCTGTCTCATTCTCCAACATGGCTTTCCACTTCTTAAAAATGTTAAACACCTTCGACTTGTGCTTCATGAAGTATACCCACACCTTCCCCGAGTGATCGTCGATAAAGGTGACGTAGTATGCCGAATCGCCGAGAAGACATGCTAGCTGGACCTCATACATCTGTATGAACAAGCTCTAGCTTGTGAGCTTTAGGTGGTCTTCCACCCTTCAGAAAACTAACTCTCTTCTGTTTCCCGAAGATGCAGCCTTCGCAAACATCAACTTCTACCGAATCGATGTCGGTTAGCTTCCTTTCTGAGTATAGAATCTTCATACCCTTCTCACTCATGTGTGTCAGCCTATTATGCCACAGATCTGCACTCTCCTTGCCTACAGCAATCGCGAGGGTGTCACTCGCGTGTGAAGTTATGTAGAGGGTACCGGTTTTGTTGCCACGGGCAACCACCATTGTATCGTTGGAGATTTTTCACGAATCTCCCGTGAATGTTGTAACATAGCCTTCTGCTCCAAGCTGACCAACCAAAATAAGATTCCTCTTTAACTTCGGTACGTGTCTGACATTCTTCAGAGACTACTTAGAGCCCTTCAATTGTATTTGCACGTCACCTCTTCCAATGACACTACAGGGTTCATTGTCCCCCAAGTATACTTTTCTAAAGTCCCCTACTACATAGTTCTGAAATAGCCTTCTATTAGCAGTGGCGTGGAATGAGGCTCCCGAATCAATAACCCATGAATCGGAATCGCTATCCATAGCGAGAATCAACGCATCTTGCACAATATGAGCCTCCTGCTCATTTTTCTTTGGTGCTTTACAGGTAGAAGACATGTGGACCTCCTGGCCGCAGTTCTAACATTTCCCCTTGATAAGTCTTACCTTCGAGTTCGACCTTTTCTTCTTCGACTTTGATCGATTCCTGTTTTGGTTCCCCTTATTATGGCTTCTGTCTCTCTGCTCGAGACTTAGGGCTGAACTCGAACCTTCTGATTCATTCGATTTTCTTCTAACATCCTCAGATAGAATCATAGCTACCACCTCCTTCAGCTTCAACTTCTCTTTTACTGATTGCAGTCACGCAACTTGCCCAACTATCCGGCAACTGCGATAGTATCAATAGGACCTGTATTTCGTCATCAAACTTGATGTCGACTAAGATAAGTTGATTAACAATCATGTTGAACGCACCGAGATGCATCGTGAAGGAATGTCCTTCTGCCATCTTGAGGTTGAATAGCGTCTTGACGAGATGCACCTTATTTGAAGCTGACGGTTGCTCGTACATCGTTGCGAGCGCTTCCATAAGCCCTACCGTCGTCTTCTCCTTTAATATATTGTGTACTACAGATTTTGCGAGGGCCAATCGGACCTGCCCCAAGGCTTTTCGGTCCAATATTTCCCAGTCCTCGTCGGATTCTTCTTTCTTCTTTCCTCTTGCTTTACCCATCAACGGACGGTAAAGATTCTTCTGGTACAGATAGTCCTCTATCTGTGACTTCCAGTAGGTGAAGTCTGACCCGTCAAACTTCTTAATTTTAGATTTGCCTTCTTCTGCCATTTCTTACACACAGATCTGAACAATAGCTCTGATACTAGTTGTTAGGAAAAATATCAGATACGTTCTGACACCCGTTCTGTAAAATTTGTCCTACCGGATATTGTGTTAAGCAATGAAAAAAGGAAATCACTACAAATCAAAAATAATTGCAAGAACAGAGAACACCGATTTTAATGAGGTTCGGCAATTTGCCTATGTTCTCGGGAGCCACACAAATAATTTCCTTTATATAAAAGAAGATTACAAAGCTTGTAAAAGAGTAGATCTCAACTTGAGATCTCTCAAGAGAAGAACCAACAGAAAAACTATCTGTTGTTCAAAATAAGGACGCGAGATTTTACAACAGTAAAATCTCCTCTCTCTCTCTCTCTCTCTCTCTCTCTCTCAATAAATGCTATAGGAACCCAGATTAAATGAGCGAGATTTTCTTCTGAAAATCTCGAGCTCACTTAATAGCCGCCGCCTCTGAAGTTGTCGCTGAGAAGAAGAAAAATCGCGGCTGCAATTTTTCTCTCGTGCACAGGGTTCCCTTAAATAGGGAAACCCTAGGGCTAAAAGGGGGTGGGATCTAGCTAGATCCAACGTAGCAGGCAGGTGAATCCGCCTTAGCCTCCAAGTTCACAGCAGGCGAGAGTACCTCTCCACACACAGGAGAAAGAGGGTGAGGGCGAAAACTTCGAGCTCGCCTGCTCTTTGTCAAAACTCGCTTGCACTCATCGACTTGATGACCTCGCCTGTAGAAAAGCTCCAGCTTCGCCTGAAGGTCTCTCTCTCTTGATCTCGCCAGATCTTGAGCAAGCCGCCTGCAAGAGGACCAAACGAAACCTCGCCTTCGCCCAAAATCCAAGCTCGCCTACAGCTAGGGTTTCGAGCTCGCCGGCTTGAAGCCCTCTTCGAGCTCGCCATCGAAGCTCGCCGCCAACCAGGTTTGGGTCTACACTCTGTTTTCCAACACTTTCCACCTAAATATTCTTTTCATCATCTTTCTACTTAAATATTCTAAGTTGTAAGAAAGTGCCACTTTTGTTGTGCGCAGCGAAAATTTTGGCAGAGTTTCTGGTGCATAATAAGAGAGAAAGATCGATAAGAATTCCTGTCTCACTAAGGAAACAAGAATCTGAAGTGAATATCTTAACAAAGTAAGATATCGGCTCTTCCTCTCATCAGTTCTAGGACTGACTTGTCGAGGGATCCTAAAGACTATTACAATGGCCACAAACATAAACAAATTAATTTTACGTGGTTCGACAAACTGCCTACGTCCACGGGGCAAGGAGGGGGAAGATCTACTATTAGAGAGAGAGAGAGAGAATATAACTAGGGTTTACAATCACTCAATCTAAACCCTCAAACAATCTCTCTCTCACACAAATATCTCTCTCAAAAGGGACAGCCGCCTTTGTACTTTGCTACAGCCAAAAAAAAGAATCTGTGTTTTCCTTTTGCTGCTCCTGCGCACCTCTGCCTTGAGCCTGCTGTAGCCGAAAACCATTTCTCCCCTACGTGCTTGCACGATGCACAATTTACCTCTGCCTGCGCCCACCTTTCACCCCTTGCACACCCTAGGTTTTGGCATCTTTGAGTTATTTATAAACCATAAAGTCTTCGGGTGGGCCATCATCTTCGGGTGGGCCATTTGGCAGCACTTTGAGTTATTTATAAACCATAAAGTCTTCGGGTGGGCCATCATCTTCGGGTGGGCCATTTGGCAGCATAAAGAAAAAAAACGTGTCTGCTCCTATTCATTCACGTGGTGGTCCCCCACGTTTCTTTTCTTTGCTCTGCTAGCCCCCACGTTTCTTTCCTTTGCTCTGCTAGCCCCCACGTTCATAATTCTTCCAAAACTGAGCCGACACCTAAGCAACCAAATATCTCACTTGTTGCGTTCAGTACGAAGTAAAACAATTCACGACAACGGACTCAATCCATAACAAGTCGAGACCCAAATGGGAGTGCGAACACTCTCCCAAAACGTCGGTATCTACTCACAAAATCGGTCTCACCCCCATCAAAATCCAACCCGGCTGCATCATAAAGACTGCCTACGTATCCTCTTGCCCAAGGAATCAAGCCTTCACGTAGTTCACCCAAATGGCTGCGAACGACCTCAATCCAATAGAAGAGTTCGCAACTCTTCTCCAATATCATCAACTCTGCGACTGATAGCACCTCCAATGGCCCCAAACTGAAACAATCCAAACACCTCCACCTGAGATGAACCAATGGCCATATCCAGACTACATCTATCAGCTGCACTCGAATCAAAACCTAACTCATTATCTGCATCCAAAACCAATTGATCCCAAAGCTGTGTCACCTCAGCTAGAATCCCAAATAATGCAGTATAATCTGGAGTAATCTTTACCCAATGTGAAGTAGCATCAATCTCCACCTGCTGTGATACAACTAAGGTCTGTCCAAAACTCTCCACCTGCTGAGAGTCAATTAGCTCCCTCATCGAAGCCTCAACCGAAGTGACACAACCAGGCCCATCTTCCAATGGAGTTTTACCTCTAATCACAGCAGTTGACAATTCTTTAATAGGATAACCCAAATATGTCGAAGCCTCAGTCCAGAAACTCTTCTGCAAACCATTGCTTGACAACAAACACCGATCCTCCTCCAGCAAGGCACGGTTCTCCAAATTTGCCACCCTATCAAGTTGCCCCAAGATTTCCTTTCTAACAAAGTGTCTCGCAATGCCGTGAGCTCGGCTCCAATACAGAAACAGGTCCATCTTATACCTCCTATCAAAATCATAATGAAGTACCTTAACCTTTCTGTCCATCTTATACTTCTTCAAACTGTTGGATACTACTAGGACTTTCTCCAAAAGGGATTTGGTTGCAACCCGAACACGCCTAGAACAGTCACCAACAAAGGAAACCAAACGCCTATTACCTCCTAATGATACCCCCTTGGAAGGCCCCCAAACATCCACGTGAACACCTCCAGAACGACCCTTAGCACGGTGAATAAAGGTGCCAAACTTCACCTCGGTCTTCTTGTTCACATCAACATGTTCACTAGACTTCAAACTGTAGGTCTTCACACCCTCTTTCAATCTATGCAAGGAATCAATATTAGAATGACCAAGCCCCAAATACCGTAGTCTAGTCGAATCAATAGAAGTCGCCAGTTCGCCACCTGCCACTATACCTCCAGTTAAGTAATACAGGTTATTCCTCCTGATGCCCTTCATCATAATCCGAGAGTCTTCCACAATCTTGAGAACCATGTCCTCAATTCGAACATTCAGACCCTCTCCAACCAAAGCTCCAATCGAGATCAAGTTCTTCCTCAAGGAAGGAATATATTTCACATCATATAACTCCCTAACAGTCTCATCAAACATCTTGATGCGAATTCTTCCTATCCCAAGATCTGACATGCACGATTATCGGCCATGTACACCACACCACTATCCAGCTTTTCAAAACTGGAGAACCATTCCCTTCTAGGGCACATATGATAGGTCGCACCACTATCCAACATCCATTTAGATTCCTCCGAATAGCTATCTGTAGGACTGATAGAAAGCGAATAAATAGAAGAGTTAGAATTATTATCATCCGATATAACGATGTTTGCTTCTGATGATTGTTGCTTCCCTTTTCCCTTCTGCTTATTCTTCATCCATTTGTCGAGCTTTGAGCAGTCTTTCTTCCAATGACCAGTCTCCTTGCACCAAGCACACTGATCTTTTCCAATTGTAGGATGTCCTACTCTAGACTGTGATCTCCAATTCTTTCGGTTCGGACCCTTCCCTCTTGCGGCCAACGCCTCTTCTACCGGCTCAGTCGAAGTCTCCTTATCTTTCTTCCGAAGCTGATAATTCACCAGTGCAGCAGTGACCTCACTATACGAAAGAGATGTCTTCCCATTAATCAAAGTAAGGACGAATGTCTCATATTCCTCGTCGGGCAAGGAACTCAACAACAGCAATGTCCTGTCCTCATCTTCAATCATGACATTCACATTCGTCAAATCCGCAAGAAGCTTTGTGTAGGTGTTCATGTGATCTCTAATTGAGGTTCACTTCTTCAACTGGAAACGATAAAGTCTCCTCTTCAAATGCAAGCGGTTCTCAACACTCTTTGTCAGATACTTGCTTTTGAGAATCTCCCAAATCTTCTTTGCAGAAGTCTCATTCATCACATCATATTTTAGATCTTGAGTCAAACAAGACCTAATCACACCACACGCCGTTCGATTCATCTTCTTCCAAACATTCTCTTTAATGTCATCTGGCTTGACATCTAACTCCAAGGTATCTTCCAAATTCTGCACGTTCAACGCATCCAAAACCCCGCATCTCCATAATCCAAAGTTGTTTGTGCCATTAAATTTCTCCATATCTATCTTCATAGAGTGTATATTCAAACTCTGAATGGTCTTCGCGCCAGAAGCACCACCCTCGATACCCAAAGCACATTCTTTCCCCGACATCTTTCTTAACGCACCAACGAACGAAGAATAGATCCAAAAACTGAAAAGATAGAGTCTTTACCAAAAGATCCCACCTTTATCACCAAACAAAGCCCTAGACGAGCTTCCAAATTGATCTACTTCTCCAAATAGCCCAAGCGTAGCCCGAGCTCTGATACCACTTGTTGTGCGTAGCGAAAGTTTCGACAGAGTTTCTGGTGCACAATAAGAGAGAAAGATCGATAAGAATTCCTGTCTCACTAAGGAAATAAGAATCTAAAGCGAATATCTCAACAAAGTGGGATATCGGCTCTTCCTCTCATCAGTTCTAGGACTGACTTGTCAGGGGATCCTAAAAACTATTACAATGACCACAAACACAAACAAATTAATTTTACGTGGTTCGACAAACTGCCTACGTCCACGGGGCAAGGAAGGGGAAGACCTCTAGGGAGAGAATACAACTAGGGTTTACAATCACTTAATCTAAACCCTCAAACAATCTCTCTCACACAAATATCTCTCTCAAAAGGGACAGC
The DNA here is from genome assembly GCF_001876935.1 of Asparagus officinalis. Lineage (NCBI taxonomy): Eukaryota > Viridiplantae > Streptophyta > Magnoliopsida > Asparagales > Asparagaceae > Asparagus > Asparagus officinalis. The sequence goes on along the minus strand of NC_033794.1, from coordinate 18,876,291 downwards.
TGCCTCTGTACTTTGCTATAGCCAAAAAAAAGAATTTGTGTTTTCCTTTTGCTGCTCCTGCGCACCTCTGCCTTGAGCCTGCTGCAGCCGAAAACCACTTCTCCCCTACGTGCTTGCACGACACTGCAATTTACTTTTGCCTGCGCCCACCTTTCACCCCTTGCACACCCTAGGTTTTGGCAACTTTGAGTTATTTATTAACCATAAAGTCTTCGGGTGGGCCATCATCTTCGGGTGGGCCATTTGGCAGCAGAAAGAAAAAAAACGCGGCTGCTCCTATTCATTCACGTGGTGGTCCCCCACGTTTCTTTTCTTTGCTCCGCTGGCCCCCACGTTCACAACTTTAATATACTAAGTTATAAGAAAGTAGCGCTTTAATAAATTATGTTAGTTGTCGGGATATATTTTTAAGAATATTTCCATGACAATTACCAAAAGGTACTAAGGTGTTGATTTTTTTATAACTTAAGATATTAAAGTACTATTTGTTTATAATTTAGAGTATTTAAGTGTAAGTTTGATGAAACAATAAGGTATTCAAGTGCCATTTAGCCAAAATTTTATGATCTTAATTTTGCATCTAAATCCAAATGTGAAAACATTCTATGATCTTACTAGTTATCATGTTTGTTTACTGTAGGCGGGGGAATTAGAAAAAACTCTTTTTAATAGTGAAATTTATCGAGACAAATAGTGGAAATCTTTTATATCATAAAATCATCAAATTCGTTAGTTTTATGCTAGAACTATCGCTCTACGTATTATTGTAGTTTTATACTGAAACCATCACTCTACATATTTTTTACATCATGAGTTTTATAATGAAACCATCACCCTACGTATTATTTGCACGGTGATCATGCCATTCAGTTTATATTCCAACTAAAATGAAAAGAATAAGTAATTGCACATAGATCATTCTCATTTTTAAAATAAAAAGGTTTCTCGTCAACGTTAAACCTTCATGTGAGCGTTAGAAAATCATTATTAGTAGTACATGGCTGGACTACAAGCACATGTGTCGATAATAAAAAACATTTTATTTATATCATCCATTGATTATAACTCATGCCACTTGATTATAGCACATGTGCTTGATTGTAATGCCTATATAAAGTCATGTTCATTGCATGCAATAAGACCATCAAATTTTAATGCAATATTCTTCATTTCTATCAATAAGATTGCTACATTGGAAGCATCATGAGTAAAGCTAAATATAATAATGCCACAAGGAATATATCAGAAGAAATCGTAGCTTTTTGCCCCTCTTGAGTGTTTCCCACATAAAACATCTTCTTGAACATAGATAAAGCAAGTGCTACATTATCTTTGAAATAACAGGTTGATGTGCTCTAAAAAGCAAATTTTTGTAGTTCGTATAAGGCAAGGGAATGAGTCAATGGATCTGGAATTGAGAAGAGCAATTGAACATGTTCAAAAACTACACTACAACATACTAATATACCATAAAGACTTAAAACAATTTCTAATCACTACACTTGTACTATTCACCAGAGCTTGGATCATGAAAGGAGGGCCCAGGGTTCAGGGAGACAAGATAAGCACGAGTTTACAATTAAAAGACTTTAAACAAGCAGAGAAGAAAATAAAACCTGTCAATTATCTCACCATATAAGATGTTGGCGTCCAGAACAAAATTTATTAGAAATTTTAGAAACAAGAATAACTTCTTTACAACTCAAACTAAGAGATCGTAACATGAGGTAAAATGAATATAAGACAATCATGAATTTATTTGATTTAGGCTCTGTTTCATGCTAATCTCCAGCCTTCTGTGATCTTTTGGCATTGCAATTGGTATATGAATTCAGGCCCAGGCCCACTTGACTAATTGGCATAAAATAGGATCACTACCTACATTTTTTGCACGGAAACTATGAGTATGAACCGATTTATTATATGACAGAACAACAGACAAACACATAAAGAGGTAAAAAGCACTTACCAATGAGCAACTGCAAGTGTTAATCACTAAGCCCAGGATAATATTTTAGTTTAGAAATTTGAAATATTCCTGTGATTCCTTCATGCCTTCATCCTTTTCCACTTGTGAGAGTTCCAAAACGTCGAGCCCATTGTTCGTCTTCACTCTCAGCACGATTCCAGCGTGTCCTGAATTTTTTCAGCTCCGCAGTTGACTGCCTTCTGATCTGTAAAGATTGGCCGCAAGGAAATTTTTTATTATTATCACTGTTATAAGGAAGAGACATGCAATTCTAAACAATATTATGATAAAATCTGCTTTGTGCTCACATGAGTTCTTAAATCCAATGTTTTATAGCCTGGCGCCTGTAATAAGAGAAAGGGCACAGGATTAATATTAGCAATTTCTACTTTGTTTCAAAGAAGTGTGAATATTCGGAAGGGAAGTTCAAGTGGTACATGGATCTAAATTCCTGTACAAAAACCTGATAAATAAAAACCCAATGGCAAATGACAGTACTATATTTGAAGCGAAAGTAGGGACAAGAAAATGCTACGAAATAACTTTCAACTTTGAACATTCAGATAATAAAGAAAACCATTTTAAAACAAAACCTATTTTCTTATAGAGGAATTTAATGAAAATTTAAACACATCCCATAATACTACCTGAGCTATTATTTCACTGTTTGTATATAAATTACCATAGAATGGACAACAAACAGGCCCTTAAGCAGTCCTCTCAAGCATGCGCATGTGTGATTCCATGCCAGTGTGTGGGTTTTTTTTTTTTTTTGGGGTGTGGGGGGGGGGTTGTTGGGTTTTCTAGAGGAATGAAAATTGTTGGAAGGCAGTAGGAGTCAAATATCCCAATGATGGCGTCTGTTTTCTTGGTATCCTTCTAGCAGATTATTATTATTATTATTTAAAACCATACTTTCTAGTATGGTAAAGTGAACAATTAGCCAGATAGCTAGACATAGAGAGGAGTAAACTGTCCTCACCAGCTGCCCACAATTTTGATGATTTCCGATCAAAATATACGGTTAATCGTACACCTGTTTAAAATTTCCTAATTCTGTATTTATCTTGCTTCTTCAAATGAAAACACCTTGGTTAGACACTCACAGCTTTTATAGGAAAAAGAAGTGTATATAAATTCACAAGTAAAGATATTGAGGAGGAATGGGAAAAAAAGATTGTCTGCATATGGCCTTAGCTGGACCTTAGTAGCAGATGCCCCTCCCAAGGATGGTATTCCTAAGTGAACAACGTATTCGGTGTCAATCACTCCAACCTTCTTCGTTCGATCACCCTGAAAGTCCATGAAGATGTACCCTAATTCAGTTAGATTATTCAAAATTCTGGAAATATAAAGATCCATGATAAAGAAGTATGTAAAGTGAAATTACCTTTGAAAAACACAATGGGATAGTAAAAACGATTTAGCAAACCTAATGAGTACTGAATTAAGAACAACATAAGTAAACAGTTCATTACTTGCAAAATTAAATCTCTGCAAGGGACAGCATGAAAAACTAAATAACCAGCTAAAAATGAATTAAGCCGTTTATCGAATAAACCACTTTCATAAGCATCATATTTTGTATAAAATTGCATCAGATTCTAAGACCTTGAATTGCATGGATAAGTAATATTAAATGGAAAAATGGTTGTGATTCAAGTGTCCCGTTAAATGAAGCATCTCCTAGTTAAGAGCGAAAAGTAAGATCAGGAACCACATGTATGAAACTGTGAATAAAGCTGCATCTACTACACTGGACCACAAATTAATTACGTATTCAAACAATAAATCACTTAGTATCCCAAGTCTAAATTTTTTGCAATGAACCACTGGACCACAAATTAGTTATTAGGCAGTTCCCAGGATAGATTGCATAACCAAAAATTAACATTATCAATATCCATCCAAATTCTCAATGGATAAATGTGTGAAGAGCCAACAAAAAAGAAACATCAGTCAAACAGATAGTATTTACCAGCTGGTCAAGGTAATAAAGAATAAAAACTGAAGTTATCAATTCAATCACCTGAGCACAATATCCAAGCTTCATATCCAAACCCCATCCATGAATCAAGTCATTCTACATAATCAAAGTTATAACTGTTATGAAATTAACAAAAAAACATAAACATAAATGACTATCATAAATAGTAAACAAGATTACTTAATGTTCATATATAAATACTAAGACTTTTGCGGTGCCTTTAAGCACAAGCTCCACAAGTTTTGATACCGTCTTAAACATATTCTACCACATAAAAATGGTAAAAAGTCCACGACTAGTAGAGAAGCATAAATCTTATGTAAATTCTCAGAGATCAAAATGAACTGGTGATTCCGCAAATTAAGTTTCAAGTTCCACTTGCAATGTTTGACCTCAAAAAAATGAAGGTACGGGTATATTTCTTGGGAAGTTCATTCCGAAACAGGCTAAGAAGATGACTAGATACTTTGTAAGGATGGCAAGTACCAATTATCACACAAACTTTACAAATGGAATTTCAAATTTGGACCTGGATAAGATGCCAAACACATCGCCATGCAGCTCGAGAGAACACAGGTGCCATTCCTTCAACCCATCTATCATATGAAAAGAAAATTTTATGAAAATCAAGATTTCCACTAAATGTTGGGAGAAAAAACCATCAACAGCTACCTAATTATGTGGTCAAATATATGCCATAGGATCACACAACGAACGTGTTAGACAAGAAGATAATACATGCCTACTTAGTGAACAAGGAAAACAAAAGACGATATTTTAAATATCTAAATATAGTTTCTTCAAAGTAGAGATAAGATGTGTGTATGATACAGAAATGAGGCATGCATAAAAACACACACGCACAAACAACGCAACGGCCACCAAGTCAGTTCATTTGACATTATAATTTGCTATTTTAATGCAATTAATATATATAATATCTTAGCACACCTTCAGCATGCTTTTGACATTATAATTTGCTATTTCGCACTGCCTTAGTTCAACTGTTTGATACAACTAGCTATCTAGTGAAGATGATTTACAAAGTAGTTATGGGTTCAACGTGCTGTAAGTTAATAGCACCAAATCAGCACAAGACAAGCTCCATTTAAATCATTAAACAAGACAATCTCCATAATACTAACAAAAGTACTGTATAGAATTAAAACAAACAAACATGTTTATAAAAAAGACCGTCATTTATCTCATTCTTTCAACTTTCAATTCTCTAATAGAAAAATTCTCAACAATAGAAAAATATTGATTAGTAGCAACATAATTGTATTAACTATGTGAAACTTGACATAAAAATAAAGTCTTCAAGCATAGATAAACGAGCACTATTTACCGCTATTTGCAGCTATTTGCCGCTATTTTGCGCTTTCAAGCGTTTTGGCGAGCTAAAAGTGCTCACAAGCGCTATTGTCCACTGCAATCGATGAAATCGCAATGGTAAATTCCGTTATGCTATTTACGCCGCAATATCACCACCATTGGCTGTTATTTACAACAGTGATTCATATTATAGTGGAAGGTTAATATAATGTCCAGTCTCTACATCGCTAATTTCAACCACTAGTATGAAGATGTCACCACTCACCAGTCCACACTTTTATCATGCGCAAAAACAACTACTTCATTGTTAATGTTAGTTTTATGATTAGAGAACAGTTGTTCTTTTCCTTCTTATCTTCCCTACTTGTCGTAAGCATTGATAAGCAACCGCATGGACAACAGGCCTTCATCTCCCATCTACTAAGTTGTTACCTAGGATGATATATAATCATATAAACTAGAGAATGTTCAGACTTGTGACTTTTGACAGTTGGTTGTGAGAAGTCCTCATAATGGGCTAAATCTCCTCGATGCAAAGAGAAGAACCAAGCAAAGAGAAGAACCAAACAAGGTTAATCTATCTAAACTCAGGTTCTCAATAGTTAATCTATCTAAACTAAGACAACAGGCCAACTATAGCTACATGGTTCGCGGTATGTAGCGGGTCGTCGTACGAATTCCGGTATGCAATTCGAGCCTTCGAAATTTTGGATTCGACATGGAGTAGCTTGCTTTGATAGGCAAGTTCGATATAGGATACGATGTAAATTTTTTTGGTACGCTTATCATTTTTTAAAGTGTGTAGTAGAAAATTAGAAACTAGAAAACTAATTAAACATTTCAATGTTTTTTCATATAAAATACTTCAATACTTCTTTTTTATAGTTTATGAATACATAAAACTTAAAATATTAAATATTAGACAGCCTCTTAATATTATTTTTTCTATTTTGCGACTCTCTTCCCCTTAACATCAAGTGCATGATGCATCTTTTGCCAATTCCGAGTCCAAGCAATTACATCTAAGCTCCTCCAACTTACTTGAAGAGTCCTCCAAGTTATCATTATTGAGATCCATATCACATCCTTTATATGGACCAACTTTATAATTCTCACAAAATCCTGACTGGAGATGAATGTTTGAATGGATAAATACTAAATCCGTTTTTTACTGTTCAATCTATTCCTTTTCACACTATGTATGTAGGAATAAGTACGCCAATTTCTCTCAGCTAAAAGCGACTGATAGGCCGAGACAAAATCTTCTAGCAACATCGGTTAGAAAAATAGTGATCTAGAATTACTGAATTGGTTATTAACTTTGGATAACTTCCACTTACTGAAAGAATACTTTCAATAATATTATCGAAACATGTAATAAGAATCCAAGCACAAGTGCATGAAAATAGACTTGTAAATTGTTGACATATTAATAATATGAAGGGGGTTATTTGTAAGTTTGTGTTTGTAAGGGCCTATATAAGCCCAAGAGATTTCACAATAATGTTAGGTTTTCAATTCAACATGGTATCAGAGCCTAGCCGCCGCCAACCCTAACCCTAACCCTAGCCGACGCCCCCCCCCCTCTCCCCTTCGAGGCCTGCCTCCAAAAAAAAACCCGACCCTCCGTACCCCGTTGATCCCTTTCGAGCCGCTGCCACCCGCACCACTTGTTGCGCGTAGCAAAAATTTCGATAGCACTTCGATAGCACAATAAAAGAGTCAAGTCGCAATAGGAATTCTTGTTTTACAAAGGAAACAAGAACCTTAAGCAAAATATCTCAACAAAGTGGGATATCAGCTCTTCCTCTCATCAGTTCTAAGACTGACCTGTCGAGGGAACCTAAACAAACTATTACAAATCACAGCAACTAGCGAGACAAACAATTTTACATGGTTCGATAAATTGCCTACGTGCACAGGGCAAGGAAACGGAAGATCTACTATTAGAGGGAGAGAATACAACTAGGGTTTACAATCACACAACTTAATCCCTCAACCAAGCTCTCAAATCACTCACTCAAATTCTCTCTCAAAACAGCAAAACAAAAGCTCTCTTTTTCATGCAACCGCACACCACAAACCCTTGCACGCAGCCCAAAGAACTCTGACGCGTTTTTTTCTCTTCACCCAGCCCTCTACCTTGCTACAGCACGCACAAAACCCTAGGCTATATATATAGCTTGGAAATCGGGTAGGCCTTGCTTTTCGGTGTTCACGGGAGCGAAAAAGAGACGCACATATGGCCCCCACAAGACGCGTGAAAACGCGTTCACAATTACAGTCTACGATGGGGTATGTGTTTACTTTGACCCGTACGCCGGAGTGTTGGAGATGCACCTTACAGTCTATGGTGGTTTTGTCTACGACAGAGACAGAGTATATGGTAATTACAGAGGCTGTGAAGGAGGCTATTTGGCTTCGAGGATTTTTGAAAGAACTTGGTATATCACAACAGTCCGTCACTATTTATTATGATAGCATGAGTGCTATCTATTTGGCGAAGAATCAGGTTTTTCATGCTGAAGACGAAGCATATTGTGTTCGTTATCACTTCATTCGAGATGTTCTTAAAAATGGCGATGTGAAGATTGTGAAAGTCCACACGAAGGATAATCCGACGGATATGCTCACTAAGGTAGTTCCGAGCAACAAGTTTAATCATTATCGAAACTTGTTGCACATTCGTGATTGTTGAGGCCATTGGCGGCCATTTGGGTGAACTACGTAATGTTTGATTCCTTAGGCAAGAGGATACGTAGGTAGTCTTTACGATGCAGCCAGTTTGAATTAGTTAATTTTGATGAGGGTGAGATTATTTGGACTCTCGTTTGGGTTCCCGACTTGTTATGAATTGAGTCTGTTGTCGTGGATTTACTTCACTTCGTACTAGACATAACAAATGAGACATTTGAATGCTTTGGTGTCGGCTCGATTTTGAAAGAAACTTCACCGAGGTGGAGAAATGTGAACGTGTTTTCACGCGTCTTGTGAGGGCCACATGTGTGTCTCTTTTCTGCTCCCGTGAACACCGAAAAGCAAGGCCCACCCGATTTCCAAGCTATATATATAGCCTAGGGTTTTGTGCGTGCTGTAGCAAGGCAGAGGGCCGGGTGAAGAAAAAAAACACGGCAGAGTTCTTTGGACTGCGTGCAAGGGTTTGTGGTGTGCGGCTGCAGAAAGAAAAAGAGCTTTTGTTTGCTGTTTTGAGAGAGAATTTGAGTGAGGGATTTGAGAGCTTGGTTGAGGGATTTGAGAGCTTGGTTGAGGGTTTAAGTTGTGTGATTATAAATCCTAGTTGTATTCTCTCCCTCTAATAGTAGATCTCTCCCCCCCCTCCTTACCCCGTGGACGTAGATAATTTCTCGAACCACGTAAAATTGGTTGTCTCGCTGGTTGTTGTGATTTGTAATAGTTTGTTTAGGTTCCCTCGACAGATCAGTCCTAGAACTGATGAGAGGAAGAGCTGATATCCCACTTTGTTGAGATATTTTACTCAAGGTTCTTGTTTTTTTTGTGAAATAAGAATTCCTATTACGACCTGACTCTCTTGTTGTGCTGTCGAAATTTTCTGTTGCGCGTATCGAGTGCGCTGTCACCCCGCTACCGCCCGTGCCACCTCCCTTCAAGCCGCCTGCCACCCACGTAGTTGCTGCCGTTGAACCACCCGCACCCTTCGAGTCGCTGCCACCGCGCCCGCTGCTGCCCGTTGAACCACCCTGTACCCACTGCCACCTCGTTGCCACCCGCACCCCCCGGCGCATCGCTGCTGCCTCAGCCGATGATGTGTAGCTTGTTGGATTCCCTCGACATTTCAGTCCTAGAACTGATGAGAGGAAGAGTGTATATCTCACGGTGTTGAGATATATCACTTTCGATTCTTATGTCCATTGAGAAACAAGAATTTAGTTGAGATCTTACTCTTGTTGTGCAGCAGAAGTGCTGTCGAATTTTTTACTGCGCATAACAAGGGTTCGAAGAGAAGGAGAACATGTGTTTGATCTAGAGCCTGATCGATGGAGGAGATCATCAAAAAGTTGAACCCCGCGGAGGTGTCAACTTTGATGCAGTTGATGAAGTTGTCGGCTGGTGAGAGCGCGACAAGGCCACCGACGAAGTTAGAACTTTCGTATATCGATCTGAAGCTTGATGGACCGACTACTTACCTGAGTTGGTCATGACGGGTGAGATACACCATTGCAGGGAGGAACCTGGAGGAGTACTTGACAGGAGAGAAGACAGAGTCGGCTAAGAGCTCGGCGGGAAGAGATGAGTGAAAGCTCACTCATATGTTGGTATACCTCTGACTCCTCAACTCCTTGATCTAGTCGATCGTCATCACAGTGGATGGCATTGATAAGGTGAATGATGTCTGGGAGAAGTTGAGGAGGACCTGTGATGGGGTGGGGAATAACCTGTGGGTGTTCCAGATCAAGGGAGAGATCGACGCCACACTTCAGGGAGAGAAGATTGTACAGGAGTATGCCACAGAGTTGGAGCGTCTGTGACTAGATTATGATCACTTCTCATCTCGGACGAGCTGCAAAAATCCGGAGTGTAAAGAGCGAGAGGCCTTTTTACAGGAGAGGACTATGGTGTTTCTCAAGGGACTGACATCAGAGTTTGCTCAGAGGGTTGCATTGCTGCTAGCTCAACCGAAGATTCCCACACTTCAGGAGGTAGTCTCGGTCATGATCCAGGAAGAGACTCGTATTAGTCTGCAATCGAGGACAGGTGGACTTCCTGTGGTGAAATCAGCACTGGCAGCCTCTAGCAACACTGGATCCAAGGGGAAAACTCGACAGTGCTACAACTGGGTGAAGTGGGTCATCTAAGGCATGCTTGCACCAAGTCACTTAAGGAAGAAGATTCGGGTGGACGTGGACAGTTCAGAGGTCGTGGTCGTGGCCGTGGGGGTCGATGAGGTGGAAAAGGAGCAGAAAAACCGGACAAATCTGATGGTAGCAGAGGAAGAAGAAGCATCTGAGGTGGTCTTTACTGAGGAGGATCATGCGCTCCTGGAGATACTCAGGAGGAGCAGAGAGTAACAGGAGATGGAGACAGGAGGAGTGGGACTGAGAAGGCATCCACTTCGTTCTTCGCCAGAGGCAACACTGCCACTTATGCTCATCCGACCAAAGATACTGATGACATACATGCTCTTGCTTCTATGTCTCCCGATAGATCATCAGAATGGATAATCGACTCCGGTGCATCTCGACATGTGACAGATAATGCTAGTGAGTTCTCATCATATACTCACCTAGCATCGGCTGATAGTATCCAAATAACTGATGGTACATTTCAGCCAGTGATTGGTAAGGATACAATCAATTGTACAGGTTTTGTAACTTTGTCCAATATTTTGCATGCTCCTTCATTTCCGATCAATCTTTTGTCCATTAGTGCTATCATACTCTAACTAAAATACGCAAGGACGGAGACTTAGAACTGGCACATGGAGTAGTGGAATGTGGCACCTGGATCGTGAAGGGCTGGATTCAGCGTTGGTGTCAATAGTGGAGAGAGCAGGAGTAGGATCTACGATGAGTGCTGAGAGTGTGTTGATGCTTCATCACCAGCGTTTGGGACACTCATACTTTAGTGTTTTAAGTAGGTTGTATCCATCTTTATTTGAGAAAGCAAATAAATAGAAACTTATGTGCGATGCATGTGAGTTTGGAAAGCTTACTAGAAGCTCTTATGTTAGTTCTGATCATAGGAGTTCTCATGTATTTGACCTAATATATTCAGATGTTTGGGGATCTTGTTCCACAAGTTTTATGAATGGATACAAGTATTTTGTTACCTTCATTGATTGCTTCTCTCGCGTTACTTGGTTCCACAAGTTTTATGAATGGATACAAGTATTTTGTTACCTTCATTGATTGCTTCTCTCGCGTTACTTGGTTATACTTGATTACAAGTATTTTGTTACCTTCATTGATTGCTTCTCTCGCGTTACTTGGTTATACTTGATGAAAAATAAGAATGAAGTGTTTGGTTGCTTCCAAAACTTTCATAAGTATGTTCAGACTCAATACGAAGCAGTGTTGAAGGTATTAAGGTCTGATAATGGGACAAAATATACAAATAGAACGCTTGGGGAATACTTGTCAGCTCAAGGAATACAGCACCAGACTATATATCCATACACACCAGCTCAGAATAGGATAGCGAAAAGGAAGAACATATATCTTTTAGATGTTGCTAGAAGCATGATGATCTCCATGAATGTTTCAGAAACATTATAGGGGCAAGCAGTGTTAACCGCAACTCATTTGATCAACAGATTGCCCTCGAGAGTGTTGGATTGAAAGTCTTCGTGTGAGACGTTAAAGGGAGATAATTGTGGGATACTTCCACTTCCACTAAAGGTGTTTGGCTGTGTATGCTTTGTGAAGAACAGACCATCCGTAGGGAAGCTTGCCCCTAGAACAGTGAAATGCATCTTTGTGAGATATTCTGCTACTCAGAAGGGATATGTTTGTTGGAGCCCGGTGGAGAAGAGGCTGTTTGTGAGCATAGATGTGCACTTTCGAGAACTCGAACCATATTACACCCGGGAGGTAACTTCATCCGTTGGTAACTCACCCGATACTAAAATTATGAGGCGAAAGGGGGAGAATGGTGAGAGACAGGTGAACAATATGGATAATAATGCCTAGAAATCAATTTCTCTATCGATTCATTGGGAGAGAAATGATTGAGGAGGAGCAGGAGAATGAAGAAGAAGAGGAGACAAGAAGTGTTAGGCCCACAGTTCAGGGGGAGCTACTTATCTATAGTAGGAAAGTGAAGCAGATTACAGGAACAGTACCTACAATGTCACTGGTACCAAGTCCCTTGCCAACGCCTGTCCCAACTCCTGAGACACCTACACCACCACCAGATTCCTCCCAACGTAATATCATTCCTCTCCTTACTCCTCTCACACCAATGTCAGTACGGAGGACTACTCGCAGTAATACGAAAAATCCTCCTGATAGATACGAAAAATTCAAGGTGAAAGATCTTGGCTTGCTTCGATACTTTCTTGGAATAGAGATAGCTCGAGGAGCGGAGGGGATTTTCCTATCCCAAATGAAATATGCAATGGATCTTCTCAAAGAGACAGGGATGTTAGGGTGCAAACCTGCAACTACACCGATCGATCAGAAGTTCAAACTGGGTGCTGAGGCTGGAGAACCAGTTGATCGTGACAGATACCAGAGCCTGGTGGGCAGGTTGATCTATTTGAGTCACATACGTCCCGATATCTCTTTTGAAGTGAGCGTGGTGAGTCGCTATATGCATGATCCGAGGAAGGGTCATATGAACGCAGTGTACCAGATTCTGAGGCATTTGAATAGTATCCCCGGATAGGGCTGATATTCAGGAAGAATGAACACGTGAGCATTGAGGGTTACTGTGATTCTGATTGGGCTAGCTGTGCTGATGACAAGAGACCAACCTCAGGATATTGTATCTTTATAGGAGGTAACTTGGTCTCGTGAAAGAGCAAGAAGCAGTCAGTGGTGACGAGGTCGATAGCTGAGGCAGAGTATAGAGTTATGGTATTGGGAGTTACGGAGTTGCTGTGGCTGAAGAGTATGCTGGTGGAGCTGAAGCTGGATCAAGGAGCCAAGATGAAACTGTGGTGTGATAACAAGTCAGCCATCAGTATTGCCAACAACCCAGTGCAGCATGATAGAACCAAACACTGATAACAAGTCAGCCATCAGTATTGCCAACAACCCAGTGCAGCATGATAGAACCAAACACATCGAGATCGATATGTTCTTCATCAAAGAGAAGTTACCCAGTGCAGCATGATAGAACCAAACACATCGAGATCGATATGTTCTTCATCAAAGAGAAGTTGGACAGCGGACTACTAGAGTTAAGTCATGTTCCAATTAAAGATCAGGCAGCAGACTGTCTGACTAAAGGACTTCGCTCGGTAGATATGATTAGAGGATGTGACAAGATGGGCTTAGTGGATATCTTTCGCCCATCTTGAGGAGTGTTGACATATTAATAATATGAAGGAGGCTATTTGTAAGTTTGTGTTTGTAATGACCTATATAAGCCCAAGAGATTTCATAATAATGTTAGGTTTTCAATTCAACATAAATCAACTTTGCTCAAATCATACTTAGTAAGCGGTACGCTAATTTTGGGGAACTAATTCGTGTGTCGGAGGGAATCAGTTTGTAAATGTACCGGGAAATCAATTCGCATGAATTGTTCGACAGTTGGGGAGGGGGGTCTAGGGAATCGCACAACCATGAGCCATGAGGCCAACATTCATTTAATAAGCATAAATTAAACCTGACCTAAACTATCAGTAGTAAGGTAGAGTTTTTCTGAGTTAAAGAGAAGTTAAATATGTTCTATTGCTTCTGATAGAAGAAGTTAGGAACGTAGGCAACTAAATTTCAATTTTAATCACAACCATATCAATCACAGGGAGACTTTTTCCACAATACTGAAATGAGTTAAAACCACTAAGCTCATTGTTGTTCATACCCAGTACACGGAGGTCCTGTGCTTTCATCAGAGCAGTTCAGGCTTCCACGATAATCATAAACTCGCCTATGTAACAGAAGAACAAAGGATAATAAGCTGTAATAGAAATCCAGAAGATAAACCAAAGGGTCAAAGAATGATAGATTTACCTATGGACCTTTGTCTTCCTATCTCGAACTGTAATGCGGTGATGAATATCAGATGATAGCTCCGGATCCAAAGCAGGCTGTGAAATCTCTAATTCTTCAGAAAGCATTAGCTGCATATACCTGTGCGTTCATAGATGAAAAGTAATATAATAAAATTCATAGTTTTCAACATTCCTTTGAGTACCGGGTCTAGACAGATAAATTAGTGAAAAGTGTTTTGCTAAGGTAAAATGTACATGGTCCAAAGTGGGAGAGAGAGAGAGAGAGAGAGAGAGAGAGAGAGAGAGAGAGAGAGAGAGAGAGAGAGAGAGAGAGAGAGAGAGAGAGAGAGAGAGAGAGAGAGAGAGAGAGAAACAAGATCAGTTCTCAGCTTAGAGCAGCTTGCATTTTGTGTGCCTCAAAATACATATAAAAAGATAGTGCATTTTCAAATTTAACATAGATAAACTATTGCAATATTACAAGGAAACAAGTTACTAGACTGTAACTGAAAGGAAAAATATACATAACATGTGTCTTCGACTGCATGGTATTATATTGCTATGCCTAAAGCTATCAAATGCGAATTACCTGAAACTGGATTCTGAAACCAACTTATACGTGCTACTGACAAAGTATTCCTAATATAAGGATATTATTTCCAATGTATTATTGTTAAACCTTTTAAAGAGTTGACTTGTTTATTTCTTCAAATTTTCAATTTCTTAAAGCATTGCTGCAGCATAGTGAAAACGCTGACATGAATTCATGGAAAACAAATAGTAGGATGACTTAGAGTTGTTCTTTAAAAAAACTTAAAAAACAAAAGCACTGTACTAAAACAAATGGCAGAAGACACTGGTGGAGCCAGAAAGTTAGGCTTTTTTGGGTAAAAATAATCATAGCAATAATCACATTCAATAATGTCAACAGTTTTTTAGAGAAATAGTGGAGTTTCAAGCTCGAAAACCACAATCAAATATTTCATTTGAAATGACTGTCTACAGAAAAGAAAGGACTACTCCCAACGCCCAAAGTATAGCGAAAATTAATACAACCAGCTTACTAAAAATAATACCACCAAACTTGAAAATGATGTATACAAACTACCCAAAAAAACTTTATTCGGAAATCTTTGCAGAATTGCATCATTATTGACAGTATCAAAACCATTAGATTTGATATAAATTACATATTAAACAGACATTCATCAATTGATCTCCTATATGGTTATATAGTTTAGTTTCAACGATATCCATAGTTGAAAATATTCTCTAAATACTTGCAGTTGCAATGGCAAAATCAATGTGAATTTTACAAGCTTATAAAAAAGAGACCACAACTTTCCTCCGCAATTTTAAGAGAACTTTGCTATTTATTGATTTTTAACCATTTATTTTATGTAAACGCTTTCTAGCCTACATTTTTGGGGGGTAAAGGTAAGTAAACTTTGCATTTTGGATGCATGAGACATATAGAACTATGCGGCTTTTAAAGTAAATGCGGGTAAAACTTAGGGTTTATAACTAAAAATCTTTTCCAATGCTCCATATTGTTTCAATGTTGACGAGCATCAAAAAAATTCGAAGTAGAAAGAAGAAATGTCTAGAAAAGGACAAATTTATGCCAAGTGGGAAATAGAAATGGAAGATATTAATGAACGAAGGCAAGAAAGAATAGGATTATTGATCAGCCAACTCAAAGGGACAAAGGTAAAGATGGACCTAGGGTACTTTTACTGGTGGTTGCCTGCAAGCATTACACAAAGTCCCCGGGGGGGGGGGGGGGGGGGCCCACTTGAGACCCCTCCTTCCACCCCTGCCCGAAGATGGGGTACTTCAGAATATCGAACTTACAATACCTTCCATGATGGAAATTCTGCATACCTAAGTCTTAATCCCAAATAAATACATCACACACATTTTTACTGCACAATCAGAATACATCTACAAGACTACAACATATTTAAGAACATCAAACTGAGACAAAATACCTTCCAGGATGAAAATTCTCCACTCCTAAGTCTTCATCCCACAAAAAGATATAGTCGTAAACAGATACCACATCTGGATGCAAAAATCGTTTTGCAAACCACCTGCAACGAGTAGATATACTTATAAACCACTTCATAAGAATCACCGACAGCCAAGATGATTTAGAAATACTTTGAAATGGACCAAACAAGTCATGTATATACACAAGAAAAGTCAAAATACTGTACATGTGCCGCATTCATATGCTAGTGCATGTAAAATATGAATGCACATAAACATTAATGACAATGGAAGGCAGCAAGAAGAGTCCAAACACAACATATTACATAGTATAAATGAATGAAAATTAATACATATAATACTAAGTGTTTATAAGTATTTACGGTACTTGTAAAATTCAGACATTCTAGGAATATATCATAGGTTGGAGAGTGATTAGGAGAAACGTCAGAGAAGGAAATTGGGGAGCAAGTAGAAATTTCCCAGAATTTAGAGAATATGATAACTGTTCTATAACTTACTGGTTGTAAATGAGAAGCTAGTGAGATAGATATGCTTTTCTTGCTTAGCATCAGACAAATATTATCAGTAGAAGCATTAGAGAAGAAAAAATAAGGAAATTTCCCAGAATTAGAGAATGTGATAATTGTTCTATAAATTACATTGTAGTGGAAAAGATCAAGAAGGATAAATATTGTGTTCTGGTTTCTAATTAGATAATAAATCTGAATGTGTACAAAGAGACAGAAACATCCTTGTTCGAGAAGGACAATACATGATGGCCACCATTTACATATCGTGCCATCCACATACAGAAACTCAATGTACAGATTACCCCTATAGATATATGCATGGTCTTGATAGAAAAAAGTTTTTCAAAAGTTACTTATAAAGAGGAAAAATACCACTTTGTCTGGTTATGAGCTAGTATGTGTATTGCTCTATCGTTCCACTCGAGATCACGCCATTCATCCACGTTCCCGTCATAATGAAATACTATAACTGAGCACTTTGCTAGAAGAAACTGAGCTAAAAGAAGTGAAAAATATATTAGTTATCAATGAAAGCTGAGGGGAAGAAGAAATAGTATTTTCTGACTAGTTTAAGATAGAAGATAGAAATGCATGCAAACCTTACTAACTATAAGATCGACATTCTGCTTCTGAGAAACACCAACAGCCATTGCCAACAACGCAGTGAAATTTTCTTTCTTATCCTGTAAAGAACGAGATATTATTTACCACCTATGGACAAATTAATAACTGAAGTATGTATGCAAAAAAACCAGTCAGGATAAGATACAAGGGGTCAACAGAATCTACTTGGAATTCTAGACGCAGCTTTACAGGCCTAAGAGGAAGCTTGATGTTGTCTACGTAAAAAACGCATACCTAACTAAGTGTATTCGCAACGCCGCATATGCTGTCAATTGTGGAGAGGTGCCCACGTCAACTTTGGAAAGTTATAACTTCCATGAAAAATCAAAGTTTCTTTTATACAGAGACCAAATCCGATTTTAAATTTTACGAAAATGTTTTGGGGGGGAAAATCCCTTCTCCCCTCTTTCCAATCTCCAATCTCATAGAAAATTCAGTTTCTTAAAATCCGAAAATTTTAATCTCTAGTAAAAGTTTATTTTTTCAGCAGTTGGGAATTCTTGGCAAATACTTGCCATTATAGATTAACAAGAGCTTTCTTTAGTTTTCTATTTATAGCAACTAATTGATCTAAGTAACCCCAACTTATTAACGATTATGCATTATTTTGCATTATATTCATGACTCTCATGTTTGGCTAATAAGTATTAATAACCTCATTAATTAAGCGGCCATCCCCCAAGTTGCCAGTATTCTAATTATAGAAAGTAATAAACCCATACGCCAAATTTTTTTTTTAAATACGCCAAATGCTATCAAATTAGAAAGGAAAAACAATCAAGGGAATTCGTCGTTACTTTAGACCTCGAGCCCTCCCAAAGGGGCTTCAACTCCAAGTCCGACTCCGACTCCACAATGCCACGTGGCAGTCCCCATACCTCGCTCTTCCACTCGTCCCTCTGCACAAACACAAGGGCGACACGGTAATTATGCATAAGACCGGAGAAAATAGCGAGCTACGGAGTGGCTGAGTGAGGGAGCACCTCGGTGTGATCCAACTGGATCTTCATCGAGAGGAAGAAGAGGAAAGCCATGGCGATCGCGAAGAAACCGAAGGAAGCTCTCTTCTTCATCGTACGGAGCTAGGGTTAGGGTTTCTGATTTATTTATTTTTCGGTGCACTTTTTTTTTAGTGGGGGGGTTTTCTTTTTTTGATGCGGGAATTAAGGAAGGAGATGAACGCCTTTCGCTCGCTTTTGGGCTCTGTATAGAGAGTGCAGACATGCGGGTAAATATGCGTGCTTGAGAGAGGATCCGACGGGTCATACAGATCACGGAACAATGTAATGAAGAAACATAAAATCTATGGTTGGTGTTTTTATTTTAGGAATTTTTGGATATTTGCGTCTTAATATTTTTTAGTATTCTGAGAACAGCCCCTTAAATTATGTAATTTTCCCCAACCCTTATATCACGTTACTGTTGTCTTTTATTGGAGGGATAATTTAAACAATTTAAATATAATAGAAATTTCTCAATCATTTGTGGGAGTGATTTACAAAGATTGAAGATTCAAGGGAGTATCGTGAAAAGAGAACCCTATCATATAATTCTTTTAATGGAAAAAAGAGAGCCCTATTATAAAACTGGATTTTGTTTGGATTAGACTCGTGATTTATCTTTCAATTTACAATTAGACATTTAAATCACCTTTCCATTTCTATATTGCGCTATTTCTCTTTTTTTTCAAGATTTGACTAAATCACCGCGGACATACTTACTATTAAATCATTAATTAACCCTTTTTTAAGGGTCTACTTGGATTGGAGTGAATAAGGAAGAAGGGAACGTAAGTAAGACATTCACGTTGTTTGGATAGCTTAAATAGGTCTCTCTAGTTCATCTCAGTTCACTCTCAACAGTACGAAAATTATTTCTACTCAAATTGGGAAATAACCGACGGAAGGAAACTCCCTTAACTTCTCTTCTCTTCTCTTCTCTCCTATATTTTCCGTTAACTTTCCTTACCCTCAGGGGCGGAGTTACATTGAGTCCAATGGGGTCCTAGGACCCCAGTAAAATCTAAATATGTATCAGATATTACATATAAAAAATATAAGTGCAGCAATGGTCCAGTGGTTTAACACTCCAGGACCCCTGTAATCCACCAGAGTTCGAGTCTGCTGGGCTGCATATTTTCACCATTTTTTTGGACCCCATATGTGTTTTTAAATTATAGTTTGTCATTAAAATAATTTGTGCGTAAAATCTACATTTTTTTGGACCCCATATGTGTTTTTAAATTATAGTTTGTCATTAAAATAATTTGTGCGTAAAATCTACATTATCAATAATTTTGTCATTAAAATAATTTGTGCGTAAAATCTACATTATCAATAATTTTAGGACCCCATATGTTAAAAATTCTGGCTCCGCCACTGCTTACCCTCATAAAATCCAAGCACACCCTAAGTGAGAAAGAAAAAAACAAGGGCGAGACCATCAGACCAATCCGATTGAAATAACAGAAGTTATTGAGGGGCAAATCAATGAATTTGATGTGATTTCATTTTGGGTACATCGATAAACTTGGAGATTCGAAGGTAGCTTTAGAAACATCATAGATCCGAGGGGTATAAAGATAAGATTACGAGATGCGGGCTGGTGGGGAGCCTGCAGGAAGGCGACCAATGTGAAAGGACAAATGAGCAGATATTAGTTGTTTAAGCCAGTCAGTAATAAATAATTATTTTCAATGGAAGAACATGTATCCTTGTCTAAAATAGTAAAACTAAACGTACTACATTGAAAATGGGCCGGCATTATGGACCTAATATTATGGACTTGCGCTTTTATAGACTATATATATATGTATGACTCGGCAACTCAAGCCTTGTCTAAAATAGTAAAGCTAGGATAAAATAATATTTAACATTGATAAAGGCCGGTTATCCGGGGGGGGAAAAAAGATAAAGGCATTCTTGTCGCGTGCCTATTGCCTGCAAAGAAGTAAAAAGCGCCAGAAAATCAAAAGAAGTGGAAACTTTTCCTTCAATCTCACGTGCCACTATATCTTTGGGATTTTAAAGTAATGTAAATAAAGTATAATTTCGTGCACTCCGATCTGCAAATACATACAAGATACAGCTCGCTAAGCATGCACAGAAAATTTCTCCAAAAAAGGAGGGGAAAATGCATAAAAAAGAATATTCATTAATATGTATAGAAAAGATATGACTCCCGATTTGAGTTTCATTAAATAAACATCGATCACATCATGATATACATACTGTTAGGATTGTGTCTTTGATTTTTTTGTATAACTTCATAATAATTAGATAGGTTTAGAGATCTATCATGATTAGGAGATTGGGTTTCATCATGATTAGGAGTTTGAATCGTATTCTAATTAGAAAGTTAGGCTAGAGATAGAGTTTTGGTTTCCCTATATATATTCTATCTATTGTTAGAGAGAAAAAAAAAGCAGAGGAGAGAGAGCCAATATTCTTGTAATCTAGGGTTAGCAGAAGGCGTAGCCTGATTCAGGAATATTGTGCGAGATGCGAGGGTTTCGTAGTCTTTATCCGTGCAAAAGATTACATCATTGGGAGAGAGTTTCATAGTTTTTGTCTGTTCAAAAGATTATAAGGAGATAACTTTGAAGAGAATATGAGAGTTGAACATGTATATGAGGTTGAGAGATTAAGAGACAAGAGTTGAGTGCTTCCTCTTGTAATTCTCCCTGATTCATAGTGGATTTCTCGTATTGTTGCCCATGGACGTAGGTCGAGGTTGAATATGAGAGTTGATTATGTATATAAGGTTGAGAGATTGAGAGACGAGAGTTGTGTGGTTCCTCTTGTAATTCTCCCTGATACATAGTGGATTTCTCGTATTGTTGCCCGTGGACGTAGGTCGAGGTTGGTCGACCGAACCATGTAAATCTCAGTGTTCTTTTTTCTTGATTGTGGTTGTTTTATATCTTATTGATTGTGGGTTGGCTTCCAAGTTGCGGAGATCGTAGTTGGCGGGGAGACTAAAATTCTCCCACAAGTGGTATCAGAGTGAAGATGATGGATCCAGGAGCGAGTTCGCAAGGTAGAAGATAACATCGTGCAAGATTGAAGATCGATGTTACAAGAATCAAGATGAAGAAAAAAAAGAAGATTAATTTGTCTTTTGATCGAGTGCTTGGAGGCAGATTTTGACAATCCATGAGTTGATTCCTAGGTTTTGGAGTGCTCTGAACGAGATGGGAGGATTTGATTTTATAGATTTTGCTTAAATTAGTCGAAAGTGCTAAAAAGTTCTGATGGCGATGGCGAGACAAATCTAATGGCAGATAGGGTAAACAAGTATGCGACGTGTGAGACTAGTATAGAGAATCAGATGTAATTCTAGCAGTAGAGTTGTCAGCATATAATTATTTAGAGTCATGACGAGAGCAGTAGTTGGTTGGTGTGTAGACTCGAGGAGGACAGTGCCAGATTAGGTGGAGCTTGCAAGCAGGCACGACTGAGTGAGACACATGCTGATGGAGATGGTGACATTGGACTTGAAGACAATGAGCGCTCATATTCAGTCCAAGTGTCACGTCTCACTTCCCAAAATACAGGAGAATCGAGACATGAACAAGTCCGCGACGTATTAGATTGAGGAGAACAAATAAATAAACCATTCTTCTTAATCTAATACGCTAAGCGTCAAGAAAATAATATAAGTCACAGGTCCTCGATCACAGATAGTAAGAATATTATAAACAACCAGAACAATAGGATACATACCACAAGAAAATATACCATCCGAGACAACATAAAAGAGTCCACAAGTCCTAATACAAAACGTGTAACTAAAACTGGATAGTCATAAAATAGCATCAACTGAACTGAAAGGGAAAAATACGACAAATGTCCAATGACTAATAACTACTACATGAATAAAATATCTACGATTCGGTTTTATCTTCTCCTCCATCTGGTAGACACTCCGAGCTGGGGGTACTCTGGCTCCAATGTACCAACATACTGAACATGTCTGTCATCTAAATCTGACGTACACCACAGAAAATAGGTGTATGTCAGCGTACATGGCACATAGTATGATCCATAAGGGAGAAAGAAACGGTCGAATGACCAATGCAAAAATAGTAATAATAATAATATAAGCATGCTACTGGAATACTAATAATCTAAATGTAATTTATTACTAGAATATAATAATCAGAAGAATCCAAGAAAATCAACCAAGTAACAAGTCGATCATGCAGCTAGCGATCAGAATAATCATCCAAGTAACAAGGTCATAAAACTAGATGGAATTAATACTTAAAAATCTACAACAAGAGACGTAGTACGTCGACCGAAATAATCCAAACAAGGAAACTCTCATGTATATACCATATGTCTCAAATTATAGATAATTAAATATTAATCCCGATCTATGTATGAAAAGAAATACAACTGGTCTGTATCTCACAAGAATCCATAATCATCTTAAGTAACAAGATCATGTAACTAGACATTCTATAACAGGTCACTGGTCCACATCTCACACAGAGTCAATGCTCATATCATCGGATAACTGACTGTTCACAAATCTCCTATGTGCATCCAATACCGCTACACGAATCGGTCAGAGGACTACACGCAATCCGATTCCGGCCTGGTCCGAACTCAAGCAGGACTCAGGTGACTACAAGATTTTCACTAACTAAAGTGACTACACGAATTCACTTTAGCCCAACAAAACCAACCCCAATGACTACACGAATTCACTGGTGCGAGCCTGAAAAATACATCAACAGTCACATCCGATCACATGAACTAAGACTTCCCAATCCAACTCTTCTTGTTTTTCTAAGTCAATAATTATAAACTGAACTAGATCTCTGGTCCACCTCTTAAATTCAGTCAACGCCAGGGGCGGATCTACGTATAATCTAAGGGGGCCACGGCCCCCCCCCAAAATTTTACGAAAAAAAGATAGGGTGGTTTCTGTAAAACCTCCTCCCTTAAAAATTAAAATATATTCATTCTACATAAATTTTTGTCTTCCTCTTTTGAAATATTTTGCAGATATTAATGTTGGCTATTCTACTCTTTTTGTTTGGGTTGTGGTGTATCTCTTGTGAATAAAATTGCATTAAGAAAATTTTTTGTCTATCTTTTGTACGCGGCTTTTGTACGCGGCCCCCCATAACTAAAATCTTGGATCCGCCCCTGGTCAACACACACATACATGTCACTAAGTCTTGTTCATGATGTACAAAGCCACTAAGTCATGAACTACTAGTGGTTCTTAAACACAACAAGGAACAATAAATATAGCTAATTCTATGTAATAAAACATGGTATGTCACATAATTAAAATAAGAATCATGAAATCGGCGGATTCTTTGCACATAAAATGTCACGGTCAACATCCACACATAACACGTTCATAAACTAAATTAATCAAAATAAATAGTTCTTTTGCAAACTAAATTCCTTTAAAAATCATCTCTCACCATACTTATTCTAAAATTAATATTTTAAAATAATAAATTCAAAAATTAAAATAATATTTTTACAAGATAAATTCTCATTAACTCAAAATAGTCTATTTTCTCAAAATAAATTCTTTTTTAATATTTGTCATTCTAAAATAATTCCTTCCACAAAACAAATTCTAAAAAATATTATAATTATTCTAAAATAACCTCGTTGTTAAAATAAATTATTTAATATATTATAATTATTTTAAAAATACTATTTATCACATAGTTATGATTTATTTAATCACAAATTAACATAAGCAGATAATTCACAATTTCATCAACAAGCCCACACATATAATTATTAATAGATCTAAAATTACAGATAATTCATAATAAATACAAAAATTCAGATCTGAGCAAGTGGGAACTTGCCTTAGGTATATCGTGGACCGTAGTAGGGGTCGTTGGGGGTGGGTGCACGGCGTTACGACGAGTTTTATGGAATCGATGGCTAAATTACAAATTAGAGTGTTAATGCCACGTGTGATATTCAAATTGGTATAACGAGGTATAGATAAAGAGCCGAAGTGAAAAGAATATATCATGTGATAGACAACACGAAGGTTTATGCACCGGCGAAGGAATCGACGAAAATGGAGGTCGGAGATGGACGAAAAATGCAGACGAAGACGGCTCCGAATCTGCAATTTTCTGCAGTGAAGCTCACTGATTCAGACTCGTCTTCACTATTCGAAGTCACCGGAGGAGAGAAAAGGTTGTAGGGATCATCAGGGGTGAGCGGTGGCTAGTGGTGATGCCGGCGATGAGCTCCGACGAAGGTTGGAGCGACGGATTGGGAAGGTGGCTCGGTCAAGGAGGGAAGGAGACAGAGAGGAGTTGGAGTTGGAGAGAAGCTTAATGGCAACGAGGTGGTGGCCAGAGCTGGTGGAGCTGATGAAGGGGCGATGATGGTGCTGGTCGTTAGGCTTAATGGAGAGGAGGAGCTAGAGCAGAGGAGTTGGATTTAGGGAGCTAGAGTTCTCAGGAGAGAAGGGGAGAGAGATTTTAAGAGAGTGATTAGGAGAGGGAGAGAGACAAAGAGAATATGATGAAGTCGGCGTGTACCTCGTGGGAGTGAGTTTTGTCAAAAGAAATGGGCGAGTGCTTTTGGCGGAATTAGCGTGTTGTTCTTCGCAGTCAAAAATAGAGGGAGGAAGAGAGAAAGAGAAAGGGAACTGTTCTTTGCAGTCAAAAATAGATGCGTTAAGGTTCTGAATGGATGATGGGTGAGTTGTTGTCAGGGTCGTACCTAGGAATTTTAGGGCCCAAGGCGGAATATTAGATGAGGCCTAAGTGATATAACTCATAATAGATTTTATCTCATTCTTCTTAACTTTTAAGCTGCAAAATTACTGATTAAAGTTTTATATTCAATATTTTCTAACATATTATTTTTGATAGATAATATTGTTAAACCATTCAATATATCTTATAACATGGTCGATCTTAAATAAGATTTTAGTAATTTTAATTTTGAAAAACTTCTTTTAGTGGAAGCAACTGTTACGGGTATAATCAATAGTACACGATAAACAATACAAGTATTTGGAAAGAATCTAACCACTTTATATAGTTCAATACTTCAATTGGACTATTAATATCAATTTTTAAAATTTCCCTAAGCACTCTCAATTCTGAAAAATAATAAACTCTATCTAAATCTTTTGAGTAAACTAACCACCTTCTTTCATGTTTTTCTCCATTTGATAATTTTTTAATATAATATAATGTAGAAAAGTGTTTATTATTTTCAACTTTAGGAAAATCTACTTCTTCATGTTTAATTGGACCTTTTTCAACTATTAGATCTATAAAATTTTGATCAATGCGTTTCCATTGTCCAGGATTATAAATATTGATAAAAATTGAATTCGATATCTCATTCATCTCTAAATTATTTTTTGTTGGCCTTCTTGTTTTGATTATGTTTAATAAACAATTTACTTCTAATGTTGTTTGTCTACTGTTTGTGTTTTTCATATTTATTCTAGGCAAACAACGAGTTGGAGGATGGATGGAATTGCGCTTCATCGAACATATCTAATGGAGGTTAGTGGAATAGTGGTTGAAGCCTATACAATTCAAGTTAAAGATCTAATTACAAGCTTCATCCGCAAGTGTACCAAGTTGAGCTCATTGAAGACCTTCATCAAGCTTGAGAAATCTAGTTTAGGTTTTATATTATGTGTGTTAGATACTCTAAGCTCAATATCATATACACACATATTTTATTGGTTTCCTTATATATATATATATATTATTATTGTGATTTGGTTTAACTACTTAGATATGAAACAAATATATTTTCATATACATACTCATATGTTTCATTTTCTATTGTATTTGTAAAAATATTATATTCTTAGTTTTTGGA
Organism: Asparagus officinalis; assembly: GCF_001876935.1. Taxonomy (NCBI): domain Eukaryota; kingdom Viridiplantae; phylum Streptophyta; class Magnoliopsida; order Asparagales; family Asparagaceae; genus Asparagus; species Asparagus officinalis. The sequence goes on along the minus strand of NC_033794.1, from coordinate 18,850,361 downwards.
CTTAAAAATAATCATATACATATTTTATTAAGTCTACATAATTATTGTGCAAAGTTTCAAAACATGGTTTAGCCTAAATGTTAAAATTCATATGTTTACCTTTTCGTGTTTTGGACTATTTTACAAAATGATGATATTTCTCATTTGGGAAGTCCTTTTAGAAAACCGGTTTTTGTAGCATGTGTATTATCATGTCTACAATCATTTTCCAAAGTTTCATAATTTTTGGAATTTATTTGATATTTTTAAATAGTGTTTTAAAATCGGCAAACTGTTTTCAAAACCTAAAATTTCATATATCAGTTCACGGTTGACCGCCACGGTCGACCGCACCCATGTTTTTTCAGTGGTCGATCGTCAGTCTGTAAGTTCTCACGGTCGACCGCCGCGGTCGACCGTAGCCTATTTTGATTGTTTTCTCAGTTTCAATGACCTTCGCGGTCGACCGTGATTTTCCCACGGTCGATCGCCGATCGCCCAACGGTCATATTTGGTACAGAATCATATTTTTGAATCGTTGGGGTTTTTGGTTTTTTGTTTGGGGTTCTTGGCTGAGTTTTTGGGAGGCTATAAATACCCCCTCGATCTCAGTTCTCAATCCAATCTAAGAAATGTTTTAAACAAGTTTTAAAAGAGTTTAACTTTGGTTTTAAGTTTGTTTTAAGAAATTAATTTCACAAGAGTTTGAGGAGATCATCTATTTGGTGTTTGAGCATCCAACTATTCTCCTTCCACTCTTGATCTATTGAGAAGTTTTCTAAACTCAATCTAGCTTTATATTTTATATTGTTTGATTGTCATTTTATTAAGCTAGTATTTATATTGAGTTTAGTTGGTTTTATTTTCTCTTTGTTTACACACACACAACCATTGAGCTTATTGTATTTACCTTCATAGTATAATTGGGTTGTGGGATTATGTAACTAAGAGAGTGAGCTTATAATTCGTTCTCATCCATTATAGAGAACAAACACTTTGTATTATGCTTAATTATGAGATCACTTTGTAATACACTTGTACACCGAGAGAAGTATGTGGCGAAAGTCGGGGATCGTCCCAAGAGGAGTGGTGTCGGTTGACGAACCTAGGGAGAGGTTGTATCCGAGCATTTGAGGGAGACACGTCTAGTTCAACACTTGAGAGGGTGTAGAGTGGGATTGCAAGAGTGTGTTAGTTGTAGAGTTTTCGGTAAACTAGAAAACCGTATTGTGTGGTGTAAACGTTATTCGGGTGAACGTAGAAAACCCGGTTGTGATAGTAGAGATCTCCTCGAGGTGAGGAGCGGAGACGTAGGTCAAGTGATTAGACCGAACTCCGTGATCATATCATTTTGTTTGTGATTGCTTTGGCGTTCTGATTCTTGTATTCATATCTTATATCGTATTTGCATATTCCTTGTTGATTATATTACCCACTATCTAGTTTAGATTGTTTACCCTTGTGTTAATTATATATCTTTGCATATATCTCATAGTATATCTCATTGCTAGGATATTTACCTTTGTTCATATTGTTTATTCTTGCTTGTAATATATTGTATATCTCTTTTGCAAGAATAATTTGTTAATTAGTTTTAATTGACATAAAATCGGATTAGATTAGCATAAGACCCTAATCACCCCCCTCTAGGGTCTAACATTTTCTTGGCCCTCATCCTCATGTGAATCTTCTTTATATTCTTCATTAAAATTAGGAGTACTAGCTTTTTCTTCTTGAATATTATTATCGTTAATATCGTTATTTTGTCCTAAATTCTCAACATATTCTTCTAATTCATTCTCAAGTAAAAAATCTAAGGTTCATCTATTCTTTCTTCTTCTGTTGAAGTTAATGTAACATTATCTTTATTACTAAAAACAAATTTATCAAGAGCTCCTTGTTGAGATCGAATTAATTTTTCAACTCTTTTATTTTTTTTTATTTTTGACAACCACTTTCATATTTTTTTATTAGGCATTCTTTCAAAATATAAAATAGCAAATAAAAAGCTTTCAATGTATATCTAATATCTACTGATCTAGAGCCTACAATATCTCTAATTAAACATAAAATTAATATGAATAAATGATAAAAAAATTAAATAGGTTAGAAATGTGTCACTGTGGGAACTGGGAAGAACTAGAAGCTGGGGCCTAGGCTTGCTGGCCTGGCCGCCGGCGGTCAAGGGGTGCGCGGCGTGCGCCGGTGTCGCTGTCACGGTCATGGTCCGTGGGAGCCTGGGACCGGAGGCTTCGAAAAGGAGACTGAGACTCGGCGGGCGAGCAGAGGGAGCGACCGTCGCCGAGTAAAAAGAGGAATTAGAGGAGGCTGAGCGGAGCCTGAGGAGCTTGGGGTTGGGGAAGATGAGAGAGAGGATCAGAGGAGATTTAGAATTTCAGAGAATCAGATTTTAGAGGGGGCGGCGGCTGGGAGATTGATTTTGGATGTAGGATTAGGGTTTAGCTTATAATTGGTGGGTACGCTTACCCAACTTGAGGCCCAAGGCAGAGCCTTAGCTGCCTTATGCTAGGGTCAGCCCTGGCTGTTGTAGATGGTGTTATCTTCTGTTGGAGAGGGGCGCCGGTTTAATGTTTGGAATGGTTTGTAGGGGAAAGTTTAATATATGTGGGGTTGCATTTGGGTTTGGGATAATGTCTTGAGGATGAGAGGCAACTGAATTAATGGGATATATTGAGAATAGCCAAGAGAAATGAAGGGGACCGAGCGAGGCTGGAGCTTGGAGGAGTCGTATGGTCGAAGCCACGGCTAGCATAAGCACCCAAACACTTTTGAGACGAGTATAGTTCGGAGCATGATGAAAGAGCATCTCAGAAGGAGACTAATTGAGGTTTTAGTATAGGTGTGGGGAGTCTGTTTATGAGACAAGCGGCGGTTCGAAAAGTATGAGACCAGTATTCGATTGACAAAATTTTGCAACAGATATCAGATTATGGTTGTTTGGGTCTGGTATGGTTTTTTCCGAAGGTCGATGCAAGCTGTTGACGTAACCGATCAGGGCAGAGTAGAGTCGCGTCCTTCACATGGTGAAGTTTGTGTGAGTGGGCTTGGTGGGAAGGTGAGATGGGGGCATTGAAGGGGATGATGGGGGAGTCAAGGCGTTTGGAGGAGACCATGGATCGAGATTTCGAGCTCTTGATCAATGTGGCTCTGATACCACATGAACTTCAGATTTGAATCTGGAACTACGCTTATTTTTCTACATTGATTACATGATATATATAGAGACTGGTGTGGCTACAAGAGGGTAAGATATGAGAGAGGTTTATGTGTATTGTTACAACCGTAAGATGGCCTAGTTATCAAGAATCAGGCTCATTCTCTGTTTCAACCTGGCTATTTTGCGCTGACATGCACCTAGTATTCCATAACCTTGTCGTTGAGATTTCTGTTGTCCTGGTAAGGCCCATCAAAATGGAGCACAGACAAAGAAGGCCCAACCGAAAAAAGAAAACGGCCCAACGGAAAAACAAAAAAGTTTACCGAGGCTCCAATTTAGGGCCCACTTTTGAGCCTACTAACCGTCACTTGCTGTCGGTGTTGGTTAAGCTTTCCCTTTCGTAATTGTTGCGCAGCTCAGCATTCTTTCGAATTTCCTTTCTACCGACTGCAGTTCTCCAGTCACCCACCACCTTAACCACAATGCTTAAGCATCAATATTCTAACCGTGGAAAGAGGGGGTTATTTGTAATTTATCATTCTCATCACGTCAATCTCATAGCCGATAAGCGCTAATAAATGAGTCAAATGATGGTAATCGCTGCTGAAAATATAAATTAGAGGGGTTCCGTGTAGTAAATGCTGATCACAACTAATTGTAATTATTCCTATAATTTCATATTAGCAAAAAAAAAAAAAAAAGGTTATAACATAAGTTTGCTTCGAGTCTACTGCTTGCAGGTTTCAGGTGACTAGTCCATCTCACACAACCACTCTCTGACGCTTGCTCTTTCCATCTCTCTTGCTCTTGTGTGTTTTATAGAAGAGTGAAGCAAAAGAAGAAAAACACAAGATCCCAATGGCCTCCAAGCTGGTTCTGATCTTAGTCTTCGTCTTTGATCTCATCGCCTTCGCCCTTGCGGTCGCCGCAGAGCAACGCAGAAGCACGGTGAGAACACTCGTCGCTCAATTTGAATCTGGATTGTTCTGATACCATGTTAGCATGCACATATAGAAAACATTCTTGAAATTTTATTGGTTTTTTATTGAAAAGCATAATGAAAGCGCTATCCTACTAGATTTGAATCTTGTCCCGCGATCCTGGATAGAAGCTCTGTAGTTCTATTTGTTGGATAGATCCATGAGTGAATTTTTGAACTCTGGAGAGTCTATTTGTCAAAAAAAAAAAAATCTCTTTCTCTCAGAATAAGAGCCAAAAAGAATTTTACTCTGGGCCTATCTGCAACAATAAACTGCACCTGGATCTATCTGCAATTGTGAGATAAAACAGGGTCTATTTTTTTAAGAATGGTATTTGCATTTGAATTTGAATGACTTTAATGTTCTGATTACCACATTTAGTTTGAGATTTTCCCTCTTCTTTTTCTTTCTATTTTCTGCTGACTAGGCTTGGGTAGTAGCTGACGAGGAGAAGAACTACACATATTGTGTGTATAATTCCGACATTGCAACCGGATTTGGTGTCGGTGCCTTCTTGTTCTTGATGGTGAGCCAAGTACTGGTCATGGTTGCATCCAAGTGCTTCTGTTGTGGGCCACCCATGCAGCCCGGTGGGTCCCGCGCTTGTGCTCTCCTCCTCTTGCTCTCTTGCTGGTATGTTGCAGTGTCATGTTACTCGCAAAAATGTTCACTTCTAATTGCTTGTTACAAAGTCATCATCCCTCAACTATATTTCATTAGCACTTAATGCCTCTAAAGTCACGAGTTAGACGGGGGTAATATGCAATTTGTTCTTCCTAAAGTATCGATCCGTAAGTGTTAGGTACTACTAAAATCGTTGAAGAGTGATAAAGTGCTACTCAAGAATCAAGATACAAATGATGCGGGTTATGCGCAATTTACCCAAAGAATATAAAAACAAAAACAAAATAGAACGGATCCATTTCAAAATTGACTAAGGAATGATAAAAGTGAAAATTTTCAGTGCAGTAATTTATTTTTCCCTTAAGAAAAAAACACCTCTTACTACAAGGCTAAAATGCTCTTGATCACATTCCACCAGGATAACGTTCATCATAGCCGAGTCATGCTTGCTAGCAGGTTCAGTAGAGAATGCATATCATACCCGCTACCGAACCCTCTTCATCAACGACCCTCCGTCGTGCCAAACCCTACGAAAAGGCGTATTTGGCGCTGGCGCAGCCTTCGCGTTCTTCACTGCTGTCCTCACTGAATTCTACTATGTTTGTTATGCGAAAGCTCACGATACTAGCCTGATCTCGGCTTATGGCAAGGAGCCTACTGTTGGAATGAGCTCCTACCGTTAGATTTAACAGTGCTGGTTGATGAAATGGGGTGTTATTTTGGTAGTATATGGATGATGATAATTTTTTTTTCCTTTTCATTTGTGTAATATTTTGTGTGATGTGATCATTGGGTGGTTTATGTGTAGCTTGTTTTGCTTTATCTAATGTTTAGTAATTAATTTCCCGCATTGCCTGAATTTTTAAACCCAAAATCCGTCACTATCTTAAAACTTAATTGTTCTTATTTTCCCTAGGGATAGACAGATTTAAAAGCAAATAGTTTTAAAAGCAAATGGTGGTGTATGAGATTCAAATGTATGAACAAATCGCTAACTCTGTTGACATTGAAAGAACGCTGAATCTGTGGAGCAATATTCAATTTTTGCCACAATTTCAGAAGATTGGTACAGTGTAAAGAATTCTATAAGTGCACAATTTAGGCTAATCGGAATAAAGATAAATTTTTCTTCGAAATTTAAATGAAGGTAAGTTGAGAAACTTCTGAACAATACATGGGACTAAGTACGAGATTACGGCATTGGTAAAACTTGCCATTTCACTTGCTTAATTTTTGGAGATTAAGCCAGTTTAAGCACCTATCCTTCAAACAACCATGACTTTTGATCTAAATGTTCGATTGAGGCGATCAACATTTCTTTTTTCTTCCTTCAAAAAGAGGAAAAAAAAAAGAAAAGAAAAGAAAAAGATTGTTTTTAACAAAACTTAACCCATCAGTAGGTCTGCCTAAGAGTTATTGCCGTAACAAGTATTTTTATTCATCCAAATTACGGTCTTTCCTTAGTATTTAGTACTTGGTTCTTTTATTTCATAGAGGTTCCCTGAGTATAGTACAGATTCCAAGTTTCTAATTTTTTTAGTTTTTGATATAGAAAGATATGAGTCGTTACATGTAAAGGTTCATTTGCTACTCATCGGATTGAATCGAATCAATAAAATAAATATGGAAAATGGAGATGAAATCTAGGACAAGGTGGGGAGATAAAATATAATTGTTTGATGTAATTAGATTATCTTTATATTTCTATCGAATCAATAGAAGCAACTATTCTCTAGCCGGATTTGAATGAAAAGAATAAGAATATGCTATAAATCCCTAGTCATTTTACCCTAATGGAAATGAAATAATATTTAATTAACTTAAAATAATTAATTAACTTCATGATATTATAGTCATATTAATTATTTTACATAACTATATATAATATATATAAAATAGTTAAATAAAATTAACTATAAAAACATAGTTATACTAAGTACCATAGCATCAGTATCATTATTATTTATTAGTATATATATATATATATAACACACTAGTATTTATATTTTATTTTTTGTACTAAATTACTTTATATAGTATTTATATTTTATTTTGTATTTAATTACCTTTTGCTTTGTTTATTTTGTCATTTCAGGCCGATTTTATTATTGGGCTCTTTTTTTGAAGTATTTTCGTGTTAGTTTGTTTTCGGGGTTTATGTTTGACACAATCTATTTTGGTACGTATTCCTGTTCATTGGCTGAACTTTGAGAGTTTTCCTATCATCTCTTGTTGTTGCGCCGCTGATTAACCACCACCTCCACGGGCATTGATGGGCATGGGTGAGGATACGCGTCTCCTTGGTGGCTGCATGTTCAAAATAAACTTCAGGTACCTTGGGATAAAACTCCGCGAGCACTACAGTCTGTGAACTAATGTGATCGTATTATTAGGTTGGTGAAGATGGTCCCAAATGTAATTGAATTCCTTGGTACCATTATATTTCTTAGTTATGTTTATAGCGTATCTGACCTATTATCGTAGATTATTTCCTATTCATAAGCTTGCATTTTGGTGGGTTATTTGCCATTAATTATTCTCCAAACCGTTTATATATTTCCAAGAAAATGTTGAATCGGAAGAATTTATTTCAACAGTGGTCCCGTAACGATAGGAAGTTTCTACCAGTAGTTGTACAACAACGCAAACATGATGAGCTTCACTTGATGATAATATCCTAATAAGTTTCTGATTTCTCAGAAACTTGCAGGTTTTTACATCCAGAACCTGTAACTCTCACAGGAACACACAAGCTCACTTTCCCAATAAAATGCAAAATTTTTGCATGTTAACTCAGAGAGAAACAACTCTGAGTTGCAACAAATTTTATGAATGTGGTCCTGCTGTGCTTAAACTTTTAATATCAGACATTTCCTTAAAGAGGTAAAAACCTTCTACTGTTTAGATATCGAAATTGTTAACAGTAACTGATGAGATCAGGTCCACATTTTCCAATAGTACTAGATGAACAAGATGAGTTCTATTAAACAATTGCAGTGATCTACTTGCACTAATTTTTAGGGTTAATTGCACATAGACCCTTGTAGTACCGTTGTTTTGAGGTTATTTTCTCCAGTAGTTTCCTTGTTGCAAATAGACCACTGGGTTAAATTTATTTGATTCTTTTTCCTTCTGATAGACTCAATAATTTTACCCAGAAGTGATATTTGATAAAATTTCACCAAGGATAAAAGCATCAACAAAATTTAACCCAAGTACCTATTCGCAAGACCTTGAACAATGATACTGCATGGTGACTATATCAAAAGTAAATTTGGAGCATCAGAGCTCTGTTTTAATCTTTTCCGGGTCTTCTCCTTATCTATCAAGTATTCCATAATATTAAAGTAGAACTAAGTCACTTATACTATGGGTTTAGACATAGGATCAGGATTTGGAGAAAGCTATTCATCATCAAATTAAGTTCTATTTTTTCTACTGTGCCTAACCGTGCATTTAATCCAAACTCTACTCATTCTACTGAAACTGACCCAATAGTCTCTATTATGCTATGGGTTTAGACAGCTCAAACTAAATGAACCGCCAAATCCATTAAAATTTGGTCCATTAGCACCTTGTACTATTTCCCTTTTTGCGTCTTTCTTCAAGGTCTGTTTCTGTTTGTTTGCCAAAAAAAAAGAAGGAAATTAAGGAATAGGAAACCTATTTCCATAAATAATTATTTTATGGTTGTTTGGTTGGCTAAAAAAAGAAGGAAATCAAATAATAGGAGATGAGATAAGATGAGTTGTCACAATATTATTGGATGATGTGAGCGATTTTTTAAGAAAAGTTGTTGGATGGTTGTTTGATTGGCTAAAAAAGAAGGAAATCAAAGAATAAGAAACCTATTTCTTATAATAGGTCCTATTCTTGTGTTTGCTTCAATCTTAAAAATAGGAGATGAGATGAGATGAGATGAGTTGTCATTATATTATTGGATGATGTGACCCACACTTAAGGAAATCAATTTCCTTGTTTTTTTGGAGGAAATGGGTGGAGATGAAATGAAGATGAGATGAGATGAGTTGTCACAATATTATTGGATGATATGAGTTATTTTTAAAGATGAGATGAGATGGAGATGAGATGAGTTGGATGATGTGACCCATAAAAGTTGTTTGGTTTATTTTATTGGATGATATGAGATGAGTTGTTGGATGAAAATAATATTTTATTGGATGATGTGGATGAGTTGTATGATGAAAATAATATTTTATTGGATGTTGTGGGTTAGTTTTAGGGATGGAAATGGTGGAAATTGCACTTTTTTGATTTCCATGACTCAATTTTCTTTTTTTTAGTTTTTAGGAAACCAACCAAACAGCCCCTTCCTCAATAACATACATCATTATTTTTTTCAATCTCTAGTCTTTTTCTATGAAAAATTCAGACCTACAGACGTGAGAGCTATTCCGAGAGAAAAGAAAATAGTTAAAAAAAAAAAAAACTCGAAGGCCAATTTGGTCCTTGTACTAGGAGTCAATCTCAAATTTGTCCCCCGTACTTTATTTTATTCTCAACTTTTAGTTTTCCTGCTAAGGTTTCATACTCAAATCGGCCCTCCACTTATTTTTTTCTCAATTTGATCTCAGCATTGGGACTTCATACTCAATGGGTCCTTTTATTTAATTTTAACTTTCAACATTTTGCATTAAACTTTCAAGAACTTTCAACATCACACTAAACTCTCTAAGAACTTTCAAAAATCACCTTACACCCCCAATAACTTTCAAAATCACACTCAACTACCAATAACTTTCAAAATTACACTAAACCCCCAATAACTTTTATAGAAAACCCCCAAAGTTAACATCGTTACATTTAACATGGAACTTGCAATCCACGTGACTTAAAAAGAAAAAAATACCCCTTAAATTAATAAAATAATCCTTTATGAAATTTTTATATTTTCAATCCTTAAAATAGAAATCTTTTATTTTTTGTGATTCATTTTCCAGTTGCTCGCTCAGGTTAGGGGCATGAACCCTATTTTTTTTCCCTTTTGCTGAAATTATCATTCGAAATGCCTTTTTATGGTTCTAACTTATGAGGTCATTTGCAAAATACAAAAACTTATCGAGAATTTTCTGCAGGTCTTAAATTTATTGGGGTTTTAGTGTGATTTGGAAGTTATTGGAGGTTTAGTGTAATTTTGAAAGTTATTGGGGCTGTAGGGTGATTTTTGAAAGTCCTTGAAGGGTTTAATGTGATGTTGAAAGTTCTTGCTACAAAATGCTAGAAGTTAACATAGATTTTTTTTTTTTTTTGGCGGTATTGGTATTGGTACTCTTCGGATTAGGATGAGTGATGGGATGATGCGAAAGTTGGATGATGTAAGGTTCGTTTCATAATTGAAGATGAACATCATTTCACTTGGAGCTTTGGAGGCAGCAGGCTATAGGGTGACCTTAGTGGACGCACACTTGAAGGTTACATTGGGGTCCATGATTGTGATGAAGGGTGTCAGAAGGAGCAATTTGTATTATTTTCTCAGAAGCACGGCGATTGATAGGGAGCTGACGACTTTATCAAATTCGGCTAGATCGTTGCGTTGTTTGATGCTGGGTTATTTGATTGGTAATACCGTGCATAGGTTATTGAGGAGTGTTTTGACCTACAGTTTGAAGTCCTGTAAACCCATTGGTATGAGAAAAAAGACCGATGTGGAGTTTAACACTTCTATCCATCATTCTAGGTGTCTTCTGAGGGGTGTTCATTCAGGCATTCGGGAGCCTTCCAAGGGAGCATCATTGGGAGGTAATAGGTATGTGGTTTCCGTAGTTGAGGATTGTTCTAGGTATTGGTGGGTTGCAACCAAGTCTTATTGGTGTGAAGTCCTAGAAGCCCGCAACAGATGGAGGAAGTGTGTTGGTAAAAAGGTAACCCGACGTTCTGTTTATGGTAGGAGTTCTTTCTTACGTTTGTGCCGAGCTCAAGGCAATTGGAGATACTTCATTGGTGTGGAAACTTTGAGGTGACGTGATGAGATGGCAGATTTGGGGAGTTGTTCCTTTCTGGAGGAGGATAGACGTTTGATGTCGAGCATTGGCATTGGTGTGTGGGCTACGAAATGTTTGTGCCATCTTATGCATAGGTTGCCGACTGCTGCTTGTAGAGATTTTGGATCTGGTGGAGCTTTTTTGGGTTGCATCGGATGTTTGGCTACCCAGTACTTGATCACATCGTAGATGTGAGATTTGATCCAATAGCACATTTGGGATTCAGAGGCGTGTTTGATTATCAGGTATTGGCTTCTGACTTTGTTCTGAGTAGGTATGTCATGTTTGACTCTCGGTAGGTGGAGAGTGTTGATCAGATCATTAGGACATCGCAGCGGGTGGAGAGTGATGCTACTCCACGTTGGGTGGAGATTACTCCATATACTTCAGATCACACTGCATCATTTTGGGATTCCAGCTGATGTGATACAGATTGGGAATTATGTTGATTTGGATGCAGATGATAGGTTGATCGATTCGAGTGTAGCTGATAGATAGAGTCTGGATATGGCCATTGGTTCATCTCAGGTGGAAATATTTGGATTGTTTCAGTTTGGGGCCATTGGAGGTGCTATTAGCCGTAGACTTGATCGTGATGTTAGAGAAGGGTTGCGAACTCTTCTAGTGGATTGAGGCCTTTGGAGGCCATTTGGATAAACTATGTTCGGCTTGATTCCTTGGGCAAGAGGATACGTAGACAGTCTTTCGATGCAGCCGGTTTGATTCAGATGGGGGGAGATCACTCAACTCACGTTTGGTTTCCTGACCTGTTGTGGGTTGAGTCTGTTGTCGTGGGGTGTTTCCACGACGTCCTGGATGCAACAAGTGAGACTTTTGGATGATTTGGTGTCGACTCAGTTTTGGTAGAAACATTCACCGAGGTGGAGAATTGAAGAAGCAGCGAGAGAAGTGTAGGAAATCAGCAGGAGAACGGTCAGGCAGACTGGCGGTCGACCGCGAGTCAACGGCGGACGACCGCAAACATGCACAAAGCGCAGTAGGATTCGGAGCTGAAGGTGGTCGACCGCCACGGTCGACCACGCCAACCCTGTAATGGATTTAACTCTCGAGAATTGGTTCGGTCGACCACCGCCACGGTCGACCGCGATACCTACGCGGTCGACCGTTGCGGTCGACCGCAAATGAGTTTGGGCTGGGCTTTGGGTTTTCAACTCGTTTTGTTTTGAGTTAGTATATAACTCTAATCCTAATTATTTAGGGTTAAGCAAGAACATTTTTGAGCAGTCTTTGAGAGAGGATTGATGCATCCAATTATGAGAGGTTTGTGAGAGATCTAGAGCTTTGTATTAGGGTTTGATCGGTGAGATTTGTAACTCTATTTGTATTCTCTTATTTTCTAATAGTAAGAACTCCCCTCTCCTTGCATCGTGGACGTAGACAACTTGCCGAACCACGTTAAACTCGTTGTCTTGCTGTGGTATTGTGTTTGCCTTATTAGTTGTGATTTATCTCTTGGATTGTTCGTGTCACTTTGAGGCTTCCGCCGTGCACAACAGTCCATTGTCGCCATAACTGTGTCACTCTTTTCTGTCTTTAAAGCTGTTGATACATAGAGACGACCCAATAAGCCACATGGCAAAATAGTGTCGCTCCCTCGTGAGAGGTTTAGGTTCAATTCACTTGTATGCTAAAGGCGCTAAAAAAAAGATATTGATACATTTGTTTATTTCGCGTATTCATATTTTGAACTTCTATATAGATTGATTATAATTAAATTTACAATGTAAACCCCGTTTTCCAAAATGAAAAAAATAAAGAAAAGAAAAGTTGAAATTAAACTTACATATTGCAAGTGAATCTTTGACTAAGGGCATGTTTGTTTGCACGGAAGTAATTATGAAGTAGCTAAAGTAAAAGAAGTAGATGCTAATTCTGCTACTTCCAAGCAAAAAAGTGTGTTTGGTTTTCTGAAAAACTTATTTCCAATACTTCCTTAAATGCTTATGTGGTGTCTACATGTCATCCTTACTTCCAAAATATTTTTCCAGTCCTCAATACTCAGAAGTAGCTTAGAAGTAGTTGAAATGCATATTAATTAGAAAATAAATAATTTTTTATTAATATTTCCTTTTTTAGTTACTTCTAACAACTTTTCATTGATAAAATTGCTCTTAATTTTAATAATTATTTTGTAGTAATTTATGATGGTCGTCAACCAGCTTTTCTTTAGGATGAAGAGAATAATTTGTCTATTAATTCTTTGTCTAAATACCACGTTGATGCTATGATCAAAGGAGCGAGGGAGGAGGAAAATTGGAGATTCATAGGAATTTATGGTCATCCGGAGTCTCATCGCAGGCCAGAGGTAAACAATTATTTTGAAGCTATGTGATTGAAGGATCATTCTTGCTCTCAAGTGACGAGGGGTCATAGCGGCATGAAACGGGTTGTAACATGCTAGATCAAATTAAAGAGCGTGGCGTGGCTTTGAAAAATGTGAACTTGTGTCAATTACTTCCTAGTAATATTTCTAAATGTTATCCAAACGAAAAAAGTAAATGAAGAGGAAGAAGTTCTACTTCCATTACTTCTAAAACAATATGAAACAAACAAAAAAAATATTATTTCCACTACTTCCTACTTCATAGTTTATAAAGTTACTTCTATAACCTACTTCTTACTTCCAATACTTTCATTATCCAAACGGGTCCTAATTGAAGGCATTTTTGCAACTGCATTTATTAGTTATAGCAAACCAAAAACTCCTTGTACAACCAAGTAGCTGTAATATAAACTCGAATAGAACCAACTCAAGATTTGGGGCTTAGGATCTGAAATATAACCAAATGAATGATAGTCTTAATAAACAATAAGGGGTTGTTTGGTTCATTTCCATAAAATTATGGAAATGGATTCCCTCACAAAAAAACTAATTCCAAAAACTTTTTAGGATATCTATGGAATCCAAAACTTGTGTTTGATATGAAATGATAAAGTGAAGAATAGAAAAAATATATATATATCCAAAACGCATGTTTGTTTTATTTTCAAAGAATAAGACACCATCATAGAAAGCTTTTATTGAGATTTTTTGTGTTTGTTTCAAAACCATAGAATAGGAAAGAACCCAAAAAAAGATTGATTTAAACATAACCCAAAAAAAGATTGATTTAAACATACCTGTGGTAGAGTTACCACCCATTAGAAGACAAATGCACCAAATATGTGTTGAAGGCAACATATATAAAATGGCTAGTTTTGCAACGACTAGTAGGAGTTGCAATAGAGCCTATAAATATTTCAGCAGCATACTAACATAAGTTAGTTCATTTTAGTATTTTTTTTTGGCAAGAACTAGAGTAGAAAACAAACTAACCTTGCTACTGCAGTGAAGATGAAGCTAAAACGTGATAGCAAACAAGCAATTGACCCATATGAAGTGAAGTGCAAATGTAAGCCTCTAACATCCTTGAAGCTATGTGCAAATGGGAAAAATAAAGGGAGACATTATTGGGGTTGCGCTAAGTTCCCAAATAAAGAATGTAACTTCTTTCAGTAGGCTGACAAAGAGGGTGATTGCAGAAATAGAAATCAAGTATCACAAAGTAAAGACATTCTTGAAGATAAAAAGTCAATGAAAATCAAAAGATTGAAGAGAGAATTGAAATCAGCTGAGCATCAAGTAATCATTTGGAAAATGAGTGTATTGTTTTTACTCATAATTGGTGTACTCGTCATTATATTTAAAAACAAGTCATGTAGTTGCAAAATGTATTGAGATATGAAAAGAAATTTTCATGATTGTTAAACAATGGAGTATAAGGCTCAGATTAAAGTCATATTATCAGTATACGATGCCACGCCTAAATATTATAATTGCATTATAGATTGCCTACACATAATGGTTACCTCATCTAAAAATTATATGAGCAATTTAGATTACAATATCATCATGGTATGCCTTATCTAAATAATAAAATTACAATATAGGTTGCATTAACAAAAATGACCAATCATCATTGCCTAATGCAAAAAACACAAATTAACTTATGAAAATCATTATAACTTGTCCACATATGAGGAACCAAAGTTTTGAGAGAATGATCATACCAATACACACTAGTTTAGCTCGCAGATGAGGAACCAAGTTTGAAATATAGTCATACCAATACACACCAAAGTCTGTAGATTGTTATATTTATAACTTGTCCATAGATCATAGCATCGTATCTCATGAGAATAGATGTGAAAAAATAGCATGCATTTGCACATTAATAACTTGCACACGATAAAGACCAATCATATTGCATAAGCCTGATCATAAACAGAGCATGTAGCAAGCAAACATAAGCTTAAAACTGCTTATAAGTTGAAATAGACAATATATTATAAACATGGCATAAGTAGGTATGATACATTGAGCTAAAATTGCTCAGAAGCTGAAAATGAAGCAAATATTAAGCTAAAACTACTCATAAGCAATACTAAAACTGAAGCAAACAATGAGATGAAAAAACCTTATAATTTGAGCTAAAATTGAAGTAAACATTGAGCTGAAAAAAATTGCTCATAATCTAAGCTAAAAATGCTCATATCTCAGCTGAAACTGGAGCAGAAATTGAAGCAAACAAAGATCACAAACTCATCATAACAGAGAACAAACGAAGCATTGTCTCATAACCTGTTGCATAAGCTGCTCATAAGTAAACAGAGATCACTGAGTGTTGTCTCATGAAATTACATAGCAGTTGCATAACCTGATCACAAGCAGTTCATAACCTGATCATAAGCATAGTTTTACAAAGTTACGTAGCAATTGCATCATATGAAAATAAAGGCAAAGTATTATCTCATGAAAATACAAGATCATAACATTTTCATAACTTGAACATAAACATGGTAATAAGAGTGCAAAAGTTGGAAGGAAATAAATCAATTTTCGTGGATAATCTTCTCTATGTCAAATCCTCTTTGCCAAATCCAATTTTATGGATAACCTTCTTGTAGGCGTCAAAAAATGCTAATAGATATCCCAAGCATAGAGAAGATCACTCAAAAATTCACAAGAAAGGATTTCATACTGTTTTGGAAAAATCAAAACAAGTATGAACTGTCTCGCCAGCGAGACAGTCTTTGCTGTCTCGCCAGCGAGACAGTGTTGAAATAGTCAAAACTACATTTGTAACTGCCCTACACGTGTCCATTAACTGCCAAGGGACGTGGGAAACATCATGGGCGAAAATCACGTGGATAACTGCCAAAATAACGGAGTTTGAAACGTGAGAGAACAGTTACAGCGAGAAACTGCCATTTTCCGAGACAGCATTTACTGTCTCGCTGAGCGAGACAGCAAATTTACTGTCTCGCGGGTCGAGACAGCAAACGCTGTCTCGCCCAGCGAGACAGTAAACACTGTCTCGCCGTACTGACTTCTTCGATTGTTAAGTTTTTGCAGTTACTGACCCTTGAGGCTATAAATACCCCCCTAGGGTCACTTCTGACGAGGATCGAGCATTTGTTAGAGCATTCCAGAGCAGAGAGAGCAGAGATTTGAGTTCTTTTCTTGCAACGCCTTGAAATTAAGCTTCGACTTGATTTTAAGAAGAACGACTATCTTACTTCGATAAGATATCGTTTCAATTTCTACTTCGATAACGAAGTTAGAATCATAAGCCCCCTCTTCACGATCTGTGAATCGGCGGTCCACGAACCAAAGCGTTCCCGGCACAGGCAAAGTCCCACTAAAACGAGAATTGATAGACGATTTTCGTGTTTGTTTCTCAAGAGTTGTAATTTTTTGTTTTGTTGTGTAGAAAAAGTCTTATAAAAAGATTATTCTTTCGAATTTGTTGTAATAGAACAAAGTTATAATGAATTCCATAGCAGCGACTTTTGAACCAAACAAGCTGGCGACCACAGTGGGAGCCAGCGGTCTCGCTGCCGAGACCGCGGTGTCGCAACCGATCAAGATCATCATCAATGAAGAGATCGAATACGAATTCGATCAGGCGAAATTTGAGGAGTACTTGTCATCCTCATCATCAAAACTTTCTTCACCCCGCAAGTGTAGGAAAGTTTCATCTCCTAGGAAAAAGCTCAAGTCTGCAGTGTCAATGAAGACCGCAGGTGAAGATTCTGGCTCGATCGTTGTTAAGGAATCTCCTTGCAACGTCCCTGCTCAAAACGACTCTACACCAGTTACAGAGTCGTTGATCAATAGCTCACCAGTGCTGACAAAAAGAGCTCGTCAGAGACAGCGTCAGCGCCGTGCTCGACAACTGGCTAAGGCCATGCAACAAACCGACGGGGTCCATTACTATGCGGACCTAGAGTCGAGAAAACAGAAAATGACCCAGTTGCCTCAATGGCAAGATAATCATATTTCTGCAAAGCTTACGACGGAGGAATGGACTCTCGTCAAAAGGGCCCGTTCAACCCTTAAAGAACGGATACAAAGGCGTAAGGCGAAGGCTGCCCAAACTCGCGCTCTTCGTCAACAAGCGCAAGGAACCAAGAAAGAAACGGTGTCTGAAAAGTCACCGAAGAATCGTAAAGTCTGGATGCCAAAGACGCCACAAGCATCTGTTCCGGGCCCATCTACTGCGTCGTCGGTGAAACCCTGGGTTAGCCCAGATTTGTCTAAGTTTAAAGTGACAATGGCAGATCGTCTCGGTCCTTCGGTTGACGATCGAGGCAAAGCCCCAGTCAAGGAACAACCAAGTCCAGCAAATAAACCGTTAATGGTTTCATATGCAGGGGGTCGTAAACACCCTCCTGTCAGAACTGCACAAGTCCAGAACGAGAGAATATCAGTTCACTCTCATTTAGGACCTCTGAAAACTCCACACCAGCAAGGGGGTGGATTCAAAAATTCAACTTTAGATCGTTCAGAGGCGACGACCAGTCGTCCTGTGCATGTTAACAAAGTTCAGAAACAAAAGATAGGTTGC
>NC_033794.1:18778798-18831687 GCF_001876935.1 Asparagus officinalis | reverse complement strand
TATACAGAGGAATTGACTAAACTTGAACAGCAAGCCTGTAGTCACAAACTTCATGTAGATTGATTGTAATTCTTGTACCTGCAAACTCAATTTTATTAATAGAAAATATGTCTTTTTTTTTTCATTCATTATGTCTCATTTATTATGATGTCTTACTCCGTATGGAATAATCAACCACTACGTATGGAATAATCAACCATAATACTTGTGGGATTTTTGGCAAACCCCCAGCCTTCAACGGGTTTGATGAGCCTTTACCGACTACCGTTTGAGTCGGGCTAGCATGCGGATTGTTTAAGTCCGTTCCGCATGTAACGTTATGCTAAAAGAGTTAACTCTTTTAGTGCTACGATATTGAATACGTAGACTTCGTCTTTCTCCTGTGAAAAGACTAAACAGCGACGTGTATCAGACGTAGACTTTAAGGTTTTTGGCAAACCCTCAGCCTTCAACGGATTTGGCTTGCCTTTACCGATTACCGTTTGAATCGGGCTTGCATGCGGATTGTTTAAGTCCGTTCCGCATGTGACGTTGTGCTAAAAGGAATGAACTCCCTTAGACTTGATGCTACGATATTGAATACGTAGACTTCGCCATTGTTACGGGAATAGGCTACCCGGCAACGTGTATTAGACGCTGACCTATCCTTACTTAGGCTTCGAGATAAAAGTCCCCAGATTGGAATTCTGGTGTCTTCTTCAATCGGTGAAAGACTAAAACCGGCAACGCGAGTTAGGCGTTGACTTATCCCTACTTAGGGTTCGGGATAAAATTCCCCGCGCGTGTGAAGCACGGATTTTGGCGTTATGAATAACGACCTGCCACAATGTCGAATATGTGGACTTTTGTCCTTTTCACGGCAAAAGACTAACCGGCAACGCGTGTTAGGCGTTGACTTATCCCTGCTTAGGATTCGGGATAAAATTCCCCATGCATAAAAGGCATGGATTTTTGTTGCTACGATGCTGAATACGTAGACTCGGTCATTTTTACGGGAACGAACCACCCAGCAACGCGGGTTAAGCGTTGACTTATCCCTACTTAGGCTTCGGGATAAAATGCCCAGACTGGATTCTGGTGTCTTTTTTAATCGGTGAAAGACTAAACCGGCAACGCGTGTTAGGCGTAGGCTTATCTCTATTTAGGAGTTGAGATAAAATTCCCCGTGCACAAAGTGCACGGATTGGAAGTTGGGAATTGTGTCTTTTTTTAGGGTAAAGACAGACTGGAAAATGGAAGAGGAAGAATTTTATATTCTATCTTCCGGCACTGAAGAGGAAGAATTTTATATTCTATCTCCAGTTGGAAAGGAAACTCAAGGTGGGATCTCCACCCTCAGAATCCGAAATGATGAAACTAAGAGTGGGATCTCCACTCTGAGAATCGGAGAGATTCAAACGACCCTAACTTTTATAGGATTGGTCATTCGATCAAAAAAAGAGTCCCTCATTTATTGAGGAGAAAACCCAATTTCGACCCTAACTTTTATAGGTTTGGTGGAAACTTCCACCGGTCACAAACCAAGAAGAAGCAACGAAGATCAATGACCCAAAGTATTGTGCATATCACAGAAGGGTCCACCATCCTACTAAGACATGTTATGTTTTAAAGGATAAAATTCAAACATTGATTGATGTTGGTATTGTGACACCGAAGCCAAAGGAGAAGAAGGTAGGCGCAAACGCGGTCTCTATTAGCTTCGGATCGGTTCCTTTGTCCTGGTTTCAAGCCGAGCCAGTATCAAAGGTCAAGATGCAAACCATCAACGATGACCCTCATGGACAGCGCCAGAAGGGGCTCGTATCTCACACAGCCCCCAACGGCGAAATCCTTTGGGTTCATCCGGATTTGCTTGAAGATGAACAGTGGACGACACCCACATCAAAGAAGAAGTCAAAAGGCAAGGGAAAGGAGAAGTCCTGCTATGGAGCCTCGGCGATTCCCGAGAAGAACGATGAGGATATAGCAGCTTTATCACTTTCTGATGGAGAACAGGAAGTTTTTGCTACAAGAAGTGGAAACGAGTACCATTATAGGTATCCGGAAACCTCAGATCCAAATGCCAAAACTCTTACGGAGCTGGGGGTAGCCATAACTCCACCAGTAGCAGCTGAAAAACCTCAGAAAGTTGTTAAGCAAAAAGAAAAAGAACCTCAACACAGAGAGGTTCAAATTCCGAAGCAGTCTCGTTTTAGTCGACCGATTGGACGAGACAAACCGGAAAGCTCGAACGCACCATATCGTTTCGACGTTATGGCTCAGCTGGCTAATATCCCAGCAAGAATCACATTGTACGAGTTGCTGCGCCTCTCAAAAGAAACCAGAGAAGCTTTACAAGAAGCTTTGGCTGATTCTGAAGTATTCTTAACTCAGGTCAAGCCAGCTCCTGAAGAGCCAGAATCGTCAGTGCAGCATTGCAATCTGGCAGCCACCAAATTTCCTTGCATTGCTTTCACAAAAGAAGACATGCAAGTCAGGAATTCAAAGCATGATAGACCGTTATATTTTACTGGATATATCGGTTCGAGCATGGTTAACCGGATCCAAGTCGATCCGGGTTCCGCTGTTAGTATCATGCCACTTCGTTTGATGTACCACCTCGGAATTCCCGCCAGCAAGTTAGCCTCCACTGGAACGGTTATCTATGGTTTCAACACAAGCGGGTCACGACCGTTGGGAAAAATCCGGGTGAAGTGTCAACTCGGAGATCTGAAGTCTGAAGTCACCTGCTATGTGATCGATGCGGAGACTTCCTATAACTTACTGTTGGGTCGCCCATGGATCCACGGTAATCTTATAGTTCCCTCCACCCTCCATCAGTGTTTGAAATATGTCGACACTAATGAGGAGGTCAAGACGGTGGTCGCGGATAAGCAACCATTCAAGGGGTTAGAAAATTACTTTACTGACTCCCTTCTTTATGGTGCTGAGTCCGAAACTGAACCATCGGCCCATGGCACGGACAGCGGAGAAGAAGCTGATACCGAAGCCGGGCTCGATTATAGTGAAGGTCTTGTACTAAATGACATTGAACCTCTTGTAATCGATCTTGACGGTGATGAATCGTCGGACGAAAGTTGTAACTGGCAGCTTGCCGATGAAATAATAAACCATGATTTAGAGTACTCGCATTGTCTAGATGACGTAATGCAGAAATTGTATGACGACTCTAGTCTACATATGCCACTTCGTTCGTCTTGTACGGCGACGAAACACCTCCAAAGCTCATCTGGAACAACTATGATCCTACCCGCAAAGGCAGGGGGTGAAAAAGAGATAATCTTTGGAAAAGGGGAATCATCCCCCACTCCAGATCATTTCTTAGATAGTAATTCGGATGAAGAAAAACCCGGGCGACACTTCTCTCGGTATAGTTCTCAAGCGAATGATTATATGATGAGTCGAGGCTATGACCTTTCACTTGGTGAAGGCCTTTATTTTGGTCAAGGTATTAGGGTTCCACCCCGTTCTACCTATGTACCAAAAGGAAAACCAGATAATTACTACAGTCGTAATAGAGGTCTGGGTTATGATTCATCCGAAGACGATTATGGCCAACAGATTATTAACCAATTAATAGACAGGAGTGGACATTCATCCGATACTTCAAATTGGGATTCTGACGTGAGCATTGGTGAAAGATTCAAATCCCTAATGTCGAACATGGCGACGGTTGACCCTTCCACAACAGAAGAAGACGATCAGTTACCTGTTTGGGAAGATCCATGGATGCATTACATGAATATCCAATACGGTGATCGATTTGAGCAAAGAGAACCTCCTACCGAGGATAAAGTGGTTCAAGTTAATATGGGTGACGAAAATAATCCGAAGCCTATATTTATCAGCGGTGATCTCCCGCCAGACGAAAAAGAGGAATTAATTGCCCTCGTTAAAGAGTATATCGACGTTTTCGCATGGAACTACGAAGATATGCCAGGACTCGACCCAAATGTAGCAATGCATACCCTTAACATAAAATCGGATGCTAAACCTGTCAAGCAACAACAAAGACGGTTTCGTCCGCAAATTATGGAGGCAATAGAAGCTGAAGTTAAGAAGCTAATTGACTCGGGTTTTGTCAGAGAGGAACAACATCCTGAATGGTTGGCCAATATCGTTCCAGTCCTCAAAAAGAACGGAAAAATCAGAATCTGTATTGACTTCAGAGATCTGAATACAGCATGCCCCAAGGATGATTTTCCCCTACCGATTACGGACGTCATTATCGACAACACATGCGGGTTTGAAAGAATGTCGTTCATGGATGGATTTTCTGGGTATAATCAAATCAAGATGCATCCGGATGATGAAAAGCATACAGCTTTCAGAACACCTCTTGGCGTCTTTTGTTATACCGTTATGCCTTTCGGTTTGAAGAACGCCGGTGCTACGTATCAACGGGCGATGACGAAGATCTTTCAAGAACACCTTAGGAAGACAGTCGAATGCTACGTTGATGACCTAGTCGTTAAGAGTCGTGATAAAAACGACCACATTAACGATCTGAAGACAATGTTCGAACTTATGAGAACTCATCAGTTAAAGATGAACCCGACTAAATCCTTCCTTGGAATGTCGAGCGGTAAATTTCTTGGGTTCGTCGTCACCACAAAAGGTATTCATATTGATCCTGATAAGGTGAAGGCGATAAACGAACTGCAGCCTCCAAGAAATCTTAAAGAACTCAGAGGATTGCAAGGTCGATTAGCATATATCCGTCGGTTTATATCGAACTTGTCCGGAAAATGTCAACCGTTTTCCAAACTCGCAAAGAAAGGCGTGTCGTTCATTTGGGATGAAGCATGTCAGAAGGCATTCGAAGATATCAAGAAATATCTAGCGAATCCACCTATTCTCGTTGCACCGAAATCGGGCAAGCCGTTTTTGATTTATGTCAAAGCGACGAGCCATTCGTTAAGTGCCTTACTTGCACAAGACGACGATAACGGTCACGAGCAAGCTGTGTATTATCTGAGTCGTACATTGGTAGGAGCTGAGTCTCGTTATCCGATGATTGAGAAGGAATGCCTCGCTTTGGTATTCGCGATTCAGAAAATGCGACATTATTTAGTCGGACAGACGATTTATGTCATTTCCAACATAAATCCCGTCCGAGTGTTCATGACCCAACCGGCTTCCATGAATTGGCGTTTGGCCAGATGGGCTTTACTCTTATCGCAATATGACTTGTACTTCAAACAGCAGAAATCTGTTAAAGGACGAGCTATTTGCGACCTTCTGGCAGAAAACCCTACGAAGGATGTAGTCGAATTGTACGACGACCTGCCAGATGAAACTCACGAAGTTAATACCACCTCACATCAACAAGTGTGGCAATTGTACTTCGATGGGGCTTCCCGATCAACCAACGTGGCAAGTGCACCCGGATGTTCTAAAATCTCCTCAGGAGTGGGGGTCGTTTTAGTTTCCCCGGAAAAGCACGTCTTGCCTAGAGCATATTCACTGACTGAACCATGCTCTAATAACGTAGCTGAATACAATGCATTAATAATCGGACTTAATTTCGCCAAAGAGCTGGGGGTCGAATACCTTGAAGCTTTTGGAGATTCTCAACTGGTGGTTAATCAAATACGAGGAGAGTATGAAGTCAGAAATCGAGACCTGATTCCATACCACCAGGTGGCCATCGAAATAGCAAGCTCGTTTGAAGAATTTTTCATCGAGTACGTTCCGCGTCTCCAAAATACATACGCGGATGCATTGGCAGCATTGTCAGTATCCTTGGCTCAACCTCCCGAAACAGAGCAATTAATTACAGTGAGGACTCATCAGCTTATTGTTCCAATCTACGATTCGAATGCTAAAGAGGTATACTCAACTGGAGTTGAACCCGAAGTTCGAGATTGGCGTTTTCCTATTATTGACTACGTCTTACATGGTATATTACCTGAAGATGTAAGAGAAAGGGAATCGATTCGGCGAAGAGCGCCGAGATTTTATTACAATGCCACATCGCAAACGTTGTATCGACGAGCTTATGATGGTCTTTTACTTCGTTGTCTATCCAGTAAAGAAGCGGAACAAGCACTCAAAGAGGCACATAATGGGATATGCGGTGCACATCAGCCCGGTCCTAAACTCTGCGACCGACTTAGGAGAATCGGATATTATTGGCCAACTATGGTGAAAGACGCAGTCGATTACGCACGACAATGTGTAGTGTGTCAATTGCATGCAAATTATATGCACATACCCCCTGAATATCTGCATCCTTCGGCGACATCGTGGCCGTTTGAAACTTGGGGAATGGATATAGTAGGTCCTATTTTTCCACCTTCGGTTAAAGGGGACCGTTTCATTCTGGCAATCACCGATTATTTCTCGAAATGGGCAGAAGCAGTTCCACTTAGAGAAGTAAAGACGACCAATGTCATCAAATTTATCAAACACCATATCATATATCGGTACGGTGTGCCAAGGCGAATAGTGCACGACAACGGTCCTCAGTTCGTGAGCAACGCATTCATCAAGTTCTGCGGTAAATTCGGGATTAAAGACGTTTCGTCGACTGCTTATAATCCTACAGCTAACGGATTGGCCGAAGCTTTTAACAAGACTATCATCAAAATCCTGGCAAAATTGGTGAAAACCAATAAGCGAGATTGGGATGACAAACTCGGCGAAGCTCTCTGGGCTTATCGTACGACCGTCCGCACGCCTACCGGAGCCACCCCGTATGCTTTAACGTATGGGTGTGAAGCCGTTCTTCCATTGGAAGTGCAGATTCCTTCTCTCCGTATCGCTCTCGTAACGGGAATGACGACGGAAGAACATCATCAGAAACGTCTCGAGGAATTAGAGATGTTAGATGAGAAACGCTTGGAAGCTCAACAACAAATCGAGTTTTATCAAGCTAGAATTTCTCGGGCTTTCGATAAAAAGGTCCGACGACGAAGCTTTAAAGAAGGAGATCTAGTTCTCGCCGTTCGAAGACCTATGATTCTCACTTCTAAGAAGAAAGGCAAATTTGAACCTAAATGGGAAGGACCGTTTGTGATAGAAACAGTCTATTCGAACGGTGCATATCGCCTGGTTACCCAAGATGGCAACAAATTGATGATGCCAATAAATGGGAAGTTCCTGAAAAAATATTATCCGTAATATATTCAGGATAACCTGTGTAAAGCGGGAAGTTCCTAGAGAATCCTATATAGGATATTTCAGGATAACCCGAGATCAGTTCACTATTTTAAATGAGAAGCTGGTCATTTGAATAATTCACTGTTCTTTTACAACTTTTGTTGAGATGAGATTTAATGATAGTTAATCTTTCCTCAGCAAAACCTTGTAATATAATCATGGAAGATGAGATTTGATGATTTGTAATCTCACGCTATGAAACCCCCATCGGTCGGATTGATCAACGATCATCAGTATGTATCAGTCGACAGATTATTTCGTGTCAAATTCTTATGTTTAAAATCAAAATTTCCCACCGATTAGTTTGTGCAAATCAACAAACTCATTGTTATTTGCACCCTACTCCTATTCCTCACTTGGTCAAACCTTTAAACAGTTAGGACCAAAGCCAAAATCCCCTCTCGATTCGTTCCATGAACGAGAGGTCCACAAATTGAGCGATCAAACCTTCCTACAGTTAGGATCGTCTCAAAATTCCCACTTGGTCAAACCTTACTACAGTTAGGACCACAACCAAAATCTCCTTTCGATTCATTTTTGCGAACGAAAGGTTTACTTTTGAATTGAGTAATCAAACCTTATGACAGTTAGGGTTATTCAAACCAACCTATTTTCTCTAAGTGGAGATTCCACTGTGAGTTTCCTTTTCATCAGGAGATAGAATATAAAATTCTCCCTCTCCGATTCTGGGTTTATCTCTACCAACAAACAAGAGACCAGGAGATAGAATATAAAATTCTTCCTCTCCGATTCTGGGTTCATCTCTACCAACAAACAAGAGACCAGGAGATAGAATATAAAATTCTTCCTCTCCGAGTATGGGTTTATCTCTACCAACAAACAAGAGATTGAGAAATGGAATATACAATTCTTTTTCTCTCCGATTTTGGGTTCGTTGTCCTATATAGGAAATGCAACCTATTCACACTTTGAAATCCATGTTGTTCACACATGGGGGATGTTATCTCTATCCCTTATTAGAGATAAGCCTACATCTAACACATGTAGCCTACATATTCAACAGTGTAGTTCAAAGTCTAAAAGAGTTTAATTCTTTTAGCGCAACGTTATATGTGAAACGGACTTAGATAATTCACATACTAGCCCGATTCAAACGGTAATCGGTAAAGGTATATCAAATCCGTTGATGGCTGAGGATTTGCCAAAAATCCTATAAGTATTATGGTTATTTATTCTAAATAAGAATGAGTAATCATAATAAAAAACCTCAATGAGCAAAAAGATTCAATATAATGAGCAAAAAGGTTCACTATATTGACCAAGAATTTTCAAACAAAGCTACAAACAAAAATATAATGTTCTCCGATTACAAGAGTTTATATTGACTAATTTGATTTTCAAGTTTTGACAGCTCTAACGCATAAGTCTGTTCAAGCTCAGCCGTCAATTTAATTTTGAAAGCTTCTTCATCAACACTTTGAAGCGCGGCGACCTCTTGTTCCTTCTCAGCAATTATTTTATCTTGAAAGTTCAGTTGCTGTAACAGGTCTTCCTCAACATGAATTTCCTGCGTCAACTCAGACTCCAAGACATCAAGAGCATCCTTGGCCATTGCAAGTTCCTCCTCTAAGCGAGCTATTTCCGCTCGACTCGATTTTATATCTCGGCGTAGGTTGACCTTGGCTTGTGTCCTTTTGCCAATATTCACCCTAAGCTGGTGACTGTGGGCTCTTAATTGTTGGAGTTCAGAGTTGGCAGATTCTTGAGAATTACGCCACGCTTGCAGCCTGGATTCCATATGAGAAGCGATGTAAAAAGGTACGCCTTTGGTGCGAAGAGTTTGAGAAGTTCAATATGTTGTCTCAACTCAATCAAATAAGTGGTGACTGAATCAGCTAAGTCGTTATACCCTTCCTCTCTGAACCCTGATATAAAACGCTCAAAAGATTTTTTATAATTCTCAAAATACGATCTTTTGAAGAGAATGCGATCGACCATAGAGTTCAAAAAGGAGATGAAGCCTTGGAGATTAGAGCAGATAACAGACTTGTCCGGGTCGTCATCAACCAATAACGCTTGGACTTGAGTTGATAATGATGAAGGAACTGCGAGAAAGTCAAATAAGTCAGTACAGTATATATTTATGCATACAAGACAACAAACTAAAGCATACCAAATTCGACGGAAGAACCTTCAGCATGACTTGGTTCGCTCAAGGATGGTAATCTGGATTCCTGAACAGTCAAGATTGGTTCAGGAATGGTAGCTGTTGATGCACCCGCAACATCAGGGATTTTTTCAACTAAAGTCTCAGAGGACGGCGGGTCCAAACTAAGAGACTCTTTAAGAGTTGACACTACAAACGAAGGAGTTATAATGAGCATAAAAGAATGATGAATCAAAACATAAAATAAATAATGAGTAAAACTCACCAACTCTAGGCACAGCATCGGCCGACGTACCAACATCTTCAGTTGGTCTCGCTTTTGTTGTGACCGGACTAATCTGGGGAGTGACACTGACTTCTATCATCAAGGGATCCATAGGAGTAGTAGGCTGGAATTCAGGAATAGATGATTGGAGATTAACTTCGGTTCCTGTCCACGGTACAAGTTCACTACCCTCCAGTCGATCAGATGTACCAATGATTATAGTAGTATCAGTTCCAACAACTGGTCCTATAATTCAAATACTTATATGGTTAATCAAGTTAAAATATATATGTATGCATATATGGAGTTTACAGAATAAAGGTCTTACTTTCAGAAGGACCTGCTTCTGTTGAACCGACTCCAACACTGGATTCCGTGGCTGCACCAGGAGTTTTTTCCCCGATAGTAAGTCGGAGATATACTCATGGTCGCCTTCAGAGAGATTGAAATCGAGGTGATGTTCATTGAATTCCTCGACCTCTGTTGTATGCGTGGTCTCTCCTCCAACATATTCGTGCATTGTGACATCTACAAAATGTGTTGAGTCGTAAATGACACGTAAATTTAAACAAATTTGCTCAAGACAAAGATTGATTTTACCTTCATTGGTCGGGGCGGATTCGAGAGCTTCACTATTCGTACCTGCCTCTTTTAATTTGACTAAAAGGAGAGAAAGTGCACAGGTCATTAGAGGAGGCACACGGTCCGACTCATTCATTTCTCGGATTTCTCTTCCAAGAGGAGAAAGATCAGTACCTGCGTCCGCAGCGGATGGATCAACATCAGGAGTGGGGGAAACATCAGCTGGTCCTTCTTCCAGAGCATCTTGCATTTGCTGGACGAAGCTGGTCTCCTCAGTCTCTATACCTCCAGGAGAAGCAGCTCCAACTCGATATTCTCCCTCTTCTTGACTCTCTACAGAAATTGGAAATAGAATGAGTTCAAGCATTAAAAAAAAAAAATGGAAGTGACAAAAACAAATAGTTACCTTGTTCATCAGAAGAAGCACTACGACCGGATGTCTCTTCTACAGCAGGAAGATGAACGCGCGGTTTAGAAACAGCTTTCTTCTGTTTCTTCAGAGGGCGTGCACCAGAACCTTCATGACGATGTTTGGTGCGTAACTCAGCTCGGGGAGAAACTTGAGTTTGAGCTTGAGTAGAAGTTCGAGATATTTGCCGACGAATGAGAGGCACCATATCCTCTTCATCCTCTTCGTCGCAACTAAGAACTTCTACCGTCATCCGGTTAGGATGTTCCATGACGACTCTTTCCTTACGTTTCTTTGGAGCAGCTTGTGGTTGGGTCGGAGCGACAGAAGGCCTTACAAGTCCTCTATCAAAGAATGAATCGGGAAGGCCAGATACTTCCTCAGAACTTGATTCATTCTCATCTTCCCCTTCTGAAGTTTCGGTTGCTTCACTATCAAACTCCTCTTCACTATCAACTGGGAGAGCCGGTTCCTTTCCTTTCCTTGATGATTCAGCAGCCTCTTTTCCTCGAGGCGACATCACAGCTTCACGAGGCGGTTCTGTTGCTTGTCGTGGAGCTATTTCCTCCTCTGAGTCTGATATCCTCCTACGTCGAGTGGCAATATTGGTGGCTATCAGCCATTTGCAAAAGAGGAAAGTCATCCGTAGAGGCGGCGTCTCTAAGGGGAGATCAAATTCAACATTGGTGCAGCCGGCAATGCTCCAAAACCAAGCTCTCGCCCCGTCGATAAGTCCACCTCGAAAGCTGAGGTGACGATTCGGGTTGCCGATGTATATCTGATCATACCCGAACTGACGGGCGAATCGACATGGAAGATAGGGTTCGATGTGGCAAACATCCCTTATCCTGAACAACAGATATCCAGGTCGAATATTCATCAACCATCTGAAGCACCCGACATCCAAGATGGTGCGATTCTGCCTCGGGTCTTCAGCATCTACTAAAGTAGTATTGTAGGTACCGGAGAACTGAGGGAAGCAGGGGGAAAATTCCCAACACTTGTGAATTTTAAACTGCCTCGTTATGTCGGGTTCTCGATGCCTTATCCATTTGCAATTCTCAAGACTCTGCAACAAAGGAATGCTAGAATTTGCCGTCTCAGGAGCTTCCATTAAATCTGGTCGGTGAAGTACTAACCAAGTCATCAGATAAGTGTAGGGTAGCTCCAACTTCGGAATGGACAGGCTGGCGGAAGGTTTCTTTTTCTCCTGAGTAAACGCGGAGATTAGTTGCCGTAATCCACTATGAATATCGGCCACCATAGCGGGAAGCAAAGATAATTTGCGACCTGTAGCCAGCTGGACGGCCGGATACAACACTTCCATTGGCATCGCATCTGCGGATTGATGGGGAACTACACATCTCTTTAACCATAAGGCTAGAAAACCCGCCAGCAGAGCAGTAGGGCTAATCGGAACACCAGCTTGCCACAGATAAGAGCGGAACTTAGTGCCGTGCAAAAATCCATCTTCTGAGCGCGAAGTATAAGAATGCGCGTTGGTTTTCTCTAACAAACGGTTAATTTCATCCGTACTCAAGGGAGACAATCCGCACACATCTGCCGAACGGACATCCAGATTCTTGAAGAGATAATCAGCGAATTGTTTTAAACTGACTTGAGGAGACTTCTTTCTGGCTTTGGGCTCCATCTCGGCCATGGCTATATGATAATGACAGGTCAATTCCCATAGAGTGTCATAGGTCGCAGTCGAGCTATCTTTCATCTTAATCAGCTGATTGGTGGTCGGAAAGAACTCTTGATATGGGACATCGCCCATAGGCAAAGCAGACACTTGCATCATTTCATGCAGTGGTAGTCCAAGTTCCCCGTTCTTGGTAAAGAATGTATTGGTGTCCGGGTTGTAGATCTCGAACAAACAAAGGAAATGACTTACACTGCTCTGCAAGCCATGCATGGTGGCACGAATCGGGACATCCAACCCTAATCAGGCCATGCATGGTGGCACGAATCGGGACATCTAACCCTAATTCTGCTAACTCTCGCCCAAAGCGTTTTAACACATATCGGGTCATCCTGGTCCACCACCATTTGTCCCCAGAATAATGGACCCATCCATAGCATCTAAAAGTCTCTTTGGGTAATCTTTTTCCTGCTGCCGCTAACCGGTTCTTCACGGTGTTGGTTTGCACTATCTTCTCATTCTGAGGTATATTATCTTGTCCTAAGATACCAGGATGAAGCCCCCGCACATGAGCTCTTTCACTGGAACCTGGGGTGGCTTCCTTCCCGATGAAACCACAATGAATATGTTCGTGATTTTCGGTCAACCTCCAGAACATCTCACGTCCAACCGATAAATTCCTGAATTGTAATAGTGAGTGATCCCGGGGGATAAAAGGCAGATATAAGAATGAGGACCCATTCTGGTGCAACCATTGCGCAGGCTGGCAGAAAGCAATCTTCGGATCTTTCACCGAATCACCAAACAAGAAATCCGGCTTCCTTATGCATTGATTCGAGTCTTGCTCCGAGATCAAGGGCGCATCTGTGATTAATCGGCGTAGAACACGACAACTACCTCGCTGGATTAATTCACTATCACTTCCGTTATAATCAGATTTAAACTGGGGAGAGAATTCAATTAACGGGATCCCCTCGTAATAAGAGTGGGTCACGCTACTCCGGCCAGTAATCACATCAGCAGTAAATATGGTGGAAGGAAATCGGACTGATAAAAGAGGCATACACATAAATGGTGTAAGTGTCATTAGAGAAAAGCGGTATATCTTACTCCATAAGATATAGTCGCTATCCTATAACAGGTGTGACGATTTTCTATCCCCCACATGTATAAAGGAGATATGCGGACATTATAACGGCATACCAAAACCTTTTAATACATGTGGAATGATATGAAATCACCCCTGTGTATTATGAAGTGTGTTTTGTCAAAGCAAAACAAACACTTTTAAGCGTCGATCCCCTCAAAGGAGGATACCGGCTCTTCTCGAAGGTACCTCAAAGGATACAAACGAGGATCTGCAAGCAAATACAGGAACATATATATGGAATTGACGAAATACAGTATTTAAATTCGTGAAAAGGTGAAAAAGGTATACCTCCACGTGAGGGTGCAGCAGGGGCAGCCTCCTCGGGGCTCTGAACAGTCGGTCGGATTCCCTTTCCTCGAGCTCTACGCGGCGACATGATGAATATGCGATCTACAGTGAAAGCCGATGGAAAGTTAGGTTTTTTTTTGAACGTAAAATTGAGTAAAATATCAAGGCTTATCTCAGAAATAATGCATGCACAGTCACAGGTTGCCGAAAGTCAAGATTTTGAAGAAAAGAGGGGAAACAAACCTTTCAAATCCAAATGAAATCTCTTCAAATCGAAGCACCACCCAAGTCAGAAACGAAGAGAAGAAGAAGAGGTGAAGAACTGGTCGAAAATCGCTCGAAAATCGCCCAAGAATCGCCTGAAAATCGCAAAAAAGTCGACGTGAAAAAACCCTAAAACCCTAAGTCCCGATTTTTATAGCCTCTGCCTCGCTGAGCGAGACAGAAAACTCTGTCTCGCCGAGCGAGACAGTAAACTTTTCTGTTTTGCACTATGGAACAGTGGAATACTCCAATGGGTACACGAGTCTAAACTGTATTCCCACCCTCAACAGGAAGTTTCTGGAGAATATTAATCTGAATATTCTTAAGGATAACCTGAGGAATTCTCAATGGATATACCAATTCAATGGTAAACGCTGAATTCACAAGAGCAAGTATCAACTTCAATTCAAGATCTCGACAACGGTCAAGCGATAAACGCGACGCCGGGAGAACGTTAGCTATTCTACGAAGAACTGGATAGACTAACAGCAGAAGAGGTTAAACATTGAAGCCATTTACAAGTCCTTTCATACGATCTATTCAGCCAAGCATTGAAGGGATCGTAAGTAAAATCTATCTTATCCAAAGTATCCCATGCTCCTCTATAAAAGAATGAGTCTGGAATACTTTGGAGGGGGTATCTGTAGGCGTCAAAAAATGCTAATAGATATCCCAAGCATAGAGAAGATCACTCAAAAATTCACAAGAAAGGATTTCATACTGTTTTGGAAAAATCAAAACAAGTATGAACTGTCTCGCCAGCGAGACAGTCTTTGCTGTCTCGCCAGCGAGACAGTGTTGAAATAGTCAAAACTACATTTGTAACTGCCCTACACGTGTCCATTAACTGCCAAGGGACGTGGGAAACATCATGGGCGAAAATCACGTGGATAACTGCCAAAATAACGGAGTTTGAAACGTGAGAGAACAGTTACAGCGAGAAACTGCCATTTTCCGAGACAGCATTTACTGTCTCGCTGAGCGAGACAGCAAATTTACTGTCTCGCGGGTCGAGACAGCAAACGCTGTCTCGCCCAGCGAGACAGTAAACACTGTCTCGCCGTACTGACTTCTTCGATTGTTAAGTTTTTGCAGTTACTGACCCTTGAGGCTATAAATACCCCCCTAGGGTCACTTCTGACGAGGATCGAGCATTTGTTAGAGCATTCCAGAGCAGAGAGAGCAGAGATTTGAGTTCTTTTCTTGCAACGCCTTGAAATTAAGCTTCGACTTGATTTTAAGAAGAACGACTATCTTACTTCGATAAGATATCGTTTCAATTTCTACTTCGATAACGAAGTTAGAATCATAAGCCCCCTCTTCACGATCTGTGAATCGGCGGTCCACGAACCAAAGCGTTCCCGGCACAGGCAAAGTCCCACGAAAACGAGAATTGATAGACGATTTTCGTGTTTGTTTCTCAAGAGTTGTAATTTTTTGTTTTGTTGTGTAGAAAAAGTCTTATAAAAAGATTATTCTTTCGAATTTGTTGTAATAGAACAAAGTTATAATGAATTCCACAGCAGCGACTTTTGAACCAAACACTTCTTTATGAAAAGTTTATGTGCATTTTTTGATTTGATAATGAACCTCCTAGATTCTGATTCATTATCATACAAAACCCCAGAACTTTGTCCAGTATTGTCTTAAAGAAATTAGCCTCATGTACTAATAAAGCCTTGGCCATGCTCTCACTCCAATGTAAAACATGTTGGTTTTGAATTGAATGGGACATGAACTCGATGAGATCACGTATTAGTGAATCATCATCTTTACCCTTACAACTCTTATTTTTTGATTGAGATTTGGTATTGGATGTAAAAGCTACCCCACTAGACAACTTCACATTTTGAGACTGGGTGTTAATCTTTTCTACACTTGGTATCTCAGACTCAAAATATGTGTTGGGGGACTCATGATTATCATTTTCACAAAAAATTATTGGTTCCTCAGAAAGATCAAGAGGCCGACTAGAACCAAGTTTCTTACTCACATCTTTGGCGAAATTTCCCCTTGCTTGGTCATCACCAACAATTGTACACAAGTCATCATAGTGAGTGAGAGGCATGTTCAAGTACTCCTTCAACTTTGAGCTATTACACTTATTGTCATGTATAGTAAATTAATGTAAGAAAAAAATGCAACCTAAATATACTTTCCCATAAATAACACAAGATAAATCATCAAAATATCAATCAATACCTTTGTTCACATATCAAATGAATCTGGATCCATGGTAACAATTTTTATCATTGGATCATATCCGACACCATTCATGTTCACGATAGTTCGCATATCAAAAAGCTTACTCTTCAAGCTCTTCATATGGTTCATCACATTTTCTTTGGTGAATTCAGTTCCACATTGCTTGTTGACCTCTTCAGCAGCCACCTTGTATGCATGCATCTTAAAGTTCTTATCAACCTTGAGACCATCTCTTGCCAACTGAGTAATAACAGGGATTAGAACATCATAATGCCTTGCATTCCAATACATGTTAGGCACACCCCTAGTGTTTGGAGGCTTGTCTATAATTGTTGATGTCATTCTTCTTTTAGCAATTGCTTTCTTCTTCATTTTGATTGGTGAGATTGCCTCGACATCAATTTTAGTAGCCCTCTTCGATGAAAGACTCTCTCCAGAGTTGGTACCATTGTTATGTGAGCTAGGGGTTGCATAGAACATTGGGTGGCTATTAAGCATATTCATATATGATGTAGGTTATTGAGTCATATATGAGAAATTATTGTCATAGTGAGAGTAAGATGGATAAGGAGGGGGATGAGAAGAGTAGGGTGCATGAGGGAATGATATGAAGATCATGTTCAAGTTTGAAGGAGGAACTCTAGGGGTTTTAGGGGAAGGAATAGCTTCACAATCATTACTTTTATCAACAAATTAAATCAGCTATACTTTGAAGAATAAAGCTCCCATTACACTAAAGTCACATAATGCAAATATAAAATCAAACCAACATTGTCAAACTTAAGAAATACAATAAGTCCAGAGATCAAACTTAAGAAATACAATAAGTCTAGAGATGCTAATATGTTAATTACAAGCCAATTTCGGTTGTGTCCCCACCATGATATTTCTTACAATAATCTACTCACAAAGCACTTGCAATTTCATCCCTCTTCTATTTCATTCATTCCTTGAATCTCTTTCTTCTCTTTGTATAATATTTTGAGTAAAGTCGACAACATTGTCATCTTCACCCTCATTAGCTATTTCTCCATCATCATCGTCAATAGTAATGTCCTCATTCAATAAGTCATCGCCCGGATCGACTATAGTAATATAGTTATGAAGTATAGTACAAGCCAAAACCACATCAACTTGGGTTGGAAAAGGATAATGTGGCTTTGCAGTGAGAAGTTTGAAACGATTCTTCAACAATCCAAAGGTTGATTCAATTTTAGACCTTAGCGATGAATGTATGAGATTGAATAACTCTCTTTTGTTATTTATTAGCCTACCCTTGTGCTCATTTAAATGGTAACGTACACCACGATAAGGGGAGATGAAGTCAGGCATGGTTGTGTACCCCACATCACACAAATAATATTTGCCTACAATTATAAACAACACATTATAGTAAATACATATATTTTTATAAATTATAATTGAATATTCATTTTAGTGATTAATGATTAATTACCATCGTAGACTCTTAGTCCATGAGGTTGAGGTCTTAAAAGTGCATCTTGTAGTACTCTACAATCATTTGCGGACCCCTCTCATCCAGCTAGAACGTACGAAAATAACTTATTTGGGGTGCATGCAGCTAGAACATTTTGAGTTACACCTTTACGGCCTCTAAAGAGGGCAACAAGTCTAGCGGGAAGCATGATGTCAATGTGGGTTCCATCTATCATACCAATGCAATCCTATATAACCTACGAAAATGACTATTATTTCATAGAATAACAAAGTTCATTTGTTCAATGCGTGTTATGTGAATGAGTTTATTACCTTGAAATAAGGATAGTACAAAGGATTGTTTGCAATCTCTGGCGCCAATTCCTTTGGTGCTTGCTTCAGGAATCGCCCCCTTATACGACCAACTGCTTCTAGGTATTTGTTAAAATATCTAGCAATTGATTATCCTGATCTTATGAAATGTGATCTTACTATTCTATTTTTTGTTTTATGTCCTAATGTATTAAGGAACATGATCAATTGTTCTTGTACTTTAACATCATGTGAATCCTGTAGTAGGCACGTAACTCTCATTATTCTAACAAGATTTTCAAATGCATACATCCTCATTCTAACATAATCTCTACAACTTTGACTATAGCCAGTAAATACACGGGATATGTGGATATTTTTAGACTCTATCTTTTATTTTCCCCGCTCCCTATGGTGATAAGTGATAGATTTTCTTCTAGAACGTTTTCTCATTACACATGTCAACACAGTCACGATGGCGGACATAGTAGCATTACTCGATATCCTCATTAACGTTTTGCCATCAATATCATCCATCTACAATGATTGAAAAGTATATTATTAAACATATGCAAATGCTTAAACTCAAAGAAATTTCTAAATCTTTTAGCTGATATAAAGTTTAGTCAAATTATATAAGTACATCAATAATTATTATTATCGACCATGATATCATATTGCACATGAAATCATAGTGTACCAATATTTTGAGCTAGCCGCCTACATATATACAAAAGTCATCATCAAGTAAAGATACACATGTAAAAAAGTAATAAAAAAATTAAAGATT
This sequence comes from Asparagus officinalis, assembly GCF_001876935.1. Lineage (NCBI taxonomy): Eukaryota > Viridiplantae > Streptophyta > Magnoliopsida > Asparagales > Asparagaceae > Asparagus > Asparagus officinalis. The sequence continues at coordinate 18,813,048 of NC_033794.1, read as the reverse complement.
GTCTGGACATAGAACAAAAAAGGAGTTAGTGCATAACTATCAAGCATAGTTAATAAGACAAAGCTTTGATTCATTCAATCATATAGTTTGATAAACAATAATAAAACAAAATGAAGGAAAGCAGATAATATCAAAATGTAAATTGTTAGTTGGAAGCAATAGATAAACTAGTCCATTTGTAAAAGCTTTTCATAGGGTACGTAACTTGTTTTAAAGACTTATTCAATTTGTTTTGAAGATTTGTGATGATTTTAATGACACACATTGCAGCTCAACAAACAAAGCAAAAGAATCAGCCTATCAACTCATGATTGAAACAATCCTCACAAGAAAAAAAATCACAAAGTGGAGAAAGGTTATACCTTTGCTTTGTTATGGAGCAGATCCGATGGCCTCGAGGTGAAATTTTATAGTGTGAAACCCTAATCAAGAAATCAAGCCTTCAGATCTGAAGAAGAGAATTCAGAGGAAGTCCCAACTACACCCAACTCAGAGAAGGTTGCCTCCAAGAATAGTGACGACATGCATCATGAAAACCCCTTCTTTATAAACCCCAAAAAATCATAAATTTCTTCTTGAAATCAATAGCTAGAGTTCATCATGGAGGTAATCAAGAGGAAGGGACCACTTTACACCTTTTTATGGCCGATTTGAGCAGATTTAACTCTAAATTTTGATGAAACGGCGGTAAGTGGAGGAGGGAAATAGAAAGGCGAAGGGAACGAGAAGATAGGTGGTGATTGTACCGAGAAGATAGGGGTGATTATCACGTGAAGAGAAAAGAGGAGAGCGTTAATGCCGAGGTGGACAAACTGTCAAAAATTTTAGTCCATTTCTGAGCTAAAAGTGAGGATTTGGGTTGTCCATAAAATTTATTGTTTTCTCTGTTCTTTTAGAAAGCTTTTCTTAAAAAAAAAGTGAATCAAATCTATGTTTTGGAATCCTATAATGACCAAAAACTTACTTTTTATTCCAAAAAAGCTATTTTCCTAAAATTTTGACCCAAACAAACAGCCCCTAAATATCTTGTGGTCTCTCCTCACTTTGAAAACTATGCAAATGGAGACACAGCTTAATAGAAGGACATTGCATTATTAATGCCAACAATGTAAGTTGAATTTTGCAAATCATAGCCCCATATTTTGCATAGGCTTTGCATTATTGCTCTTTTGCTGGACTCTTTGCTTCCTCTTTAAATTGCCATGGTCCTGAAAGGCTGAAACAGCTTTGGATCTTGGTGGTATAAGCAGACTCATGTCTCTTTATAGAGTTTTACTTCTTTTTCAGTACATAGTTGTGGGCTTCTGCTTATTATAACAATTATGTCTGTGTCTCTATAAACATGTATATAATTCTCATATTTGAAATAACGTTAATATTATAAAAAATTTTACTTACGTTCCAGCACCATAAGATATCACGTAATTACATGAGTGACCTTGAAGTATGTGCATCTACACGAGTAATCCTGAAATTACTGATTGTAATTACACATGCGATGCTTAAATTTGTCTGCAAGCTAACATTATTATTATTATTATTATTATTATTGCTGATTTCAAGTTCTTGTTGGGTGTCGGTTAGCATTACACTTATGATTAGAGTTTTGATTAGGGTTAAGAGCAGGTTTAGAGTTAAGATTAGAGTTATAGCAATAGTTACTCACAAAAGTTTCATAGTTATAACTCTAACCCAAACTCTAATAGTCAATAATTTTTGCCATAATCTTAACCATAATATTAATGCTAACCTAAGCTAAATCTAACCTTAACTAACATCCAAGCAAAACTTTAAATTAACCGAAAACAAATATTGTTAACTTGCCAATAGATTCTAAAGTCAATTGTGCTATTGCAACCACTAATCATACGTGTGTAAATACCCAAACTTTAAGCCACAAATGTTATTTTTCCATACTTCAGTGCCAAAACACGATTCATTCGGAAAAGGTTTAATGTAAGGAATAAAATGCAAATCACAGGGATTTTTTTGGTAACTTCTGTCATTTCATACTTCTGTCATTTCTACAAATAACATGGATTTTCTTGGTAAGTTAAGTGGACCCCAACATTAATTTGTCATTTCTACAAATCATAGGGATTTTTTTGAACTTAAGGGGCTGTTTGTTTCACCCATTTTATGGAAAAGGAATGGTATTTGGATCTAACAGTGTCAAAATCGTAATTAAAGGATTCCAAATGAATCCTAATCTTGAGTTTGGTTCAAATTTTTTTTACAGATTTCAAAATCTGTAAATAAGTTAAAACAGTGGTTTTTTATGGATTCTGAAATCCTCTCTGTTTGAGTGGATTTGGGTAAAAAATCTGACATCTCCTTTACCTCCTTCTTATTCTGATTCCACCGCTTCGAAAACCCTAGATCTGTGGTGTCCCCGTTGTTCTTCTCCCGCCTCATCTCACTCTTCTTCATGCCTCTTCTCCCGCGGCTCTTCGATTTCTTTTTCGAAGTTGAGGCTGGCAATTGTGACGACGGTTTCTCATGGCGGAATCGGATTCTCCCTCTAATCTTATCCTGTCTCTTCACAATCGTCGACGGTCCTCTCCTCGGATCGTTCTTCGATTAGTTTTCCAACTTTTGTTTTGCAGTGGTGTTGGTGGATTCATTGGCTTTGGTTGTTGGTGATCCCTTCTCGAACTTGTGGGTTTCGGTGGGTTTGTTGGCTTCGTGGTGTCCGTCGGCTTCGGTGGGTTTATTGCTTGGATTTCAGTAATTTCCCCTGGGTAGCTGAAGGTATAAAATGTTTCCCCCTTTTTTAAGATTCATTTCTTCGTGCTTGATGTGATGAAAGGAACCTGGTTAGTAGAATGTGTTGTTTTTAATAATTCATTAAGTGTATAATCTCTTAACAACAAGGTTTTGTTATTAGTTGATTACTAAATTTTAGTTCCCTAGAATAATTGAGGAGTACGACCTTCAAATGAAACCCTTGGATTGAATCCTTAATCATATTTGTTTGATCAGCGTGTGAACTTAAATTCGACATTAGTTAAAATAAATTTTTGTATAATTAGATATATTGTTTCAAGAAATTAATATTTGTATTAAATATTTAATTAATTTTAAACTTTAATAAGTAGACATATTAAGTTATAAATGTATGCTAATTTTACAACGGATGTAGATGGATATGGTAGATGAAGAAGAATTAAAGAGGATGTGTGCTAATACAGCTGTTTCCACCGTGATCACATTAGTAACTTGTATTTTAAGAATGCGTGCTAAGCGCAAGATAATTTCAACTTGTACGAAGGAAGAAAAGATTAAGAAAATATATTGCAGAGAAACTCACTTCAGACGCGTATTGGAAGGCTATAGTGATAGCTATCAGTCTTATATTAGAATGAGACCGATGGTCTTTTTTAAACTTGCTGAAGTAATGAAAGCAAACGGTTTATTAAAGGATACAAGACACGTTCAAGTTGAAGAACAGCTGGCTATGTTCCTACGTATTGTGGGTCATAAAACTAAAAATAGAATAATAAGGACTGAGTTCATAAGATCAGGAGAAACAATTAGCAGGTATTTTAATAAAGTCCTACAAGCAATGAATGAGTTACGTGATCGCTACATAAAGCAAGCTCCAAATAAAGTTTCTGTGGAGATTGTAAACAACTCAAATTATTTTCCTTACTTTAAGGTAAATTTAATACATACATCTTAACTTCTCTTATAAAAAAATAACCTTTTTATTAAACGTTGTATACTTTATTGTTTTTTATAGGACTGCATTGGTTTGATAGATGACACACACATCGACGCAGTGTTACCTAGCGATCTAGTTACACGGTTTAGAGGGCGAAAAAGGGTGACACAAAATATCTTAGCAGCATGCACCCCCAATAAACTTTTTACCTATATCTTAGCTGGGTGGGAGAGAGCAGTAAATGACTATAGGATATTACAAGATGCTCTGTCGAGACCACAATCTTACGGGCTCTGAGTTTATGATGGTATTCATTCTCACTTATGCACATTTTGAATAATAAATTAAATACTTGTAAATAATTAAGATTTTAAAATACTATCTAATTAATGTAGGTAAATATTACCTATGTAACACTGGATATACCATAATGTCAGGCTTCATATCCCTATATCACGGTGTACGATATCATTTAAAAGAGCACACTGGTAGGACACCAAAGAATATGAAAGAGTTGTTCAATTTAAGGCATTCCTCTTTAAGATCAAAAATTAAATGCACATTTGGTATATTGAAGAACTAGTTTAAAATATTATCGGTAAAGCCAAATTATCCATTTCCCACTCAAGTGGACATTATACTAGCGTGTATCGTGTTACACAATTTTATTGCTATAGAAGATCCAGATGATGATATTTTAAATGAAAATGTAGAAATTAATGAAGATAATGGGGGAAGTGACAAATGAAGATGACTCAAGTGTGGTGGATTATACTCAAACTAGGACACGGAGAGAGGATCGAGATGAAAGAAATGAATGGAAGGAGCTACGAGATCAAATTGCTTGGGCGATGTGGGTGGATTATTATGCAAAGTATAATGGTGGTAATGTTTGGTGGAAAATTTGCAATAAGAAAATGAAATAATTCTATTTGATTTTTATTCTCTCAATCTCGATTACAATTTGAATTTCCCGATTATAAAAGAGAAGAGAATTGATGCAAATCCTCCCCTTTGTTTAAAACTGGGTTCTTCACGGTGGCGATGAGATCTCCCCTTTGTTTAAAACTGGGTTCTTCACGGTGGCGATGAGATGCCTCCCTCGAATGCTCGCGTCAAGTTTGCTTTTCACGGTGGCGATGAGATGCCTCCCTCGAATGCTCGCGTCAAGTTTGCTTCTCGTTGACGATCCGAACTTCTTGTTTCACTGGAACATAGTCTTCTCCTCACGATTTGACGCTGTGGAGAACTTGTGTGGCAAGTTTTAAAGAATTTTTGATGAGTTGATAACTCTGAACGAGTTTGAAACTATATGAAAGAGTCGATTTAATCGAAATCGGTTTGTAAGCCAAGGATGAAGAAAGCTCTTGTTTCCGTTCTTCAAAGCTCCAGCAATTCTCCCTAAAAAGCCAGCCAAATATCTCTTCTTTTCTGCCAAAACCTAAGGACCCAAACTCAGTTGAGTTTACTCCTATTTATAGGGGGTTAAGGGGTGTAATCGCCCCCCTTAATTCACTCCTAAATGGGGCTGAATGGGGTGTAACCGCCCCCTTAAACCGCTCCCCAAATCATGGGGAAAACGGTTTTGAAACCATTTAGTTTGTGCTTTGAATGAGTCAAACGCCAATCTGGGCGTTCTGGGTCCGAACTCTGCGTTTTAGACTTGAAACGCAGAGTTGGACCTGTTTTTGGCTGAAAACGCCGTATTCACACAACGTTGTAAATCTGAAACGCAGAATTAGGATGTAGAGATGAACTCCGTGTTTTGACTCCACGAACTCTGCGATTTTAATTGGAGCACTAGGGATGACCTCTGCATTTTGATGTTATAACACAGGGATGATCTCTGCATTTTGATCGTGTAACGCAGGAATGACCTCTGCGTTTTGAGGTTGTAACGCAGGGAGGACCTCTGTGTTTTGAGTCTGAGATGCAGAGGTGAGCTCTGCATCTTGATTTGAAGAGATCGTCAATTTGTAGTCTCTTTTTGCTAGAGCGATGCAAAGATCGTTATTTTATAATCTTCGTCTTGGCTCCTTGAAAATATGAGAGTTGTTAGATTGTCACTCCCGATATTGATTATGAAGGCTGTTGAATAGAGCTTTCATTGGTTGTTGTAAAGTCGTCAGATTATAACTTTTATCATTAGTGTTTGATGGGGGGATCAGCTATCTACAGTGATTTTTAGACAACCTACAGAACCCCCTCCAAAGTTTTCGAAAGTTCACGGTTGACTAGGATGAATTTTCGGAATACTTTGGATCCCAACTCTGATCTTGGAGTTGTTGTTTCCTTGTCATAAAGAAGTTGTTCTCTACACTCGCTTCAAAGGCATCTTGGTTGAAGGGATTTGTCATGCAGAACCTATATGAATGTATGCATTATAATCCTGCCTCTGGAATGTGGGGGTGGACCCCTGCGCTTTGAACTTGAGATGCGGGTCTCACCATTGCGTTTTAAATTTGGAACCCGGGTGTGACCTTGGCATTATGATTTTTTGTAACGCGAGTCTGACCTTGACGTTTTGACTTGAGACACAGAGGTGGCTTTCATGCTTTTTTTGACTAAGTCTTTGAGACTTGTCTTTAGCTCATCTGTTTCAAGTCTCGACTCACATCCATTAAGCTGTTGGGCCTGCAAACATGCATAGGATTTTTGGCAAACTCTCAGCCATCAACGGATTTGATAAACCTTTACCGACTACCGTTTGAGTCGGGCTAGCATGTGAATTATTTGAATCCGTTTTACATGTAACGTTGTGCTAAGAGAATAAACCCTCTTAGACTTGATGCTATGATTTTGAATACATAGACTTTGTCATTTTCACGGGAAAAAACTAACCGGCAATGTGTGTTAGGCGTAGACTTATCTCTAATTAGGGATCGAGATAAAGTTCCCTATGCGTGTAAGGCATGGATTTTGGTGTTATTAATAATGACCTGACACGATGTTAAATATGTGGGCTTTGCTATTTTCACGGGAATGTGCTACCTAGCAGCACGTGTTAGATACAGACTTATCTCTATTTAGGGATCGAGATAACGTCCCCATGCATGAAAGATATGGATTTTTGGTACTATGATATTGAATACGTAGACTTGGTCATTTTCACAGGAATGGACCATCCGGCAACATGTGTGAGGTGAAAACTTATCTCTATTTAGGGATCAAGATAAAGTCCCGCATGCGTGTAAGACATGGATTTTGGCGTTATTAATAACGACCTACCATGACGTTGAATGCATGGGCTTTTATCCTTTACGGTCAAAGACTAACCGACAACGCGTATTAGGCGTTGACTTATCCCTACTTAAGATTCGGGATAAAATTCCCTATACATGCGAGGTATGGATTCAGAGATTATTAATTTAATGATAATCATTGGTTACGATATTGAATACGTAGACTTTGTCACTATTTCTTCCTGTGTTATATTTTCACTTGAAATACTGAAAGAAAGTTGGAAGTGCCAGAGGTGTAGTATTAACTTAGCATGAATTTTCACTTAGAGTGAAATTCAAAAATTTTCTTTATTATCACTAGGATAATTCTAGAAAATCTTTAATCCACAGGGGATTTTATAATAAAAAATTGCTATTCTTGTTAAAAAAGGATTAACAAGTTCATTGGGGGGTTTGACTGTTAGAGGTGTGATGTTAAATTCTTGTTAAAAAAGGATTAACAAGTTCATTGGGGGGTTTGACTGTTAGAGGTGTGATGTTAACCTAATAATATTTTATGGGTCTATCGCTCTATTGAAGAGAGTCGATAAGTTGGTTTGGTCATTAGAGGGTGTGATGTTAACTTGAAGGGTTTGTGGACCTATCGCTCTATTGAGAAGAGTTGATAAGTTGATTGTCAGAGGTGTTTTGTTAACGTGACTGGTTTGTGGACCTATCGCTCTAGTGAAGAGAGTCAATAAGTTAATTTTGTTAGATGTGTGATATTAACGTGACAAGAATGTATTATAATTGGAGCGACTTTGTGGACTTATTATCCTATTAACGAGGATTAATAAGTAGATTGTTAGAGGTATGATGTAAACATGACAAGAATTTGTTGCGATCATAGCAACTTTGTGGACTTATCATCCTATTGAAGATGATTGATAAGTTGATTTGTCAGAGGTGTGATGTTAACGTGACATGATTTATGTTTCGATCGGAACAACTTTGTGGACTTATCATCCTATTGAAGAGGATTGATAAGTTGATTTTGTCAAAGGTGTGATATTAACATGACAGGAATTTGTTACGATCGGAGCAACTTTGTGAACTTATCATACTATTGAAGAGGATTGATAAGTAAATTTTGTCAGAGGTGTGATATTAACATGACAAGATTGCATTGCGATGAGAGCAATTTTGTGGACTTATCATCCTATTGAAGAGGATCGATAAGTTAATTTGTCAGAGGTGTGATATTAACATGACATGAATTTGTTGCGATCGGAGCAACTTTATGGACTTATCATCCTATTGAAGAGGATTGATAAGTAAATTTTATCAGAGGTGTGATATTAGCATGATAAGATTGCATTGCGATGAGAGCAATTTTGTGGACTTATCATCCTATTGAAGAGAATTGATAAATGAATTTTGTTATCAGAGGTGTGATGTTAACTTGACGGGTTTGTAGACCTATCGCTCTATTGAGGGGAGTCAATAAGTGGATTGTGTTGTCAGAGGTGTAATGTTAACTTGACGAGTTTGTAGACCTATCGCTCTATTGAGGAGAGTCGATAAGTGGATTGTGTCGTCAGAGATGTGATGTTAACTTGACGGGTTTATAGACCTATCGCTCTATTGAAGAGAATCGATAAGTTGATTGTCAGAGGTGTTTTATTAACGTGACTGGTTTGTTGACCTATCACTCTATTGAAGAGAGTCGATAAGTTAATTTTGTTAGAGGTGTGATATTAACATGACAGGAATGTATTACGATTGGAGCGACTTTGTGGACTTATCATCCTATTGACGAGATTGATAAGTGTATTGTAAGAGGTATGATGTTAACATGATAAGAATTTGTTGCGATCGGAGCAACTTTGTGGACTTATCATTCTATTGAAGAGGATTGATAAGTTGATTTGTCAGAGGTGTGATGTTAACGTGACAGGATTTGTGTTTCGATCGGAGCAACTTTGTGGACTTATCATCCTATTGAAGAGGATTGATAAGTTGATTTTGTTAGAGGTGTGATATTAACGTGACATGAAGTTATTACGATCGGAGCAACTTTGTGGACTTATCATCCTATTGAAGAGGATTGCTAAGTGAATTTTGTCAGAGGTGTGATATTAACGTGACAAGATTGCAGTGCGATGAGAGCAATTTTGTGGACTTATCATCCTATTGAAGAGGATTGATACGTTGATTTGTCAGAGGTGTGATATTAACGTGATAGGAATTTGTTACGATCGGAGCAACTTTGTAAACTTATCATCCTATTGAAGAGGATTGATAAGTAAATTTTGTCAGATGTGTGATATTAACGTGACAAGATTACGTTGCGATAAGAATAATTTTGTGGACTTATCATCCTATTGAAGAGGATTGATAACTGGATTTTGTCATTAGAGGTGTGATGTTAACTTGACGGGTTTGTAGACCTATCGCTCTATTAAGAAGAGTTGATAAGTGGATTGTGTCGTCAGAGGTGTGATATTAGCTTAACAGGTTTGTAGACTTATCGTTCTATTGAGGAGAGTCAATAAGTGGATTGTGTCGTCAGATGTGTGATGTTAACTTGACGGGTTTGTAGACCTATCACTCTATTGAAGAGAGTCGATAAGTTGATTGTGTCATCAGAGGTGTGATGTTAACTTAACGGGTTTATGGACCTATCGCTCTATTGAAGAGAGTTGATAAGTGGATTGTGTCGTCAAAGGTGTGATGTTAACTTGACGGGTTTGTGGACCTATGAGAGTCGATAAATTGATTTTGTCAGAGCTGTGATTTTAACTTGACGGGTTTGTGTTGTGATTGGAGCAACTTTGTGGACTTATCATCCTATTGATAAGGATTGATAAGTGGATTGTCAGATGTATGATATTAACGTGATAGGAATGTGTTATGATTGGAGCAACTTTGTGGACTTATCATCCTTTTAACGAGGATTGATAAGTGGATTGTCAGAGGTATGATATTAACGTGACAGGAATTTGTACTTATGATTTGAGCAAGATTTTGAAGACTTAAAGTCTTACTGGGAAAGATTGCGATTTGAGCAATTTTGAGGACCTATCATCCTATTAAAGAAGATTGTTAAGTTGAGTATCAGAGGTGTATTGTTAACAAATTAGGAGTGATGCAAACTGAATTCATACTCCATGGGGGTGATGATCGTCAGAAGTATAATGTTAACTTGATGATGTGAAAGATTCGTTACTCTTAATCTAGTAGATTCTAAGTAACCAACCCCCAGTCTTGATTAAAACTTAGTAGGGGAATAAAAAAGAGGGGTAGATATGATATATCGTCTTGTGGGCCACTATCCATCAAGTGGAATAGAGGCCCATCACCTAGTAAGCTACTATTTGACGAGTTTGACTATCAGAGGTAATTATTAACGTGATGGTTTTGGTAGACCCGTCATCCTACTGAAGAGGATTGGTGAGGGATTTTAGAAAAAATAGACTATCAGAGGTGATCAATAATATGATAGTTTTAGTGAACCCACCATCCTACTTGAAGAGGATTGGTGGAGGAATTTGGGGGAAATGGACTATCAAAGGTGATAGTTTTGACGGATTTTGTGGTTGACAGAAGTATTCTATTGAACATAGCAACTCAAAAAATTTATTACTCATAATCCAATGAACTACAAATAAACCACCCCCCAATCTTGAACAAGTGCAAGGGGGAAAAGGGAGTAAAGATGGCACATCGCCTAGTGGGTCACTATCTAACGAGTTTGACTATCAGAGGTAACTGTTAACGTGATAGTTATTAGATCCACCGTCCTACTGAAGAGGATTGGCTTCAGTGGCCGTAGTATCTTCTCCTTCTGACTGAGAAGATTGGGCTTGGTCTGATTACTCAGGTTGATCCTGCCTACTTTGTTCTTCAGCTTTGATCCTGACAATAATTTTTTGAGCATGTTTGCCTTGAGAGATTAGTTGTCTCCAGGAACGATATTCTGCAACTCCTATTCGGGCTAGGAGCTTAGTTTACAAATTGTGTCGACAGGTCTCCACTAAGGTAAACTGTGTCATACCCGACGAACATCGAAGAGCCATGCTTAGGAACCTCTTAATGAAGGCTTTGACAGACTCCCTCTTATTATGCTTAGTGGCGAGTAGGGTATGGATGGAGACTTCTGTATCCTCTTCAAAGAATCTTAATAGGAAGAGTCTCTCTAGATCTGCCCACTTTTGGCCCGCAGGTAGTTTTCTGAACCATTCAAAGGCAACTCGCTTGAGGGTGCCAATGAACAATCGAGCCAGTATGGCGTCGTTTGATATCATATTTCTAATCTGTAACTTAAAATGATAGATATGTTGGTTCGGTGATTCCGTACCGTTAAAAGTTTGTAGCGACATGACTTTAAATTTTGGAGGATAAGGGGTTGCATCCCATTCGACAGGATAGGGCCTGACAACTCTCTCGTCTTGGAGCTCGCTTCTGTTAGCAATGACATTAAGACAGGCTTCTAATTCTTTTATTTTAGCGGATTGAGGATTCTGCTCATTCTCGGCTTCTTTCTCTTCTTCAGATGAAGAGACTATGTGATGAGCTTCTTGATCAGAGGTCTCGTTCACTTTTTGTTTCACCTTCGATATGGACGATCCTCCTTTCCGAGAGGATTCCTGCCGAGGTTGCGACTCAGCTTTTAGAAATTAGTTCTATTTGTAATGATCTGAGCCATCATATCCTGAAGTTGATTGATGGTTTCCTGCTATGCTTGGAGAATAGCATCCTGCTCAGCAACCCTCTTTGAGAGATCTTTAGAATTTTCTGCCATATGAGCGAAGCTCTCATGTTCAACGAAGGAACTTGATGATTGAGACTCCGCAATGGCTGAGTGTTCATCCTCGAAATTGGTTCCTCTGGCTAACCTCCGATAGTTGACAGGAGGAATGCCTCCTGTTCGCGTTCGAGTGTGTTGGTAGATTCCTTCAAACTCGTTAGTGATTTATCTAATGCTTAGAGAACGACTTGTCTCAGAGTCATCATCGGGACTAGGACCTGAGGCTTTCCCTCTGCCGATCATATTGATAGTGACTCCAGGATACTCGGTCTCTGGAGACTCTTTCTTGTGTGACCGTCATCGTTGGTTGGGCAAGGCAACATTTGTTAATTGGTCGAACACTAATGGTTTGGCCGCATATTAGTAGCATTGACATATTGAGAGGACCATAGGAATCAGCCATTCACATTGGAATGAACAAATGACTTGTTACATCGGTCTTCCTACCAATATGAACTCTCTCAAATCTGTTACAAAAACTCGAGAAGAGTTACTCGATGATCGTGATGTTTGAATTGGAATCCTCAGTCTATGATTGGACGGGACTGGCTCCTGATGAACATGGATCTTCTTGAAATGCCTTGAATCCATGGACTTCTTATATCCCCCCCTCAATCTAGTCGTGCTATGCAGAGTATTCGGGGGTCTCGTTGCCCGGTCAGTGAGCCACGGGTCTAGAGACTTTGTTCTTCAGTTTTGATCCTGGCAATAATCTTTTGATCATGTTCACCTTGAGAGATTAGTTGTCTCCAGGAACATCATTCTACAACCCTTATTTGTGCTAGAAGATCGGTATGCAAGTTGTGTAGACATGTCTCCACTAGGGTAGACTGTGTCATACATGTCGAACATCGCAGAGCCATGTTTCAAAACCTTTTGACGAAGGCTTTGATGGACTCCCTCTTCTTCTGTTTAGTGGCGAGTAGGGTATGGATGGAGACTTCTGTATCCTCTTCAAAGAATCTTAATAGGAAGAGTCTCTCTAGATCTGCCCACTTTTGGCCCGCAGGTAGTTTTCTGAACCATTCAAAGGCAACTCGCTTGAGGGTGCCAATGAACAATCGAGCCAGTATGGCGTCGTTTGATATCATATTTCTAATCTGTAACTTAAAATGATAGATATGTTGGTTCGGTGATTCCGTACCGTTAAAAGTTTGTAGCGACATGACTTTAAATTTTGGAGGATAAGGGGTTGCATCCCATTCGACAGGATAGGGCCTGACAACTCTCTCGTCTTGGAGCTCGCTTCTGTTAGCAATGACATTAAGACAGGCTTCTAATTCTTTTATTTTAGCGGATTGAGGATTCTGCTCATTCTCGGCTTCTTTCTCTTCTTCAGATGAAGAGACTATGTGATGAGCTTCTTGATCAGAGGTCTCGTTCACTTTTTGTTTCACCTTCGATATGGACGATCCTCCTTTCCGAGAGGATTCCTGCCGAGGTTGCGACTCAGCTTTTAGAAATTAGTTCTATTTGTAATGATCTGAGCCATCATATCCTGAAGTTGATTGATGGTTTCCTGCTATGCTTGGAGAATAGCATCCTGCTCAGCAACCCTCTTTGAGAGATCTTTAGAATTTTCTGCCATATGAGCGAAGCTCTCATGTTCAACGAAGGAACTTGATGATTGAGACTCCGCAATGGCTGAGTGTTCATCCTCGAAATTGGTTCCTCTGGCTAACCTCCGATAGTTGACAGGAGGAATGCCTCCTGTTCGCGTTCGAGTGTGTTGGTAGATTCCTTCAAACTCGTTAGTGATTTATCTAATGCTTAGAGAACGACTTGTCTCAGAGTCATCATCGGGACTAGGACCTGAGGCTTTCCCTCTGCCGATCATATTGATAGTGACTCCAGGATACTCGGTCTCTGGAGACTCTTTCTTGTGTGACCGTCATCGTTGGTTGGGCAAGGCAACATTTGTTAATTGGTCGAACACTAATGGTTTGGCCGCATATTAGTAGCATTGACATATTGAGAGGACCATAGGAATCAGCCATTCACATTGGAATGAACAAATGACTTGTTACATCGGTCTTCCTACCAATATGAACTCTCTCAAATCTGTTACAAAAACTCGAGAAGAGTTACTCGATGATCGTGATGTTTGAATTGGAATCCTCAGTCTATGATTGGACGGGACTGGCTCCTGATGAACATGGATCTTCTTGAAATGCCTTGAATCCATGGACTTCTTATATCCCCCCCTCAATCTAGTCGTGCTATGCAGAGTATTCGGGGGTCTCGTTGCCCGGTCAGTGAGCCACGGGTCTAGAGGGCCAGGGGGTCCGGGGGGGATGGTATACCCCTCGGTGGGGTTCGGGGCAGCGCCCCGAAGCTTCACGGTATACACCAGGTTCTGTATTAGATTTTGTTACCCGAATGCATGCCTGACCTCCAGGTTTTGCTGGTGAAATATAGTTTTGAGGTCTGCGTTTTACTGATAAAACATAATCTTGAGATCTACGTTTTGATTTTGGAACGCACTCCTGAGAATTACGTTTTGTTTCTGGAACACACTCCTGAGAGTTGCGTTTAGTTTCTTGAATGCACTCCTGAGAGTTGCGTTTAATTTGTGGAATGCGCTCCTAAAGGCTGCGTTTTGATTGTACAACACGCCACTGAGGGCTGTGTTTAGCATAAGCTGAGCCCACTCCTTCGGGGGAGGGGCTGTTCGAGCAATCTTGGCTAAAGGAGAGGGCTTCCTTCGGCATAGGAGCAACAATTGGAGCTTTAGTCTCCTTGAAGACTTTGCGGATCTTAGGCATAGCCTTAGGGCTAAGGGATCCGAAGGAGAGTAACTCCTCATATTTGGCTTGATCGAAGTCGATGATTAGAGTTTCAACGGTCGTTCCAGTGAGATGAACATCGGATTATGCTACCACTTCTTCGTCAGAGAAGCTCGTCCTCAGCGGAGTTGCCATCTTTTGTTTGGTGAAAAATTTGCAATAAGAAAATGAAAGAATTCTATTTGATTTTTATTCTCTCAATTTCGATTGCAATTTGGATTTCCCGATTACAAAAGAGAAGAGAATTGATGCAAATCATCCCCTTTGTTTAAAACTGGGTTCTTCACAGTGGTGATGAGATGCCTCCCTCGAATGCTCACGTCGAGTTTGCTTCTCGTTAATGATCCGAACATCTTGTTTTACTGGAACGTGGTCTTCTCCTCACGATTTAACGCTATAGAAAACTTGCGTGATAAGTTTTAAAGAACTCTTGATGAGTTAATAACTCTGAATGAGTTTGAAACTCTATAAAAGAGTTAATTTAACCAAAATCAGTTTGTAAGCCAAGGATGAAGAAAGCTCTTGTTTCCGATCTCCAAAGCTCCAGCAATTTCCCCCAAAAAGGTAGCCGAAGATCTCTTCTTTTCTGCCAAAACCCAAGGCCCCAAACTCAGTTGAGTTTACTCCTATTTATAGGGGATTAGGGGGTGTAACTGCCCCCTTAATTCGCTCCTACGTGGGGGCTGAATGGGGTGTAACCTCCCCCTTAAACTGCTCCCCAAATCGTGGGGAAAACGGTTTTGAAACCGTTCAGTTTGTGCTTTGAACGAGTCAAACGCCAGTCTGGCTGTTCTGGGTCCGAACTCTGCATTTTAGACTTGAAACACAGAGTTAGGCCTGTTTTTGGCTGAAAACGTCATGTTCGCACAGCGTTGTAAATCTAAAATGTAGAGTTGGGACGCAGAGATGAACTCCACGTTTTGAGTCCACAAACTCTGTGTTTTTAATTGGACCGTTGGGGATGATCTCTGCGTTTTGATATTGTAATACATGGATAACCTTTGCATTTTGATGGTGTAACGCAGGGATGACGTCTGCGTTTTGAGGTTGTAACGCAGGGAGGACCTTTGCGTTTTGAGTCTGAGACGCAGAGGTGAGCTCTGCGTCTTGAATTGAAGAGACCGTCAATTTGTAGTCTCTTTTTGTTAGAGCATTACAAAGATTGTCACCTTTTAACCTTTGTCTTGGCTCCTTAAAAATATGAGAGTTGTCAGATTGTCACTCTCGATGTTGATTATGAAGGCTGTTGAATATAGCTTTAATCAGTTGTTGTGAAGTCGTCAGATTGTAACTTCCATCATCGGTGTTTGATGGGGGATCAGCTATCTGCAGTGATTTTTAGATAACCTACAAGTAACACAATGGAAAGTGGATTAACTTAATATGATATTTGTTCTATCTCGATGCAATAACTTGTCTTATTTTCTTACTGTTTACAATTATCCATTTTAATGTTTCTTAGCATATACTAAACATTACTACGATTATCATCTACTTTCTATTCATGTTTTTTGCGAAATGTAGGCATTTCATATATTCCTTTTCTAACACAAATTACTAAATGCATGCATATTATATATTGATTTAGATTTCTTTAATAAAAATGTCTACTTGTGTAATATATATTAGGTATGGCTAACAATCAGGCGGATAAGCAGTAATGCTCCGCTAAATCCAACTGCTAACATTAACATGAACTTCACGCCTGTTCAACCACAACATTTCTCTTCACCCCATCATACATTCTCACCTTCACCCCATCATACATTCTCACCATTCTCACTATATGATGTCAATTATGGTGGAATGACACAGCAACCAATGTCATACGTGAGCATGTTAAGCAGTCCACAAGGTTTGCTATTTTCCATAGCCAGTTCTCAAAGTAGTGGACCTAATCAATTTTCACCAAATACTGGTGATTCAGTTGAGAAGATTATTCATGACGTTGATGGTGAGGAGCACACTTCACCAATAAAAAAAGGAAGAAAAAAAAAGCTCATAAGAAAACGGGCTTGGGGCCAAAGTTGAACTCAAGAGGTGTGGCTAATAAGTTTTGGCTTCTAGAGCACGATGACGTGCTCATTCCTTATCTTGCAGAATTAGCATTAGATGGGCTAAAGCCAGACAAGAACTTCATGGCAGAAGCTTATAAAGTGGCAGCGATAAAAATCAATATGCAATTCAGGACTGATTTCACTCATATACATGTCATTAACCACTTGAGATGCTTGGGAAACAAATTCAATGACATGAAGGCTTGCCTTGATATAAGTGGAGCTGGGTGGGATGAAATAAATAAAATGATTACACTGGATGACGAAATGTTGAAATCATGATCTCAGGTATAACATTCAACATCTACATTATCATTAGTAATAAATACATTTGGTTCACAACTTATAATTATTTGTTATTACAGGACAAATCCAAATCTAAGTTCAAAGCGTACACAAACAAACCCCTCCCTCACTTCAAAAATTTACAAGTGATCATGAGTGATGACCAAGCTAATGGTGAATTTGTTAGGCCTGTGTATGCTAACATTGGGTCTAGTAGGTCCATACCTATTCCTAATGATGATAGTGAGATTCCAGAGGAGAGTGAGACTACACCATAATCTGATGCTTGTAACCAAAAATAACTGCCTAGATATAAGTCTAAGAGTAAAGACAACATGAATTCATCCTCTAACAAAAACCTAAAAAATCAAATCGTGAAGAGGAAATGTTATATGCCTTTGTTGAGTCAATGTCTCAGTCAATGAGAAATCAACACATTGTTCATTGGACTGAGTAGTTGGCTGAAGCGTTGAAGGAACATAGGAATAAATATTCTGAGGAATTTCTGGATAGGATTTTAGATCACTTATATAACAATGAACGTGAAGCTAGAAGGTTTTTCATAAAAGGCAAGGAAGGTCAGCAGAGGTACATTACCAACCTGATTAACGGCCAATGTTGGTCTGTTAACTAATTTGTTCGGTTTGGATTACATGTTGATGGAGCATTTTGTTGTGCATGCGTATATGTTGTTGCGCATATATCGTTTTGTTATTTGCAAACTATTAATGTTGCAATACTTCTTATTATGAACGCTATGACGTCATGTAATTAACGAATTGGTACTTTTTAACTTTCGATGCAAGTAAGTATGGATAGGCATGACTAATGAGTTCTTAATGTTACACCTTTGCTATTGATGACAGATGAAGCTAATTTGTTGCCCCTTTGCTATAGGTTTTTGGTTGTTAGGTGGAGCTTGTGTAGCTCCTTGCCTTCGGGTTTATTGCTGTCGGATTTTTGAGCTTGTGTTTCGGATTTGCTGTAGGTTATTGCTGTCGGATTTTTGAGCTTGTGGAACTAGTCGTTGCTACAGTGTTTTGGATTTGAATATTGAGCTAGCCGTTGCTACAGTGTTTTTGTTTTGAATATTGAACTAGCTGTTGCTACAATATTGATCCCAAAAAAATTTCATTCTGAACCAAACTAGATATTAGGAATTGGAGGGTTTCTATAAAAATTGGATTCTATTTTTTCATGTAATGAAACAAACATAGAATGCAAAAAAAAAGGGATTCCATAAAACTACAAACTTGTCTCAAAATTTTTTATTGAATAAGTAGGAATCCATAAAAAAACCGGATTCCTAATCGTATTCTTGCCCGCTAGTGAAACAAACAGCCTCAAAGTGGACCCCGACATTATTATAGTAATCCCCTCCCAGCTTCTGTCGGTTACTCGGTAATCAGCCACTCCTCCTCCTTGCATTATCTTAACTAGTATTTAGACCCGTGCAAAGCACGGTTTCCAAAAGATTTTCTTCAACTACTTAACATGTTAATAAAATAAAGTATTATGCTTTAGATATAAAGTCTTTCAGAAATGTTGGAGACTCTTTAAGAAGAGGAAACTTCAATCCTCCCCTCTTGCAACATATAGAAAAAGAAGGTTTCTTTGGATTCCAAGATTTCTCTGCGCCTTCTTCATACCACATTGTATTGTGACAATACTTACAAATGATAGTTGGTTTGTCAAAGTTCTGTATATCATTGTGATAAGCTGCAATTGTCAACAATTTCTTCATTAAAAGCATAATAACAACATGATATAACAAATGCTAATTCAAAAAAATGAATAAAGAAGATTCATACCTTTTTATTATTGGGCTAGTTCTGTCACATGTACTGTCAACGTTTATGTTGCTGATGCTTTCTTTTATTCTCTTGCTCTTATACATTTTCATCCTATAGCCATCGGGTAAATCAGACTCATTAGATTTCTCGAAGCATGCATATTTCAGTTGATGCAATCCATAATCCAATCTATATAATTCACAATTTCTTAACTTTCGTTTTAATTATCGTAAAGATAAGATTTTTTCAGGATCACGTTGTGCTATTAAATTAGATTATAGTTAGAGTGCAAGTCTAAAACATATGAATTTCTTAACAACACTAAAATAGATCTTAAATAAATCATACGTACCATGTGTACTACCTGTTTGCGTAGTTGTTTGGCCCCCGTTATTTGGGTATCAAGCTATTATTTTATTGATCTACTGTGAACTCCTCCATCTTAAATTTACTCTTTGGTATGATGAAGTAAAATAATATCAGATTTCACAAACTATTTCAAGTGTTATCTTCAATTTAACTTCATCCATTTCCTTTGTCAGAATGTGATAGATTTTAAATTGTCGATGTTAAAGATGGGCCCAAATATCAAGAACTTTCATTTTTGAGTTGTCATTATAACTATAAGAATTGACATAGTAAATAATTCAATAACACTCAATTTAAATTTATATACACAACATGAAAATAGTAATGACAATTATAAAGAAAATGTACTTGATTTGTACAAATATCATTATGTTTGTTTTTCTAACAATAACATTCATTAACATGAGTTATACGTAGTAACAAAACAAAGCCTGATGTGTAAATTTGTGATTAAATAGTCAACATTAAAGTCTTTATTTGCTTATTAGTACAACAAAACACAGTAAAATTTAACATGTATATTACAATTCCCAAGGGAAATTGATTTTACCTTACACAAATACAAATGATCTTATGTGTCCAAATTTGTGTTTCTTTATCGAAGGCTAGATGCCCAGCTCCTGCATTAAGATTTAGTTCTATTAGTTTATGCACTTAATATTTTTATCAAGTAAGAAAGATACCCTGAAGCCGTAGTACTGCTACTACAAAGTATAAATTCCCTACTTACTGGCCAACACATAGAGTCAATATCAAGAGACAATTTGCAAAAAGTAGTGACAAAAAACTTCAAACTGAACAATAGAAATCACAGGCTGAAGTAGATCGAGAAATAAAAAGATGAGATCTGAGGTCCTCACTTAGTCATGTGGCCTGGATAAGGCTTGTGAACCCCATCCACAACGAAAACCAAAGTCGTTCTACTCCATCGCGTCCACCTTCGCCAGAGCCACGTCCTCATCCTTGAGCTCCGTCGCCACTGCAGCGTACTCAGGCGCCAAAGCCTGGCAGTGACCGCACCAAGGAGCGTAGAACTCCACCATCACGTGCCGATTCTTCTCGATGAACTCAGTGAAGTTCCCATCGGCTAGAACCATGACGTTCCTTCTCATCGATCTCCAGCGATGGTAGCTCTTCTCCTCCGTACGATTCTGGATCGAAAACCCTCGAACTCGTCGGAATCAAAGTCCCCAACGCGATCAGCATCGATCGATCAATCGATCAGTTGGGATTCAGACAAAGGAGAGAATGAAGAGAGAAAAGAAATATTGAAGAAATATTGAGAGAGGAAGAGAGAGAACGTGGGGATTTTGAAGAAAGTGTACGGTTAAAGAAAGAAGCGAAGATTTATTTTCAAGGAGAACGTGGGTTGGGATAGGCTGATTAGAATTAGCGATAGAGGCAGTTATTTTACTATTCATCAGATCTTTTTTGTTGTTCTCTTTTAGTTTATAAGAAGTAGATTAATTATCCTAATTTCTTAATTGGTCCAAGTCATTTTCGGTAATAACAACAATAAAACATAACCCCCCGTTGGAAACCCAAACGGAACCTCCACTTATTAACTCACCCCGGTGGACTTAATCCAACAATAACCGCGGTGATCGGCGGTGAGCATAACAGAAGATAAGAAGATCAACATCGCATCGCATCGCATCGAACTGTAACTCCCTCTCTCTCTCTCTCTCTCTCTCTCTCTCTCTCTCTCTCTCTTTCTGTTAGGATGTGGAATTCTCAGGAGGCGAAGGATGATGAGTTCTACGAATCTTTGGATAGGATCTTGTCATCGTCGTGCTCGTCGACGTCCTGCTCCGACGACGACGGGCTGCAGCAGATGGGGCTCATCGGCGATCCCGCGCTCGCTCGCCGGAAATCGTCGATCCGGTCGAGATCCGAGGGAAACTGGAGCGCGGACTTCGAGGATGCGAGATCTGTTCCTCAATCGAGATCCAGTTTCTCGGTAGATCTGAATAATGTGCATATTCTTGAGCCTGGTGCAGTTTCGAAATCTTATGAGGAATCTGATGGTAACAGTCATGGTAACTTTAACGGTGACGTTGACCTGAGTTGTACCATTAAGAACCTTGATAGCGGCGAGGAGTTCGTCGTGAAAGAGGACGGGATGTGGAATAAACCCAGAGAGATAGGATTGGGGCGGCAGTTGACCGTGGAAGAGTTTGAGATGTGCGTTGGTCGATCTCCTATCGTTCAAGAACTGATGAGACGGCAGAATGTCGAGGATTCTAGTAGCAATGGTGGTTCCAGTAATGAAAATGGTGGCTTGAGGGCGGGCCCTGGGGCAAATGTGGGATTGAGGTGGAAGAAGAAAGGGGGATGGCTAAGGAGTATAAAGAACATTGCTGGAAATGTGGTTGCTGGGGGTCACTATCGAGATCGACGGGTGAGAGATGAGAAGGATACTAGCTTGGAGAAACGAGGAATGAGGTTGAGCTTGGCGACGGATGATAGTCAAGATGGGGGGTCACATTCACTTCATCAGAGGATTAGGGTCCGACAGTATGGCAAATCTTTCAAGGAATTCGCTGGTCTTCACATGACTCAAGAGATTCAAGCTCATACTGGGTCAATTTGGACCATTAAGTTCAGCTTGGATGGAAAATATTTAGCGAGTGCTGGGGAAGATTGTGTTATTCATGTTTGGCAAGTTTCGGAGGTCAAGAAGAAAGGGGATTTGGTAATTGAGATAGGGAGAGGGGAGACTGGGTCTTGTAGCCCTTTTTTTAACGTGAGTAGAAATGAATCACCGGAGTCGGCATTGGCCTTAACTTGTATCAAGGGGAGCCATTGGGAGAAAAAGAGAAGAGCAAGGTTGTCGCATAGCCGGAAGTCAGTGAGCTCTGATCAATTGGTTGTACCTGACCAGTTATTTGCACTTGGGGAGAAACCGATTTGCTCTTTTAATGGGCATCTTGCTGATGTTCTCGATCTATCATGGTCCAAATCAGAGGTATTTCTCCCTTTTATAGGTTTCTTGTTTGTAGTTCTGGCTTTGACTATATAGTTGCTAGTAAAATGCTAAATCCATTTAAAATGTTGCTTACCTTCATAAAACCTTTTTGGTATTGAAACCATATCAAGCAGCCATATCAAGCAGCTTATTACACCGGTTACCCTTTTCTTTATACATATGATGAAGCAGAAAAGACATTGTGACGAGAGAAAATAATGAAGCACATATGAAGTGCGTACGTTGTTTTTAACAACTAAGGAACCTATTTATGTATTTAAGATGATTGGTAGCGAGATATAGGAAGAAGAGAGATGATATGGGTACGCTTTTTGTTGATATAGAAAAACTTGTGGTTGTCTGGAGAGAGATAATGTTGTGAGTTTTAAAAAATCTACTATGTATATTGATGTGATTAAGGATTATGTGCTATATATATAATCAGGGTGAGAACCAGTGGAGGAGAGACAACTATTTACATCAAGAAATAGCTTTAAGCCATTATGTGTTCTGCCTTAGTTATGGATGGACTTACTAGACATGTTTAAGATGAAATTTCATAAGGACGGACATTGTTAAATTTATCGAAGTTCTGCAGGTACACTAGATATCAAGCAAGCACACAAATGAAGTTTCAATTTCTTACACTAACCAGACAAGGCATCTAAAATCTCTGAACTATGTGAATGCTCTTAATAAACTCTTAAAAGTCGATCTAAGAAGTATGCAAATTTATAAGCTATGATGTTTAACATGTAAGAAACATAGGCAACTGTGAGCAATCTAACAAATGTGTAGAGAATTTACATAGAGACATATCTACTTCAAGTTTCAGTAACATAAATCAATTAATTAATGAAGGTTATACCTAACAGCACGCGTTGTTATTGTTTTCCAATGCTATGAGCGTTATATTAATGGTTTCTTTGACATACTTGCTGGAAATTTGCTTTTAGACAGGGAAACTCAATTTCAACTGTAGGGTCATTTTTTTGGGCTGATTCTGGATGTTTTAGGGCTGATTCTAGGAGTAGAAAAGTTTTAATGACTGTTTGGAAACTTTTAGGGGTTGTTCGTAAATTTTGTGGGTTGTATAGTGTTGGTCTCTAGTAGCAGTGACACGGGTGCGGACACGGACATGGATACATATACGGGATATTTGTAAAATGTAGGATATGGGGACATGGCTATGTGTGTGTAAAATTTACATCAGATCAAATATTAAATTAAAATACAATAACATCTGTATGTTTCTTTCTATTATCTATAACAATTAAGAATCAAGTTAAATAAAACTAAGAATAATGTTTAATAACAAAAGTTTAGTCTTGATCACATAGGATAATACAGTGGGTGTTTCTCAAATATTTAAGTAATGAGTGTTAGTTTTCAGGTTCAAAAAACCGATTGGTTTTAAACCCGATATTACTAAAGAAACTAGTATAACGTACAAGGTTTTAAATGTCGGATGTCGGGTTCATGTCGGATGGCTGAAATCCATGTCGCATAGCGAAAATTGGGGATATATCGAGGGACATTGACTAAATATCGGATTACCATATCGGGTAGGCGCATATGTATAATATCATGTCCTAAATGTAATTTAAGCATTCATAAATTCAATATAAGCATATTTTATAAATTCTATAGACTAAACATATAAAAAAGTAAATAATATATGGATTTGGGTTCATAAATTCTTTCTATCGGGTTCATAAGAAATCCTTAAACATGAGAACGGGTCAAACGAGTTTGGGTATTTATCACTAGAGACACTACGGTCACACTGCCCACCACACCATGGGACACAACCCCCTCACAGCTACAGTGCACGGGCCCACTTTAGATTTTAAAAAAAAATCTAAAGTGGGCCCGTGCACTGTAGCTATGAGGGGGGTTGTGTCTCATGGTGTGATGGGGAGTGTGACCGTAGTATTTTTTTATCACTAAATCCAAACCCGATAACAAAAAACAGACATTAAAAAAAGTACCATATCGCCCGATTTTTTAAAGCTAAAAAATAGGCCGATATGGCCGATATGACCCTGATATTTCCGATTTGGCCCTGAAAACCGACATACGAGTTAAAAACGTCCATGTCGTGTCGGTCAAGCCCTCAAATCGATATGTCGGCCGACATGTTGGACATGTTGGCCGACATTTAAAACCTTGATAGCGTGTAAGTAGGGGTGCATTCGATCCGGATATAGCTCGAATATAATGCTTACCATATCCATATTCGCTTACCCATCTTCGATATGGATAAACCTCAATAAGGAACAATCATAACCATATCCGTTAAAATTGGATACGGTTACGGATATATATGCAGATATATAAGCGAATATGCATGCAGATACAAAACAGATATGAGAAAACTAGATAGTAATGAGAAAAACATAGTTCATGTGATACAAAAGAGTTTGTTAATATGTTAATTGTAACTGAAAAGTTAAGATTAGACATCTTGATTATCAAAATTACCATAAATCCATAATCTAAGAATTGAAACTATCGTAAGAGTATAACTAATATGTATTCGGATATTTCGGATACGGGTACAGATATTTCATTATAAAACTATATCCGTAACTATATCCTATCGGTTATAGATTTGAGTAACCATATCCGTATCCTAACAGATGCAGTTACAGATATTTTCTCGGATACGGATACGGTTTAGCACCCCTACGTATAAGTAATGGGAAAATCGGATTTTGCTTTGAACCACCTGTGTCCATTAATCCGTGTCTAACATATAACTATAAGTATTGGGGAAATCAGATTTTGCTTTGAACCATGTGTTCATGAATTCGTGTCCGACACGGACACGACACCCCAAACGTCGTGTCCAAGTAACCTAGGTTAGTCTCAGTTGCTTTAGAGCATGTTTGGCAAATGGTCCAAGTGACTTATAAGCCACTTTGAGATGTTTGACAAGTGCTTATTTTGGCGTATAACCCCGCTTATTTTTTGGTTGATTATAAGCCACGATGTTTGACCAAGTAAAAGACATACCCCTCATCATTTCACAAAATTCCAAGTAATGCCCTATTTGGTGGATTATAAGCCATGTTCTTTTTAGTCATTTCCACTAAGTTTACCAAAAACTATGAATTATAATCCATCTGTGAACGATAATCCAAGTGGATCATAATCCAAAGTTGCCAAACATGCTCTTAATATTTCTAGAATAGGGGTTCTGTCTGGTCTTGGCTAAGGTCAGAGGGGGTTGTGGGCCGTTGACATTTGAAGAAAAAAAATATGTGAGGGTTCTGGAGAAACAAAAAGTGCTTGTAGCAGTCCTGTACGGAGAAAGTTTAGGATAATTAGAGCAAAAAAGGGTCTATCATCTATGGTGCGGAGAACAAAGGATGAAGCAAGTTCTCTTAGGGGGGGATAGGGGTGGGAGCAAAAGCCATGTTGGGATTGGCCTAGCTGCAGTCAACAGAAAGAGATAAAGGTTGGGGATCTTTTTTCAGGCTGAGGAGAGTCACGTTCATCAAGATAAAGACATGAACAATGTGAGCGAGAAGGTAGACAAGATTAAGGTTGACACCGTAAACAATTCTTGTGCATTAATTGAAATCTCATAAAAGTGTTTCATTAGTCTCTAATCCTCAAATCTAAAATACGAAAGAATTTTATGCCTCCAAAGTCCTTAAACATATAGTATCCACAGAGTAAATCAAATTGACTCGAGCGCAATTAATATAAACTAATACAAATAAAATAAATTGACGAATACCAAACATGAGTCAACTAAACTGAACTTCCATGACTCACAAAAATTAAATGACTTAATCAAGACTAAATCAAACCCTCTTTTCTTTTAGACCCTTTTGAAGTCTTTGATCCATATCAACTCTGAGCGCAGCTTGAAACTTCATCTCTGATAAATAAAACCGAAAACAAGTATCTAAATACAGTTTGAATCCGATCGGCCATGCCAACATACAAAAAACCTCTGGCAGCCTTTGTTTGTTGTCAAAAATAATTTCATTTTCTAGGTTTCCTTGATCATCTAATGTCGGGATGATGTTTGTTGTAAATACAATAGATTTAGAATAGCCATTCTGCTGAAATATGATGCCAATTGTAAAGAATTTGGGATAATGCTAGGAAAGACTTGTTATGGGTTCAGATCCTCCACGTTGAAAACTGACTTGTTATGGGGTTAGATCCTCCACATCAAAAACTAGATTAATTCTTAGTTCCTAAGGAATGTCCAATTTGGTATGCATTGGAGTTAAATCTTTCTAATCACTTCGTAAGAACATGTAGGGTGAGCATACAACTTCTCAATTCAAAATCGTTCAGTCGAACCCTCACCATCACTTGGTCATTGATGCTTAGTTCTTGGAGGCACTTATGTTTTCCTACCCAATTTATACAAAAAGAGAGTCTAAAAGTAAAAAATTTTACCCTGATTATTTACCATTTACCATTATAGATGTACTGGAAAATTAGTACTATATTATTATTATTATTATTATGGAAAAATTGTGTCGGGGCCTCAAAAGCAGAAACTTCATGTACTGCAGCCCCTTCAACTTTCCCCCATGTGATTTAGCCCCTTAAAATGTGACATTTTACGCTGTAGCTTCTTTTTATCAATTATTACATGCCAACTAAGCTAAAATCCCTAAAATATCCTTATCCCCTCTCCTCAAACCCAACGCTCTCTCATCTCCTCTCTCTAAAACCAAGGGCTTTTTTAAGCTCGTCGCCCTGACCTTCGCCCTCCTCGCCGTCGTCGCCTCCACCCAGGCCCCCAAGCCTTCCCTCGAGTTCGTTGCCGCCTCCACTCCTCTCCTCCGTCCGACCTCGTCGCCGTAGCTCGCCGCCGCTCCCCGCCTCGCCCTCAACTACGCCGGAGTTCGTCGCTGTCGCTCTCCGCCTCACCCTCGAGTTCGCCGTCAACGTTGTCGGCAGTCCCGGCCCGATTTGACTGCATGTCAACTAGAGATCAAGAGTTGTTGATATCAATGCTAGAGAAAATAGACTATATTGAGGGCTTCATAGTTTTGAATGAGCAGCCTCTTCATAGCTCCTGCATTGCTTTCTCTTCCCAGCTTGAGTTCATCACTTAGTTCAAACAGGACAGCTCCAAAGTCTACTACTGCATTGAGTTTGCTGTGCATGATTACCAAATAAAAGAAACTAATGTGGATCAAGTGAGTAAAACAAACATAATTTCATTCAAATTGAAAGAGAAGAAAATAAGCTGAAAACATTTTTATTTTTATTTTTTGGACTTCAGGTTGTGGAGAACTAGAACTAACACGCGGTGAGTTAGAACTAACATGCGGTGAGTTAGGATTAACACAAGAGCCTAAGAGTCATGAATTAGAACTAGAATTAACACACGGTGAGTTAGAACTAACACGTAGTGAGTTAGGACTAACACAAGAGCCCAAAAACCATGAATTAGAACTAGAACTAACACGCGGTGAGTTAAAACTAACACGTGGTGAAAGGTAACAGGAATGAGCAAGAATCAAAGTCCAGTGAATCTTAGCAGTTAGATGACATTGAGCAGTGTTTGGTCCTGCTCACAACTTTAATCAATGCTTGCATATTGGAAGAGTATTATCCATTTGAGCTTTTGTTGCGCAACCGTCAGCAAGCATTTTAAAAGAATAGAACTTCTTTGATAAACTTTGAATCAAACTAAGTTAGTGTCGTTGTAAACATGTTGAAATGCTGGCGAGATTGGAAGTGATACCACTAAAATTCCAGTGAATTGCAAAAATTATGCCAAGTAACAACCTTTATTGTGTTAGTTCTAACTCACCGCGTGTTAGTCCTAACTCACCGCGTGTTAGTTCTAACTGATCGCGTGTTAGTTCTAGTTCTAATTCATGACTCTTAGGCTCTTGTGTTAGTCCTAGCTCACCGCGTGTTAGTTCTAATTCTAATTTATGGCTCTTGGGCTCTTGTGTCACTGTCAGTCCTAACTCACCGCGTGTTAGTTCTAACTCACCGCGTGCTAGTTCTAGTTCTAATTCATGGTTCTTGGGCTCTTGTGTTAGTTCTAACTCATCGCGTGTTAGTTCTAACTCAATGCGTGTTAGTTTAACTTACCGCGTGTTAGTTCTAATTCTAATTCATGGTTCTTGGGCTCTTGTGTTAGTCCTAACTCACCGCGTGTTAGTTTTAACTCACCGCATGTTAGTTCTAGTTCTATTTTTCACACTATTAACTAACAAATATGTAGGGTCCTTTATTGAAAATTTTCGACGTGAAAATGTGAGTCACGAAAATCAGGATATCACAAAAATGGACATAAAATTGAATACTATTTATTAAAATTAAATCACATGTAAATACATGTTCACATCATCACCAAAAAATGCACAACGACACAAGAAACAATATCTAAACACCTCCAAAATCTCACTGCGTAGCAATGCTTATCAAACTAAACGACTTGCTAATCAACAATCTGAATCGATCCTTGGGTTTCTGCTTCTTGAATGTCCTTGACAGCTTCAAACCTTCATCGCTAGCTTCGGGGTGGCCGTCGAGCACCGCGATGCGGCGCGCGCTGACTGCCGTACTCCTTGAAAACTCTGCGGATGACAGTGACGATCAGGTCCTTGAAGTCGACGAGCAGTCGAATCGGGCTGGGACTGTAGACAACGTTGACGGTGAACTCGAAGGCGAGGCGGAGAGCGGTAGCGACGAACTCCGGCGTAGTCGAGGGCGAGGCGAGGAGCGGCGACGAGCTACAGCGACGAGGTCGGGCGGAGGAGAGGAGGGGAGGCGGCAGCGAACTCTAGGGGAGGCTTGAGGGCCTGGGCGGAAGCAACGACGGCGAGGAGGGCGAGGGATGAGCTTGAGAAAGCCCTTGGTTTTAGAGAGGGGAGAGAGAGAGAAAGAGGAGATGAGAGAGCGCTGGGTTTGAGGGATTGAGGAGAGGGGATAATGACATTTTGGGGATTTAGCTTAGTTGACATGTAATAATTGCTAAAAATAGGCTGCAGCATAAAATGTCATATTTTAAGGGGCTGATCCACATGGGGGGATGTTGAAGGGGCTGCAACACATGAAGTTTCTGCTTTTGGGGCCCTGACACAATTTTTCCTATTATTATTATTGTGTTACTATATGTATATGGTAAATGGTAAACAAATAGGGTAAAAATTTTCCACTTGTATTATACATTATTTACCATAGTGTAGATAGATGCTATGCGGATGTTGAAGTATATATCTATTGTAGCAATAGTTTTGGTTACTAACATGAACCTGTACTCTTGTACTTTGTATTAATTTTTGTACCAGGACAAAATAGGGAACTCATACTAGGAGTTTATTTTGTTGGCTAATTTCTCTTCTATTCTACTATTTATTTATTACCTACTGAGGGTGAATGGAGGAGTGGGGAAAGGAAGCAAAAAGGTTCACCTTGTTTGGGAGTTCTTTTTAAAGGAAATGGAAGTGTAGGGAGGTGACAAATTCACCTCACTAAACTTCCAATCAATATGATTTGATTTCCCCCGAAATTGGGGCGTAATGGAGGTGAAAATTTTGAAACATTATGGTATGAATCTGGCGGCTAATGAATGATTCCCCTCCATTCCCTTTATCAAACTCTCAAATACACCTCTTCCCTTTCTTTCACTTCTCATTCCCTATTATCTCCTCTTCTTTTCCCTTTCCCTCCATTAGTAAACTCCCAAATATAGTGTAAATTGTACAGTAAACACATAGGCGAAAATGCCATCACTATTTCTATTACTCGGAAGGAAGTCAAGGAAATGATGCAATCTTGTCAGTACCAGATTAATTGTGTGGCCATGAACCATGGTTTACTAGAAATTTTTTCTCTCTCCATATTCTAGTGTTTCCAGTGGTTGCATTTCACAACCTGGCTTTGACCTCCTTACGAAGTATGAGCACGAGCACAAAGGTTCCCAGGAAGTGCTACACATGAATTCTATAGTTGAGAAATAGCAATCCTGACATAACCATTATTGATGGAATATTTTTTAAGACCCTCTTCCTTTATTTTGGTTTTCTGGGAGAAACATGTTCTTGTTTAAGTTATATCATGATTTCCTTATGTGTCTTCACAACTTCTACCAAGTAGGACTGGAATGTGTGGGGTCGAGTTCAAGTCAGGTTCAAGCTAATTGACTTTTGTGATTTGGCTTTTTCCACACCCAACCCACGTGTGGGTCCCCGTTGTTTGATTCATACCAACTAGGAGGCTAGAAGGTCAACCTCTTGACTGGATGTTTGAGACATATTTGCATCATATAATTGCAAATCCCCACCTGGTAGAGCCGATGCATATGAACATTCTTCAACCAATATGTAACCATTAGAAGAGAAAGGAAATGGTTTTAATTTAATTGAGAAGATGATCTTTAACAGTGCTAAATGGAAGAAAACAGTTCATGTTGCCAATTATAGAAGTTTGAGACAAAGTCTTGTCGTTCTTGTGGAAAAAATCATTGCACGAAAACAATATCAGAGAGCTGGCATTTTCTTCAATCGAACTCACCAGAGACCTATGATTCTATAGAGCTGGATTAGACTGAATGAGACACACGCTCAACTGCTAACACTCAAGTCATATTACCTGCAGACATCATATCAGCAGTATTTTTTAGAATTCTGTGCACCTTCAGCTCTAGTAGCATTGATTTGTTCCTGTTATGAGATCTTAACTTGGATCTGTACCTATTTGCTTGTTTTCAACCTCTCTTGTCTACCTACCCACAAGTGCATGCTATGGTAATCACATCATGCATCTTTGTGAAAGAACTTTTTAATTAGTGTATTTCTCCTTGCAATCTTGAGATAGGCTCAATTCAAGCCGAACCAACATGTCACACTCTACTGTAGGATAAACTCAAATGCTACTACCCATTAGAAAAGAAAAACATTTAAGAACAATTGTTGTTCTTGCTTTCTTGGGTTTCAAAAATTCACATTTGTAAATATAGTTCATGTTTGTATGTTGTGTAGGTGAGCCTCACATGAGCTTCAGGATTATAGCGAAGAAATTAAAATTAAGAGCAATTAGTTAGGTGGTCTTTCTCACTTGATGGTTTTTGTGTCCTTCTGATTCATGAATGAATAATCTGTAATTCCAGAAGCTAAATGCCTTTCTTTGAGCAAAGGTTGTAGCCTGGCCTTGAATCTATGACCTTTCATAATGCGATCCCTTTTTTGCCCACTGCAATATGTTCGTTATTAGTTATTGCTTTTACTTTGCATACTTCATGTGAAACAAGTTTTTGGGGTATGTAATTGCAACTGTGCATATCTGTATATCTACCAAGATGCATTCTAATAAACATGGTATTGTATTACAGTATTTGCTTTCATCTTCAATGGACAAAACAGTTAGGCTGTGGCACATGTCTAGCAATTCTTGCTTGAAAACTTTCTCACACAGTGACTATGGTAATTATTATCTATTCTGTCTGAAATTCATTCCTCTCTCTGTTAGCTTGTTTCTGAGATACAGTATAAATGATGCCCTATTCTGATGCAGTAACATGCATCCAATTCAATCCAGTTGATGATAGATACTTCATTAGTGGATCCCTGGATGAAAAGGTCCGCATCTGGAGTATCCCAGATCGACAAATTGTGGACTGGAATGATCTTCATGAAATGGTTACAGCTGCTTGTTATACACCAGACGGACAGGTGTTATGTTTGATTTAGTGATGATTTTCAGCCTTTACTTTGCAACTGTTACAAGTTTGAGAGTGTATTTTGTTGAGTTCTATTATCCCTATTTTTCACTTTTTTTTCTATTTTTTCCTAGGGCGCACTAGTGGGTTCACATAAGGGAAGTTGTCATCTTTATGACACATCTGGTATGAGACCATCTCTCCTCTCTCTCTCTCTCTCATATGATTTTACTCTATAATCTAGAAACTGAAAATTTTATTTCTTACCCAGATAATAAGCTCCATCAGAAAAGTCAAATTGACTTGCAAAACAAGAAAAAAAAGTCCAGTCATAAGAAAATAACCGGCTTCCAGGTATTTTCAACTGAGATTCAACCAGTTCTTTACTATATAGAATTATCTTTCCTCAGGTCATTTTTTTTCTTCACATATGAAAATTCTCAGCTGTTAGAAGCATAGAACTTGTATGTAACTGAATATCGTTATATTGCTGATGAGTTTCGTTGAACAGTTTGCTCCTGGTAGTTTGTCCGAAGTCCTCATCACATCTGCAGATTCCAGAATTCGGGTGGTTGATGGTGCTGAGCTAGTACACAAGTTTAAAGGTAAAGCGCACATAAATATCTGTTTTTTTTGTTATGTGATGTTTCCTCTTTTTCACTTTGGTGATTGTCCACAAATTTATGGATGTGCATGTTATAAAGACAAACTAATAGCATATGTTTCTGGTATGAGTGGAACTTGAGTAATTAAAAAGTGAAACAGATTATTTTTTTTCCTTCACTTTTTTTGGGTTAGCGTTGCTTTCTGTTTTCTTTCTTCTGTGGGTTGGAGGGACATTTTTATTATATGAATTAGGGAAGGATCTCTATATGCACAGGTACTTTCGGCAAGAAATTTGGGGGCACGATATGGGCATTTGATGTCAGGTTGGTTGAATTGAAATATATGGTGCATTGTTTTGTTCGCTTTTCGGGATTATGCTCCTTAACCTAACCGGTCTTAATTTTTGTGGCAATCATGAGTTAAGAATAACGTGATCCTTGTGCAACTAGGTTAGTTCTGCAATCATGGCTCTGGCTATCATCATCAAAGAACTAAAGTTTTTAATGTCACAGATTTAAAACAATTTAGTACTAATTAAGGTCTAATGATTTAATGTTGCGACCGTTATGTAGTTTTATTTAAATGTCAGGGATAGTCTGCTAAAAAGGATCTCTTCTTTACATATTATTATTTTTCATCTTGCTATTTAGAGTTTTATGCAATTACACCTTTAAGAACACAAGTAAAGTTGATGATCTTGTTCCTGTCTTCTATGTATGAATGAGTAAAATAAAATAAGCACGATGCACATGGTTATTGCTAATTGTGCAATGTGAAAAGCGGAAGTTGTTCAGGTAAATACATTCTTCAATAGTATATTCACTTTCAAAGTCATGCATGATAGCAATATAAAATCAGGCACAATGGGTAGTGTGGTCCTAAGCTAAACCTTGTAAACATTAATCCATAATGCCTTTCATATCCTCTTAGCCTTTATCCTACTGTAGGTTTTACAAAGAAGAACTCCCAGTCCCATGTGACAATTCTATCCAGAAGGTATGCATAACACTTAGACCATGTCCTTCTGCAGTGCTCAAGGTCAACAGAGTAATAGGAACAACTTTTAATCTGTTATGTGCCCAAACGATTATGTAATCAATCAGTTCTTGCCAGTATGACGGCTGCCTAATAACAATATTAAGCTAAAAGCCTTGAAAAAATGAGCACCTAAAGGAAAAAGGACCATATGCTGATAGTGAACAGCTGTCCTGTTTCTCATTTTCCATGCCAGTTACTGTTTATTTGTTACCTGCACCTGCTTTGAGTAACAGGCACACTCCTGGTTTTCTGGTTTCCTTGACCACTTTCCGCACAAGTTATTTTATTCTTTTCACCTGCCTCGTGCAAATCCATTATGAAAACTGTTCATGTTTGAGCCATACTCTATTTCCCCTAATCTGGAATTGCTATGCTACCGAGTACATTAGCGGGTATGGGATTCGCAACAAACTTCATGGACACTTCTTGAATATATGCATGCATTTATTACAACATGTACTCAATTATATGATATATGTGTTAATTTAAAACACTTGTCAAAGACTTCCTGGACGTAGAGCTTACACTTCACATCCGTCATTTGAAACTAATGAGATACGGGTCGGATTCGTTTCAGTCCATACCCAAGTTTAAAACTATGTAGTTAATGGGTCGTTTAGATATCTAGTAAAAAAAATGTGTAGTTTATAATTCACAATAATCAATATAATAAAAGAAACTCAAAAATGTGATTGGAATTTTAATTCTAATGACACATGAAGGGGGAAATTTTTATCTTATGTACAGTATTAATTCAATATATATATGTAGTCGTGTCCCCGTACCCTACATTTTACAGTTTTGCCGTGTCCCGTACCCGTACCCGCACCCGTACGGGTACCCGTACCCGTTTCCATGCAACTTAGGAGTGTGTTTGGTAACCAAAGTGTTTTTTTTTTAAAAACACCATACCATGGTGTTTATTTTTCAAACGTGTTTTCAAAACACCATTTTAAAAGTTAGCATATGATACACACCCAACCAATTAAACCTTACTCTCGCCCGTTGCCGCTCCCCACCACCAACCACTTGTCGGCCGTTAGTCGTCACCGGCC
>NC_033794.1:18722662-18778788 GCF_001876935.1 Asparagus officinalis | reverse complement strand
CGGGCGGTGGCGGTCAACCACCATTCGAGAGATTTTTTCAATGCCTATAATTCAAATGATAGTAAAAAAATTCTAATACGTCACCACCATCATGAAACAATGATGAATAATTGTTCAACATGTTTTAATGACATTGATAATATATATATGCATTAGGCTCAAAATGTATTTTAGTGACATTTAATATAATATACATTAATTTTAAAACACATCCCGATATTACCCACCACGATCGTTCCACATCCATTGGGCCAAACGATCTCGAAACCTTGACATCTCACGAAGGTGCTCTAGGCTGATTGACCGAGATGGTTTGTTGTTCTTGTGCAGTCATGTCATCTTCTTCAAGCTCCACATCTTTATTTTCAAACTCGATAAATAATGGATCTCTAGAATCATGCATTCGAATCACGTTGTGAATAACTCAACATGCTAATGCTATATATTTTTGTTTTCTCAAACTATATGAAGGCATATCTCTTAAAATTAAAAATCTTTTTTTCAATACCCCAAAGCATCGTTCTATAACATTCCTTAATGACGAATGCAAATAATTGAATAGTTCTCTAGTACCTTGCGGTGGAAGATTATGCCGTCAATAATCATTCAAATGATATCGCTCTCCACGATACGGTGAAAGAAAACCCGACATATTGGTATATCCAGAGTCAACCAAATAATACTTTCTTGCAGGGGGCATAGGGAATTTATTTGCGGGATTGCTAATGCACTCTAAGGAAATTCTTGAATCATTTGCACTTCCTTCCCATCCACGCATAACAAATGTGAACCGCATATCAAAAGAACAAGCACACATCATATTCATTGTCGGTACAATTTTCTTTCCACGATATGGAACATGACTATCTTGCGGCACACAACCTGAAACATGAGTTCCATCTATACCCTTACACAATTCTGTCATGTTATATATATGTATATATATTACTATTAGAATGATAGTAAAAAAATTCACATACTTAATGTAGGAAGGCATATATACATACCTTGAAATAAGGATAATACTTTGTGATATATGATATCTCTGTTGGAGTTGCATCGTATGATGGAGGGACGATCACATATTTGGTTAGAGAGCAAATTGCATAAAGGACCTTCTTAAAATATGTAGAGATGGTCTCTAATGAGTGCTGAAAACGATCCGCGGCCATACATTGGCGTTCATTAGGAGAAAGCACAAATAAAAAGATTGCTATTTGTTCTTGAATCGTCACATTTCTAGAATGTTTTAATTTTCCAATTCTCTTTAACTCTTCACAAAGGTTAATAAATGCTTCTTTTTTCATTCGGAAGAGGTCAAAACAAGTACCCGGGTGACCACCTAGAACCTCAATCACCCAATCATGCCCACATAATTTTGAAATCCTTTATGGTCGAGGCTGCTCCATAAAAGATCCATTAAACTTCATAAATGCATGAATGGTTAATAACACTTGAAATTGCTCCTCATCTGAATCAAAGTCTGATGATAGTTGATAATCATCTGTATCTGTATTGCCATCCATACCTACAAAAAACAAATAAAATTATAATTGAACACTATTGAAAATATAGTCTTGCATAATAAAATTTACATAAGGCATGAAACACATGTTAACAACATGAACAAGTAATACCAACAACGTTATGGAAATACAAATATATAGGTTAAAAAACTAACACAAATACACCCAAAAATCTTCAATCTACTATAACACAAGCATAATTTAAATACACACAAAAGTCCTTGACCTACTAGAATCAAACATATAGAAACACACACAAAGTCCTTGGCCTAATAGAAACAAACACAAACATAAACAAATACAAATTTCTTCGAAACAAACATAAACAACATTAATGTAGATTTAACA
Organism: Asparagus officinalis; assembly: GCF_001876935.1. Taxonomy (NCBI): domain Eukaryota; kingdom Viridiplantae; phylum Streptophyta; class Magnoliopsida; order Asparagales; family Asparagaceae; genus Asparagus; species Asparagus officinalis. Next base: position 18,776,914 of record NC_033794.1, on the reverse strand, counting down.
CCCAATCCTTCTTTCTCTCGCTATGCATGGCTAAAAACATGGTTCTCCATGATGCATCATCATGCAAAATATGCGCGGCCTTGGAAAACTGAGTTGAGTCAACATCGGGTAAAGCACTAAGTGCAGTGATGCATTGAACCATTCCTTGTTCTTCCTCAGAGCTTCTTCCTCTCCTTCCACTAACATGACTATCTGCAGTAGTCGAACTCATTTTCCTCTCCCTCCACTCCATTTTCTTCCTAGAGTTTTCTCCCATCGAGGTTAAAGCTTCAACCATTGCTAATTGGATTTGCTGGTTCAACGTTACACGTTTGTTTGCCACTTTTGCCTTTTTCTTAGCTCGAGATGACTCAACATCTTCCTCATCTTCATCTTCTTCTTCCTTATCATCTTCACTAATGGTAGGACTTTTAGTAGAGGGATGAACATGATCACCAGTAGCAGTTGTATCACCAAAAATGATGTACAACTTGTCATAACCTTTGTAACCCTTCTAAAATATCTTGCGTACTTGTGCGTTTACGTAAAACAAAAAATAATAATGCATTCAAACTCACATAATAAAACTAATAAAAATTGCATTATTCAATGAGTATTACTGCATACAACTTAGTCCACACATCTTCCGTTGCAGATATTTGACCGGTGCTCGTAGTATACCCAATTGTCGTATCCGTCAATATAATTTTTAAATTTCTCCATCTTTGTCTCAATTGGTTAAACTTATTTTTCATTTGGTCATGAGTGTATTCTCTCCATGTCTTCTTTTTCAACTCATGCTCCATGAATTTCCAAGAGGATCTAGTAAATGTAGTTGTAAGCCTATTTTCCTTTTTCACTTCTTCCTCCATCAAGTCTATGAAATAAAGCTCCACATTTTCAGACCAAAAAACATATCCTTTTGAAGGGGAAATCTCCACCGCTTCGTTAACATCACGATTTTCACTTGACATCTATTACATTCACAACAACATGAAACCAAAAAGGCTAATCAAATAAGAGAGTATAACTAAAATCAAATAAAGCACAAGGCATACAAATAGAGCATAAGCAATTTTTTTTTTTAAAATTTGATTGAATGCATGTATATATAACTTGCACGAAGAAAAGACAACAATTGAAATTAGACCATATTGGATATAAACTCTAAAAGTTATTGAAAAAAATTAAATCCTAGAAACAGCAGCTACCCAGTTACATATTTTATCCAAGTAAGAATCTCCTTCTGGGTTTTCTCTTTCATGTAATTCAAGGAATATTATACATGAAATTTCGATATGGCATGTTTACTCTAAAATTAACAACAAAATACAAAAATTATAATTCTATGACCAAATATAGAGCAATAGAATGAAACCTCATACTATGTAACTTCTAAAATTACGAAGAAATAGAATCCTATGTTCCAAAAAAACAATAACCATAATTGCATGAAAAATAGTTAAAATCTCCATTTGGGTTTTCTTGTTTCTGTAATTTGTAAGAAATACTGTAAAATTTCATGTTGATATGTTTACTCTCGAATTAAACGCATACACAAGTGGTAACTCTAGAACCAAAACATAAGAATTATTCCTCTACAAACTCAAACAAATTATTGACCAAAAATTATACAGACAAATCCACAAACAAAACCAAGAAATCTCAAACAATCTACATGAACATAGAGATTAGCAAAATTCAAACCCATCAAGTGAAAAAGTAAAACCTTTTATGGAGTGTACAGTATATTGTTTATTGAAAAGATAAAAAAATTACCTCTCAAATTTTCAGGGGAAGAACAGTATATTTATCGGTGGCTGGGCGACGTGTTGGGGGTGGTGATCGACGGGTTGGAGGCGACGGGTCGGGGGCGGCGATTTCGGTGTGACGGTGATGGTGTTAGTGTTGAGGGAGAGAAAAGGGGGGGGGGCGGCTTGGAGTGGCGGCGATGGTGTTAGGGTTGAGGGAGAGAAAGATGATCGGTTGGTTTGGGGGGATAAATAAGCCACGAGAATCTCAAAACACCTAAAATGTGTTTTGAGATAAGCGTTAGATTTTTAGGTTTTGTATATGGTCAGCTCAAAAAAACACTCTAGTTGCCAAACATGTTTCATAGATTTTTTGAAAAAAAGAAACAGAAACAGAAAAAACACTCCAGTTGCCAAACACTCCCTTAACATTTCATGTTTAGAAATGCTATCAGTTAAGAGTACTCGTTTAAAAATTTTTTTATTTCCCAATGGTATATGCAAAATGACTGTTTTATTGGTCTCTTTGTCTCTCTCTCCATTATTTTTACATCCAGATGATAGAAACTAATCCTATGAGTACATTATGGGATACTTGTAGCATTACTCTTTCATGTTAGCAAATCTCCTATTAGGACGAGAGGGTTCATCTTAATTGATCAGATTACATAAACCCCTTACGACTTTCCCGCAAAGTAGTCTAGAAATAACTGTTGCAATATTAACAGAAGAATTGGCAGTTTGTGAGGAATCACTTCACCTTCTTTTCTTTTTCAACTTCTGCCAACTCGAATTCACCTAATTCCATTTTATGTCTAGAGAAAATATGAATGCATGTACTATTATCATTGCCTTGTATTATGCCAGCAGTTGCTTAGTTTAGCTCCCATTATGTGAGACACAACATTTGGCGTGATGCCTTTCAAAGAATCACTGAGATACCTATGAAATCCTACACAGGTGCTTGTTGAGTGCATTGAGTTGATAGATAGCGATCTCCTCTTGTTTCATTTTTCCAGGGTTTCGGAACACAAGCAGCCAAATTTCAGCCTCCTTGACGACAAATGGAAAACACATCGTATGTGCTAGTGAGGACTCTCACGTCTACATTTGGAGACACGATTCTGATGCCCAACCAAACAGAAGCAGAGCAGTCTCTGTAACCCAATCCTATGAACATTTCCATTGTCGGGATGTTACAGTGGCTATTCCTTGGCCAACAAAAACTCAAACAACCCAGAGCAATTCTCACGACAGCTCACCATTGTCATCATCATCATTCAATACTAGCATCAACCCCTTTGGTGATAGAATCACAGCAACTTGGCCTGAAGAGAAGTTTCTTACTCCACCAGACCCTAGCAGTCTCAGCAGCAGCATTGATCTCAGTAATGGGGTGATGCAATTGAAAAGGCGGTCTGCATGGGGGATGGTGATTGTGACTGCTGGAAGAGGAGGCAGGATCAGAACATTTCAAAATTTTGGCTTTCCGTTTTAGTTTGGAGGATGGAAATTGCTAAGTAACTGTTAGTCTGGTCGAGTTGCTGCTCATGCTATTCTCGTTTTGTGAATAGATAGATTAGTATATGGTGAGTGATTGGAACTGTTACAAAGATATGCATGTTGCTATTCAACTTGGGGAAAAAAATTCTATAGAGGGTCCTCTGTAGAAAATCATATAAGGAGGTAGGAGAATTTTACAAGTCTCTCAACTCTGAACTTAGGTAAGGGACTCTTTGATCCCTATAAGATTTTCTATAGAAGGCCATGCTTAGGATTTCCTTTTCCTTCCAATTTTTCAAAATTGGTCTCATTTGCAGTGCCGGGAATTTCCCAGCTCCAAAACTTGACACATCGTTCTATAACTGCAGGGGGCTTTCTATGAGCGAAGTGTAGATTGAAGAGGATGCTTAAAAGCCTTATGAGACCTCAGGTGAATTCGTTTTACAAGTACAACTTCTTACTATAATTTTGGGGCATGCAGTTTTCAGTGTGCCATTATTTTTTGATATTCTACATTTGTTTTTTCTGTTTATATTGTTCATGTAAGTATAACATCTTTAATGCAATGAAAGAAGTTACAGTTTCTAGGGAGTTTTGCCTCTGTTCAGTGCCTAAAGTAACGTGTTTCTCAAAGCAATTAAGAAATGCTTGATACATCAATAAGATTGTAGGCAACAGACAAATTCACATAAATGAGAAACTAGGGTAAGACCAAGTACAATTTTACTAGGAACTTTTATTAGCTGTTGAGATTCATTTGAAGCATCAATCTCCATCATCCCATTCTAACAATTCCAGTAACTGCCACATTGAACCAATGAATCCTGACCCCAAATCGACAAATGAATCCTGACCCCAAATCAGACCATTCTCATAACCATTCATCAAATTTATCATACTTTCTTCACTATTAAAACTATATATCGAAGAGTTTGAATTCGAGGAACTGCAATCTGTATAAAAATCCTCAGGAGCAGACATTTACAGACGAATCTGAGGCTGTAACAGAACTTTTACCTTGATCAATGAAGGTGGATTGGTTTGGTGCAACTGTAAGGATTATAATTACAGTTTGTATATGACTGAAAATATTTGGACCGTTCAGTAATTTTAACTAAAAGTTGAGTTTAAATTACTCTAATTGACAGAAGTCTAAAACTTTGATGCCTAGAACAGACGTCTAGAGGTACAAATGGAACTATAAACACACAAGTTTAAAATTGAATGATACAAGTACAACTACAACACTAATTGTAAATGACAAAACTTTAGAATTGAAATACACAGCTACCACTATGATTGTACAGTCCATAATTGTTTTACGATCAATCCCCTAGCAGAAGTTCAAACTGATACTTGAAAACAACACAGACAACTAGAATTATAATTTCAAATTGTAAAATTTAAAAACTGAATCAAACAACTACAACAACTACCTGTAGTACTTTCTGTTGAATGCAAACCAAACAGTTCCTACTGAACTACAGAGAAAATTGATGATTTGTATTATGTATACCTGTGACAACTCTTGATTTGGGTTGAGACCCTTTTTAATTTTTAGACTACTAGCAATCTGGCAAGAGTATGCAGATGAGGAGGAGATTAGAGAAGACGGAGATTAAATAAGACTAGCTCTGTTTTGTTGATGTTTGAGTTCAGAGTGAGGGAGCATGACAAAGAGAAAGAAAGATTTTGTAATAGAGTTGCACTCTTTTCTGAACGTTGTTGGTGTTGCTTATTTATGGACAAGTTTTTTGCTTAAGAGTTAAGGTGATAGTGTGAGTACACGACAATGAAGAGCAAACACGTACATCAAATTGAAAGGGACAGGGGTGATCGGTAACTAAGGAATGTCTGCAAATTCTACCTGTCAAAATGATTAGCTAATTTTGTGATCTCTTCATTCTTAGCGTTGGGACTTCGATGATCTTTGAATTTGTATTAATTATTAAATCTGGTCCCAAAAGAGCACTAACTTATATCTTGTTATGGGGAAAGGCTTAATTTCACCCAAATACCCTATAGTTTCTCCTACTTTTCACTTATATACCCTCACTTGTTTTTGGCAGCGCTTATATACCCTTGAGTTTATAAAATTTGGACTTATCTACCCTCATCTTTTTGCAGCACTTATATACCCTAAAGGTTTTAAAACTTGCACTTAAATACCCTATAGTTCTTAAAAGTTGCACTTAAGTACTCTTAAATTTATGGGACTTACACTTAAATACCCTCAAGTTTGCATAGCTGAGGGGTATTTAAGTGCATTTTACTTTAAGGTATTTAAGTGTAAGTTTTAAAAACTTTAGGGTATATTATTACTGCCAAAAGAAGTAAGGGCATATAAGTGCAAGTTTTAAACACTTTAGAGTATAAAAGTGCTGCAAAAACAATTGAGGGTATATAAGTGTAAAGTAGGGAAACTGTAGGGTATTTAAGTGCAATTAAACCTATAGAAAATGAAGGAGGGTTTTGTTGATATTTGGTCCTTTGCATCTCTAGTTTCCTATTAGTTATTTCAAATTAGCTCCTTTTTTTAGTAAAATGGTGAGTGACTACCCTTGTGTGCCGTTGATAAGAGTTTAACGAAACAACTCACAAGATGACAATAAAGAAAGTAAAAAAAGCCACAAACAAAAGAAGACTAAGCTAAACTGTGGCAAAACAAAAAGAAAACAACCCGACTATAATCAATCACAAAAATAACGGAAGAACAATCGTACAGAGCTTAATGGAAGAGTATCAGCCTTTATTTCAAATTAGTTCCTTGTGTCGATAAACTCATGAAAAAAAAACTAAAAGAGTTTTATTGTTTATTTTGCTTTAGGGCACAGGAGTACTACAATTAATTGGATGAATACTTGGGGTGCATACAAAATATCCATATTCAAGGAAATATCCGAATTTGTATTCTTTAGGATATGGATAGTTGGATATGATTACTAAAATCTATAACCAATGGGATATAATCACAGATATGGTTGTGTAGATCTGAAATATCGAAATATAAATTGGTCATACTGTTGCAACAGTTTAATCCTTTGATTAATGGATTTGTGGTTAATTTTGATGATCCAGATATCTCATATTAGCTTTTCAGGTATTACAAACATATTAATGAACTCTCTAATATCATATAAACCATATATATATTCCAATATAAATTGTGTCCACATGTCTATCCGCTTATATATTCACATGCAAATCCATATATGTACCCGATTTTAGCGGATATTGATATGAAATTTTCATACCGAGACATATATGTATCCATATTCGTGATTGATAAGTGAATATATATATGGTAAGTATCATATCTGAGCCATATCTGGACCGCATGCACCTCTAATGAATACTCATACGAAATGCTTTCATTCATTGCCTCAAACATATGATACATTGTTTAAATTTAGCATTTCATCTTCTTTGGTTTGTAGAGACATACTCAATCAAAGAAGCTACTTGATGATGTGTGGTTAAAGTTGATGCTTAGCAGTGATGGTGAGATTGAGGACCAAGAAATTCATGCAGGAAGGCACCTTCGAACTGCTGCTCTAGCTCAGGTACCTAATTATAACCATATGATCAATGATACTTGATAAATAACAAAAATGATTATTCCTAAGTACTGCATCTTCAATACTTACTCTGAATGGAGGTTGGTCATGTTTCTTTATTTTTCCTAAAGATTGTACACTTAATAATTAATTTTATTTATCCTCTTCTCCACACACCCTTTTCTAGTGCAGGATGATTCTTGACCCTTATCGCTCAAATTTAAATTGTAATAACACACAAGTTGATCTTCTTAACTATCAACTAGTGTTTCGGTTTCTATGACAAGTAACTGCCTCAGCTATTCTAAATAATGAATTGATGACAATGTTTCCACTGGTGCTAAAATGTGTTCCCTCTTCTGTTGGTGCCTCTTTAAAGTTGCTCTTGGCCAACATTTAAAAGATCAATAAAACTGTTAAAATTCTCTAGCCTTAATGATATATATTTTTGATTTCTCAGGAACGAGTTGCTCAAGTGAAAAAAGACAAAGGGCATCAGCGACAAAGTCAGAGGAAGGAGAAGGTAACTGCTCTTCGTAATTACCCTTTTAACATGTATTTTATTTTAGTCATACAATACATATCATTTGCCACAAATTATTTATAATATTTTATCATATGGCTCTTCCTTCTACTATTTTAGGTGATAAAATGATAGCTGAAAGATATTTTGCTTGTATGGTTTGCAGAAACAGTTGCATATAGCTCTAGCAAAAGAAAGTTGGATGAATTGACCATAAAAAAAAAACATCGCAAAAAACGAGATCTGGAGAGTTATGGCAACTTGTTGAAAGCTGTACAGCTTGTTGCTTGTTTCTTAGACCAAAAGTTCTGGATTCAAAAGGAATCACTGAGGATCTAGCAAGTTATACTTTCCTTAGTAGCCCATGTTTGAGTTGTTTCTTTTTCTTTGTTCCATTTACCATATGGTTCTCGAGTAAATTTTTTTTGGAATTATACAGTTAGTGAATGGTAAATTAAACATTATTTCGGCTTTTAGAGGGCAAGCTTGCCGAGGTGGCCCACCATCATGCATGCGTTACTTTCAAGTGCAGTTCCTATCAGTATTGAAGCACAACAATAATTGCACTGACAACAAATAAGGACCATTTATGATATTGTTGTTTTGAAACTACTACCCCTATAGTTTCATTATTGCTGATGGGCTCTCTGGGTTAAATTTTTTTGGCTCTTTTACTCTTGGTGAAGGTTTAGGAGTTATTGCCCCAGCGCAAGATTAGTGAGTCTATTTAAGGGTAAAGGAGCCAAAAATTTAACCCAGATGAACTACCTGCAACAATGAAACTACCCAATAAGTTCAAAACAATGACTAGTACAGGAGGGTCTATCTGCCACTAATCCTTTCTTCATTCAAACTGCTCCGACCTGGATCTCCTTTGGTCTTTTTCGAAAATGGACCACCAGAGTCGGCACCAAACCCACAAGCAATCCGAATCCTGCTACTCCGCTCACCACACAGGCCACCAGAATCATTGTCCTCACCCACCCGTTAACCTTTTGCTGGTGGAGCCGCGGTGATGGTAGGGCCCACTTTGGTGTAGTCGAGTTCTTGGCTACTGGAGCTCTGTTGCCACCGAAGAAGGCCACCATTGCTGGAGAGATTGCTGCAGTTCCATGGTCGTTGTGAGCCGGACTGTGCTCCGATGGTTCAGTGGCTATAGACTCTAGACATTGCAGAGAGAGAATTGAGAAGATGACGGCTACTGCTAAGGACATTTTGTGTTTGTGGAGGACTCTCATCTGAGTTCTCTTTGGCTTTATCAGTGAAGGAAGCTGCAGCTTTTCTACTTGTCATGCTCTGGCATTGATTAAGACATCCTACCTAATTAAACTTATAGTAGATGCTTAAAGTTTGTTGTTTCCATAATTGATATCAGCAGGGTTAGACTGCGACTGCCTTTTGTTTTGCTTTTTAGATCCCCAGAGTTCAAAAAGTTTGTAGGCTGGATTTTTACCTAGTGAATTATTGAGACTGGATTCCTCTTCCATTAATAAAAATTGCAAGCTAAATCTAAACCTATCAGATTTAAAAAAAAAAGCCTAACGCATAATTTTCTCCACTAATTTATCTTCTTTTTCCTTCAGTAGAGATATTCTTTGCATGATCTCACAATCAATTGTGAGAAAATCATGTAAGAGTAAACCGTTTTAATGATCATCCTGTCGATTTTTTTTTTCAGTGGAGAATTTCTCTGCTCATCAATCATCATGAGAAAATCATGTACAGTAATCGACTAGTATCCCATGTTAGCCATCGATGGTTGGATCTACTACCGGATCTTTCCACTCAGAAATATTGAGCTTTTGTGATGAGTGAAAAAGGCGAAAAAAAGAAGTTTTTGAGTGGGTCACACCACACTTTATCACCAAAAAGTTCTTTTCAACAGTGTAATGCACTAGGTAGAAGACCAATTTCGAAACGCGATAATTTTACCTTTTACCACTAACACTTTGTATGGATACTTTACAATTTTTGCTTTCATGACAGGAGAATCTTAGTCAGGATACTCGTACATCCAATAGTCCATGTCACCCATACAGGAGGACTCAATCCTTTTAACAAAAATCTCAAAATCTTGAAATTTAAGGTCCACTTAAGACCGTTGAGCAGGGAGCATATTCACACAGCCGTTGTACTGAACCCAGTGGAAATAGATAAGTTAGATCATAGCTTAATAAGTAAATGGCATTTCAACCCAAACAATCTTTATAAAAATTTTATCATAAAAGCCCTTAATTAATCGAGATACTATGAATTTCTTGTCAATTAACTATTTTCTTTTGTTTATGCTTATGAGATTGTATTAAACTTTACTTGGTATCAATTGGCTCCAACAGTTCTAACTAGGGGTGCCAAACCGTATCCGTATCCAAGGAAATAACTGTAACTGTATCCATTAACGGATACTTAAAGGATACAGATATGATTACTCAAAGCTATAACTAATGGGATATGGTTACGGATATGGTTTTCTAGTGAGATATCCGGATCCATATCAGAAATATCCGAATACATATTAGTCATACTCTTATGGTAGTTTTAATTTTTAGATTATGAATTTGTGGTTAATTTTGATGATCAAAATGTCTAATCTTAGCTTTTTCAGTTATAATTAACATATTAACTAAAACATATTAACTAACTCTTTTGTATCACATGAACTATATTTTTCTGAATACTATCTAATTTTCTCATATCTGTTTTGTATCCGCATGCATATCCGTTTATATTTCCGCATGTATATCTGTACCCATATTCAATTTTAACAGATATGAATATAAATTTTTTTTACCGAGGTATATCCATATCTTTATCTGTACTCAAGATAGGAAGTAGATATAAATATGATAAGTATCATATTCAAGTTATGTCCGAACCAAAGAAGTTACCTCTAGTTCTGACCATTGGGGCGTGTTTTTAACATATTTTCATTCTTTTTAAAAATTAAATTAATAAAAGTACTTGCCCAAATGGTTTAAACTATGGGAGCGGCTTTTAGAACCATAGGGGATAAACGCATTTTGTACCAATAGGCTTTTCTTTAGCCCTGACGGTGGTAACTAACATACGATTTTTCTTTAGCCCTGACGGTGGTAACTAACATTCGATTGCCGCAAGGGTTACAACTACCGCGGCATTGTTGTAGTTCCAGTTACAACTGTAAGTGAAAAATTAACAGAACACCCCTCCTAAATAAAATATTGGCGACGCAACGGAAACAAGAGCCAACAATGATCTAAAAACAATCCGGTCTTCTGGCTTGCTCTTTAGACTCAGATGCATCAACCAGAGGTCCAGGTTGACACAACGAGAATACATTTCAAAGGTTATACCTAAATTATAACAAAGGAAAATCACTCTGTCACTCTCCCCTTTCTCTTTCGCTTTCTCCGCCTCTCCCTTCTTCTTCTTGTGTTGCTCAAATCTATATCCGAGCATATCTCCACAATACCGCTTGTTGAGAACATCAAGCTGTTCGATGAATGGCCTTTCCCGGGTATCCACCAATATGTCTTGCCATTTCTTCCCACCTTTTCTCACAAACTTTTCCAGACCTTTGATAAATGACAAAACAGGATTAGAATCTCTCACATGAACTGATTATATCTGAGATGAGAGGTAAAAACAACAGGGGGGAAAAAGGTACAGAAAAATATCATCAATAAATGAATATGCTATTCATGCAATATCTGTCTGCCATAACATATCATGTAGGAATGTTACTATCAAAAGATACATTGCAACAGGACTATTAAAAGGCATGGGGAAAAAAATATACTTAAAAAGGGTTTTTTATCATTTTAGACCATAAAATCTTCATATTTCTAAATTAGACCCCCAATATTTGTTTGAAATGGGATCTTATTTTGAACAACTTAATAGATTTAGAGGTCTCAATAAAGACATCTTAATAGATCTAGGGGTCTTATTCGCAACAACTTAAATGGATTTACAGGTCTACTTCAGGATACGATGAATGATGGTCTAATATAGAATAGGGAAAAATGCTTCCAGCCCCCAAAACTAATGAAAACAAGCTTCCCCCTCCCAAGACTTTTTCAACGTGTGTTTTACCCCCAAAAGTAAACTCTGTGTTCTCTGAGCCCCCAAAACACAAAACCCAAGAAATTAAGATACGTGAAGACCATAATACCCTCCATTGTCACATCCTCCTTCCTCTCCAAACCTAACCACCGCAACCTCCTCTCTTTCTCCTCCTTCCATGGCCTCAAGCTCATCTCCGCCTTCAAAACCCAATCTTTCTCCTCCCTATCATTGTCATCCTCCGCCCCCAAATCTCCACATCCTACGACCTCTCCTCCATCTGCTTCCGCCCCATCAAAGAATCCATCGTCTCCCGCGAGATGACCCGCCGCTACATGTCCGACATAATCACCTACGCTAACACCGTCGGCGGCGGCGGCGGTGGCGGTGGCGGCGAATCCGTCGGCCTCTCCTGCGCCTACGAGCTCTCCAAGAACCCCGACATCAACGTCGCCATCATCGAGCAGTCCGTCTCCCCGGCATTGACGATCTGATTTCTTCCTCCATCTAGAGAGCGTCGAGTTTGTACAGAAAGTGAAGCGTATCGCTGACAAATACTGGGATCTCTACTCTCAGGAACGCGATCTCCCTGGACATTTACTTAGCTATCCCATTGGAGTAAGCAGTGAAGGAGTTGTTACAGAGCTCCCAAGGACGGAGTTTTTCCCCGATACAAAGGCTCGTGTTATTTGAACCAAGTCTGATTACATGCCCCCCATCCTCACCACTTAGGTAGCATTTGTCTTGTTTCTTTGCTTCAGGTTGTTTTTACTAAATAATAGTGTTATTGTATGTGGGAATAAAAAAAGAGTATCTTTGATTGTGGGTTGTAGTTTGTTGTTGGTGTTCTTTGATGGATGCGAATTAATTTATGCGTGTGTGAGGTTTTAGTATTGAGATATGTTTTCCTTTATGGCATAAATAGAATCTATGTTAAGCCTGAAGTTTGATTATTTGTCTCCTATTGTGTTTTGTTAAGGTTTGTCGTCGGTTGTTAAGATTAGTGGTCGGTTGTTAAGGTTACGGATTTGTTGTTAAGGTTACGTGTTTGTTGTTAAGGTTACACGTTGGGATTTATATGTATATATATTTTGGTTGTTAAGATTACACTTTTGTTGTTAAGGTTACGCGTTTGTTGTCAAGGTTACGGGTTTGTTGTCAAGGTTAATTTCACAACTAATTAGAATATTCGTTGTTAAGGATAATGATTGGTTGTTAATGTTACGCATTTGTTGTCAATGTTACGGGCTTGTTGTCAAGGTTAATTTCACAACTAATTAGAATATTCGTTGTTAAGGATAAGGGTTGGTTGTTAAGGTTACGCGTTTGTTGTCAAGGTTACGGGTTTGTTGTCAAGGTTAATTTCACAACTAATTAGAATATTTGTTGTTAAGGATAAGGGTTGGTTGTTAAGGTTACGCGTTTGTTGTCAATGTTACGGGTTTGTTGTCAAGGTTAATTTCACAACTAATTAGAATATTCGTTGTTAAGAATAATGGTTGGTTGTTAAGGTTATGCGTTTGTTGTCAAGGTTACGGGTTTGTTGTTAAGGTTAATTTTACAACTAATTAGAATATTCGTTGTTAAGGTTACGCGTTTGTTGTCAAGGTTACGGGTTTGTTGTCAAGGTTACGCGTTTGTTGTTAATGTTACATGTTTATTGTGAAATTAACCTTGACAATCAACCCGTAACCTTGACAACCAAACCCGTAACATTAACAACAAACCCGTAATCTAAACAACAAACACGTAACCTTGGCAACAAGGCTCTTAGGCTCTTAGCAATAAGGTTACCCGTAACCCGGAATAAGGTTTGTAGAATATCGTAGCCATCATCAGTTCCATGCAAAAATTTCTTAACAATCAACCCGTAACCATAACAAGCAACCCGTAACCTTAACAACCAACACGTAACCTTAACAAGCAACACGTAACCTTAACAAGCGACGCGTAACCTTCACAACCAACGCGTAAATCACTTGGCTTTTGAAAATCTCATTAAAAGTGAAATATTATTATAATTTCCCTAAAAATTAAAAGTGAAATATTCATTTTCTAAAAATATATTGTTATATATGTTTCCGAATCTTACAAAAAATCAGTAAGAAAAAAGAAAATTACCAACAATTAACCCTTCAAAAAACAAAAAAAACAAGATTAAAATCACTAACAGGACCCACTTCCTTCTTCCACCTCCTCAATTAACCCTTCAAAAAATAAAAAAAATATTAAAATCACTAACATGACCCACTTCCTTCTTGCACCTCCTCAATCTCAAAACGAACCGAGGAAGCCACGAAATCACAGCAAGTGCCCACCACCTAAAACAAAATCCAGGTTTTGAAAATCCGACGCACATGCACCACGACCGCCGCCGTAAACTTCGTCATCCTCCTCTTGCTCATCACCTCCTCCTGCTCATCCTCGCCGTCACCGGCGTCTCTCCACGTGTCACGTTCCCGGCCATCCGCGTGGAGCTCAACATGACCCTCGACCTCCTCATCAAAAACCCTAACTATGCTTCGTTCTCTCCAGCTTTACTATGGTGGGGCCCAGGTTGGGGAGGCTGATGTGGATCCTGGGAGGATACCGGTGCGCGGGGCGATGCTCGTGACGGCGAGGTTGACGGCAGAGGGGGCAATCTCATCGCGGAGGTGGGGACCCTGCTGAGGGACATGATGACGGCCGCCATCGGGGAAAGGGACGGAGGAACCCTTTCAAATCATCACAGATAAAGAAAGAAAAAGAGAGAGAAAGGGTATTATGGTCTTCAAATTTTAATACTCTTGGTCTTTGTGTTTTGGGGGCTCAGTGCATATTTGTTACGAATTTGGGGGTTTTGAGAGCGTTGAAAAAGTCTTGGGAGGGGGAAGCTTGTTTTCATTAGTTTTGGGGGCTGGAAGCATTTTTCCCTATAGAATAATAGAGATTTGCGTGTCTAATATGACAAGGAAAAAAAAAAAACCGCTTTAGCATGTGATGGTAGACAGCTGGACACCAGTCGAATGAAGGAATCATAAGTAACCGACAAAACAGAGGTGACTGGGTAGAGAGGAAATGAAAAGGGAAGGCAGTTTTTTATTTTTATTTTAATTTTTTCTAGTATCGTATAAACTGATGTTATAAAAACAATGAATATGAGCATAAACCATGACAAAATAACATCATACAATAAATATGGTTATAAAAACAAGGAAAAAAAAATAGAATTCTGTTCAGCCGTCTGGTTAGCGTCTCAAACTCGAGGAAATCGAAAAGAAGGCGTAATACTCTAGCATTATTTGCACCTTCTCGGAGGGGATTGGAATCTGATAAGGCATAGCCTTCAGCTGAATATGAATATGAAACCGGAACAATGACAATAACATCATACAATAAATACGGTTAAATACTGTAAGTCGGTTTCATGAATGAGCCGATGCTAATTCCTAAGTAATGCAAGATAGTTGCAGAGGGTTGCTGCTATAACTATCCAAGTGCTTGTGATTTTGATACTGCCTCCAAATGCACATCCAAATTGGACAAGAAAAGGCGGGATACTACTCTGTTGTGTGGTTTAGATTGCCAACCCTTATTAGATGGAAAAGGAACAACACAAGTCTAGCAACAATTTGCGCATCTTCTTGTATTGGAAGTTCAATCTCCCGGTAGCACCTTCCAATAGCTTCTTTTTAATAGGATCTGGACGATGTTTAAGAATTTGCAAAAGATGTCGTGATACAACACCCGGGTTTTTTTTTTTTTTGGGTTTGACGAGGGAACTTCTCCATGATCCTTCGGACCATCGGTCGTGGTACATCTAGACGTTGTTTTTTATGCTGCATCCATAAAAAATTCTGACCCCAATAATTATTCGTATTTCCATCTTTGGTACCGTTAACCAGACATCAACTGTGGAGAGGAGTTTCTGACCAAACAATACGTGAATAACTGCAGTTCTCAGCTCTAATCATCTACTTGAAACACAAGTGTCTATAAGCAGTACAAATACAAGTAGATGATCTTTTCTTCTATGTACTCATAGAAAAACTTGTAAGCGAAAATTGAGAAAGGAAACAAGGAAATCACCGTCCATCAACAAGACCCTCCCAGTCAACATCTTCCACGGTGCAAACTTCTTGCTTCCAAAGACTGCAGATAGGCCTGTCCATCCGGCCCGTCCCGGCCCGGCCCGGCCCGGCCTGGAAATCCGGGCCCGGACCGGGCAAAACCGGAGCCTGGACCCGGACCCGAGTACCCCGGGCCGGGTTCTGGACCGGCCCGGTTTTTTTCTTTTTCTTTTATTTTTTTATCAAAATTTTTAAATTTTATTTAAATTTTAAATTAAAAACAAAAACAAAAAATAATAAAAAACAATAATTTTATTAATCACTTAAAATGACATAAATTACAAATAAAAAATTATAAAAATAAATTCTTTATTAATAAGTAATAAATCATTTATAAATTACAAGTATAAATTTATTTTGGAATTCATCGCATCACAATAGATAAGTACATCCCAAATAGGTTTTTTTAAATTTTTTTTCTTTTCTTTTTTTTTTGATAAAAAATGCTAAAAATTAGTTTAATATTATTATATTTTATATAATTATGTATTAGTATATACTTCCAAATTATTATGTAGCTATATATTATATATACATATATTATATGTAAATATATTGTATATATTTATAAGTTATAACTTGAGAGAGAGAGAATTGCATAAGTAGTTGTTGCCCGTTGGGCCAATGGGGAAGAAGTAGCCGTTGTAATATACTATACTTATATATACTTATAGAGAGTATACACACACACACACACACACACATATTATACATATATAAGAGAGAGTATACTTATATAATAGGGAGTATACATATATAAGAGAGAGTATACTTATATATACTAAGAGAAAGAGAGTATATTATTATATATATATATANCTTATATACTAAGAGAGAGAGTATACACACACATATTATACATATATAAGAGAGAGTATACTTATATAATAGAGAGTATATATATATATAAGAGAGTATACATATATACTAAGAGAGAGAGTATATTAGTATATATTATTATATAAGAGAAACTGAGAAGTATACTTATATATTCCTTAACTATATCATACTTATATATAGATGAGAGAGTATACTAAGATAGCTATATACAAGAGAGAGTATACTATACTACAATCACATATGACATATATTATACATATTATATATATTTATATATACATATATTATACATATATAATATAATACATAAAAAAATAAAAAAAATCAATCCGGGCCGGTCCGGGCCCGGGCTGGGCACAAAAGAGCCGGCCCGGCCCCGGCCCGGAGCTCGAACTTGGCCAGTGTTTCGAAAAAAAAGATTACAAGTCAACAATTTCTTCAGACCAAGACGCGGAATTCGTCTCTATGTCTCAACAACGCAACATGTGCATTTTAGCTGTCGAACGCAGCACCAAGCACAAACATGTGCATTTCCAGCTGCCAAACACAGCTGCAAGCTCTGCAAACGCAGCTCCAAGACGCGGAGGTCCTCCCCGCATATCGGCTCAAAACGCTGCATAAACGCAGCGTTCACAACTGCTGATGCAATTCAAACGCGGATGCGGACGCCTATCCAGCTCAACGCATTCACAACCGCTAAACGCAATACCAACGCTGACGCAGCGGCCACTCAACCGCAGACGCAGTTAGTGAATTTTTTTGTTCGAACGCAAGACAAACGACTCGAATGCAGGCATAACGCCAACTCAAGTGCGGACGTAGTGACACAAACACAACTCGCGTTCGAACGTGGATCTGCTCCAAAACGCACCCAATTGCGTTTGACTCATTCAAACGAGTTGAACGGTTCTTGAACCGTTTCCCCATGATCTGAGGGGATCACAACTCCACTCAGGAGTGATTTAAGGGGCGGTTACACCCACAACCCCCCATTAAGGAGCTATTTTAGGGGCGGTTACACCCCCTAATCGCCTATAAAGTAGAGAAAACTCAACTGAGTTAAAAAAGGGATTTTTGGATCAACAGAGACTCTGGCGAATTGAGGAGCAACATTCTGGCTTCAACATCAGTAACAAAGATCTTGGAGCTTAGATCTTGGCTTATAACCGAGTTTCGGTTCAAATTAACTCTATTACAGGGAGTTTTAAACTCGTTCTGAGTTCTTGAACTCGTTAAGAGTTATTCTAAAACTTGCCATGCAAGTTCTCCACAACGTCAAATCGTGAGGAGAAGACAACGTTCCAGTGAAGCAAAATATCGGATCGTCAATGGAAAGCAAACTCGACACGAGCATCGAGGGAGGCATTCCATCATCACCATGAAGAACCCAGTTTTAAACAATAGGGAGAATCTACATCGATCTTCTTCTCTTTTGTAAATCAGGATTCTGATTGAGAATATTGTAATTCCTTTTTTCTGAAATCAACCAGAGAGAAATTGTAATCGAGGGAATTGTAATCATTCTTTTTCTAAAGTCAGTTAGATAGAATAAAACAATTTTTACCTTAGATTATTCTTTCAATTTTGCCACAAACACACATGTTGTGCCTTGGGCTAACCCAGAAAAGGAGCCAAGGGCTTAGAATCCGACTGAGGAGTCGGATGCCTAGAACTCAGGAGAGAGTTGACTAGGTCTTCCCCTATGACCGAATGACGACTGTGGGAGTCAACCAAAGGGTTGTGCCTTAGGCTTATCCTGATAAGGAGCCAAGGTCTTAACCATGATGATTGATGAGAGCCGGAGGAATCGAACCATAAGTTGTGCCTTGGGCTTACCCTGATAAGAAGCCAAGGGCTTTTTGTCACGCCAACCCGGAGGTTGGGTCGCCTAGGACTTATTTTGACGCCTAGGGCTTCACCATGATGGTTGTTGAGAATTAGAGGATCCAACCACATGTTGTGCCTTGGGCTTACCTAGAAAAGGAGCCAAGGGCTTAGAATCCGACTGAGGAGTCGGATGCCTAGAACTCGGGAGAAAGTTGACTAGGTCTTCCCCTATGACCGAATGATGACTGTGGGAGTCGGCCAAAGGGTTGTGCCTTCAAGCTTATCCTGATAAGGAGCCAAGGGCTTAGAAATTCGACTGAGGAGTCGAATGCCTAAAACTCGGGAGAGTTGACCGGAACTTTCCCTCCCTTATGGCCGAGAGATGACTATGGGAGTCTGTAGGCATCGAAAATTGCCTATAGGTCTCCATGAACAGCTCAGCGCTAAGAAAAGACGATGAACGTCACTATCCGGTTCACAGAAGCTTGATTGATATCGGTGAACGTTTGAAGTGAATCGACGAACTACGTGAAATAACGGAGTTTCAGAATAACAAAGACACGAACCGATCGGGAACCTCGTGTCGTTCACAAACGGCGAAATACCCTTCGTGTCTCATTTATTCCATAGATGATCTAATCATTGGAGCTTATAGAACTCCTCGTCGGCTTTCCAACGCACTTTGAATCACTCAAATCCGAGTTCGGACGAAGAAATTACGGCGGAAACGGACAAGTGCACGGAAAAGAACGTCTCAGCCTGAGTTGAGACACCCCGAGGTGTCTCGGCACAATCGAGACACCCCGAGGTGTCTCGGCACAAGTGAGACACCCAAGGGTGTCTCGGCCTCGCTGAGACACCCTGGGGTGTCTCCAGCCCCTAAAAGTGCCCGTTATGCGGTTTTAACCGCCCGGATCTCCTTGAAGCCTATAAATACAGCCCCTGGAGCCTCTTTTTTTCAGATCTGGAATTCTCGAACGTTGGCGAAGCCCTGCCAAATTAAGGAGTGAAGAGCCATGAATTTCAGAGAGGAGGAGGAGACTTCAATGGATTCTTCGTCATAAAGAAGATGAGTTCGTCAGATCTGCAGCCCGGTTTGTCCCTTAAGATTACCCCGTTACGGTAATCTTAAGAAGAGCAATTATCTCACTGTTGCCGAGATAAGCGCTACGGTTTCTTAATTCCTTCACGAATCAACGAAGCTCTGCCTAATTTTTCAGCAATCAGATCTGATCGACGGTGGTCCACGGATATCAACATCCCCGTCACAGGCCAAGATCCCACGCAAGCAGAAGACCGATAAACGATCTCTGCACTGTTTGAAGAGAATTGTATTTTTTTTGTTTTCATTGTGTAAAGGTCTTATAAAAAGACTAATTTTTGTTTTCGTTGTAAACGTCTGAAGTTTGTAATGAATCCCGCAATGAATCAAACAATTTTCACCGCAAACAGAGTCGGCCAAAGGGTGACTGCCTTGGGTTTTGGAGGTCTGTGGTCCTGGCTGCCGCCTTGTAGGATCCTCTATGTCCATGTACCCATGGGCTTTCGCCATCAACTGCTCATAGTTGGTGACTGGCTTCTTGGCAAGAGAGTCGGCCAATGCATTGCTCTGCAGGCCGGCCACGAGTGCTGATATGGTGACCGCTCTACCTAGGTCGTTGACTTCCAGCCTCTTTGCTTGAAATCTCTTAAAGTAGTCTCAAAGGCTCTCTTCTGGCCCCTGCCTAATTTGGATCAGCACATGAGGGGGAAGCTTCTGCTTGGTGCCAGTTAGGAAATGATGAATAAACTTTCGGGTAAGTTGTCAAAAGTTATTGATGGATTTCTTCTCGAGAGTGTTCCACCAGAGTTTAGCACTTCCTGTGAGGGTGATAGGAAAACATTGACAAATAACCGCTTCCGATACTTGGAGCATGCTCATCACATCATAGTAATTCTGAACATGTTCGGAGGGGTCTCCCTCGCCTTTATATGTCTCTAAGCGAGGCATTTTGAACTTTTCGAATGGGGCATTCATGAGGTCGTCTGAAAGAGGGTTATTACTCCTGAAAACACTTGCGATTGGTCTGTAGACTCGATCGTATCCAGAGGTCCCTATGGTAGGACTTTCGCCGGTGAGATCCTGATGAGGAAGGAGATGTCGGTGAGTCAACCGATGAGATGATGGGGTCTTGTGCTTGACGCGATCCTTTCGTTGATTGACAGCAGCGTGAGGAATCGGAGTCGAGACTATTTGTTGTGCTCCGAAAGGTGGAGGAATAGCAAAATTGGCTTACTGCGGCTGTGGGAGCCGGATGATAAGCTCATTGGTGAAGGTAGCAAATTGCTCTCAGAAAGATTGAGAAATCATTTGAGCTGTTGCTTCAAGCTGAACTTGAGTAGCATAGATCTGAGGAGGTCCTCTAGGACGAGATTGCTCAGCTCTATCTTCAAAACCAGACATGCTTTCTCGAAAAAGAAAGAAGGCCCCACGGTGGGCGCCAAACTGTTGATGCTGAAAATCACACAGCCAGTTGAATCCGTAAGAGGATGTTGTTGCAGTTGCGAGATGATGAAAGATGGGGCCGTCTTCTTCTCCGACTTTATGTCTGGCCACTGAGTTAGAATGAGCGAATCTACGCACAAAGAACCGTAAGAGGGAGGGGTGTGATTCCCCTATGGTACCTCCGACGATCAAGTTAGCTGATGAACTTGAGTAGAGTAAAACAGAACTTTGTGTTCCTATGCAATGTGTTAGGGGGTTTTAGATTGCAAACCTCCGATCTTTTTACAAGGCCAAATAGTATCTATGTTTATAGAGGATGCCGGGGGGAAATTGGTCACTTTGCGAGTGCACAGTCCGACTGTGGAGAAGTCTCCGCTGGACGTCGAGTCAGCTTGGACTTAATAAATGTCAACTTGTGAGTGATGGGAGATCGCTTCAACCATATCAGGATCCGCACGGTCTGATGATTCATGCAAACTATCAAGATGTGAGTTTCAGAGATGTCTGTAAGGGTTTAGACAGTCTCGGGAGTTGCCCCCGATGTTTGGTGAACCCAAGGCATTGACAATCCTCTAGCTTTGCCGCTTAGCTTCTGGCTTCGCTCGAGAAGCAACATTCTGAGTCGTTCTCGGGGGGAGAGCCAATTGGACTTGAGGTCAGTAAACCTCTCGGTTATGAGAAGGATCGACTGGGTCCGCCTCTTGGATCGATGTTGAGGAATGATGTCGACTCGGATGGGGGAGAGATGACTCGGACCGCCAATCGAGTTGACTGAACATGGGAAGGAGCTGAACCGAGTCTTCTGACGACTTGCCCGGGTCGAGTTCGAGTCGTCTGGGAGGAGTTTCGGCTTGGCCAGATCAAACGGGTCTTAGGCGAGCAGTATGACTGGACCGACTAGTATTGTCTCTCATGTCGATATTGATGAACGTTGATTCGTCTAGTTGGTCGAATCAGACTTTAGCTGATCTCTAGCCCTCTCCCGTTGGCCAAGATGTCGACTCATCCGGGAGGAATAAATCTCTCGTGGCGACTAACAGTTAGCCCCTTGAATCGATATTGAGATGTCGGCTTGATTGGCTGGTTAGGATGTCGGCTCACAAAATCGTGTATTTATGAAACAGTGATAACTCCATAACACGCCAGCTTCAACCAAGGCTTGGATGCTATTTTTGAGGGCGAAGCAAGCCTTGGTGGGATGAAGAATCCTTTTATGGCACACACAATACTTTAGATCCATAATGTTGTTAGCTTCCTCTATCCTGATTTGTGATAGGTGGCAGCTTGATCTTGTTGTTTTTAAGGAGGTATTTGAAGATAGCTGGAACTTCCTCATCCTTGAAGGAGTATTCTTTTTGGATTCTTGGGTCTGAAGTTTTTCACTGCTTCAGAGGTTGTTGCTGCGACGTCTGATTAACAGCTGCCATAGGTGCTTTTCCTTTACGAGAAGTGAAATTCGAGTTCGGAGGGTTGGTTATTGTTTGACCTCTCTCAGCCTTCTTCTTTTTGAGGAAGCGTTCGGCCTGTTCTCCGTGCACCTTCAACTCTCTCCAAGTCTTGGACGGCGCCACTCCCATGGCTTCTAACACGTCCAAGGAAAGATTGTTGTGGCATGTTTGGAGGACGAATTCTTCAGTGACTGGATCTCGGGAGTTCATAGTTTTGTTCCAGAAGCGTTTGACGAAGGTGTCGACTGACTCTCCGTCTTTCTACTTCTCATCAAAGAGTGTCCTAATTGACACCTCGATGTCATCATCAAAGAAATTGCTAAGAAACAGGTTCTCCATGTTATCCTAGCTATTGATGCTTCCAGGCTTGAGACGGCGGTACCAATCGAAGGCAGGCCTACGAAGGATGCCAACGAATGACCGGACTATCAGAGGTTCATTACCAGAGATCACGTCCAAGTGGGACTTAAAGTAAATCAGATGCTGAGTGGGGGAACCATTTCCGTCGAATGGCATGAAGTTGATTAGGTTAAACTTTGTCGGATAAGGGATCAACTCCCACTCTCTTGGATAGGGGCATGGAATACTGGTCTTTTTCACCTCTTGGGTAGACATCAATGTGTTGATTTCGCTTTCAAGGTCCTTCATTTTCTCATCCTCGTTCGTATCCTTCTTTGGTCGATTTCGAGGAGAAACAACATGGTCACCCCCAGTGTTATCATCATCGGTGGGACCACCCCTAGCATTGTTGTTCTCAGTAGGTCCACCCCCAGCGTTTTGGTCAACAGGAGGGTTTTCAGCAATGAGGTGTTCATCCACATTTGAACCACCACCCATTTGATTAACGTTGTTGTGACGGCTGGATTCACATTGCTGGTTCATCAGAGCCGCAATTTGTTGGTCGTGCATTTTCCTTATTTGTTGCATAGCCATTTCCATTTCGAGTTTGAAATCCTCTCTCTGTTTGGCCAGAGCGTCTTCGAGAATTTGGGATATTTGTTCAATGTTGATCATAAACGCTTCCCGAGCTTGTCCCATGCTAGACATTGTATCATTGGAAGCGACCGCGGAGAAAGTATCCGAGAGTTGGTCTTTTGAAGACAATCCTTCGTGCATCCTCGGGTAATCCCTGTGTCGGATAGCTTCTAGCTGCAGTCGAGATATTCGTTGGGTTATTCCTGATTTGACTTCTCTTCCCGGAGAAAAGTCAGGATTTGAGCTATTTGAGGCAATCATAGACTTTTCTTTGTCTGTCATGTTGATGGAAATTTCTGGGAGTTTGTCATCTTGAATGGCTGATCTTCTTTTGCGAAAGCCCCTTGATTTGGGCTTTGACGCTTCAATGGATAGTCTTTCAAATACCGAGACCCTTTGTGAAGCGGTTTTGGGGCAGCTACATGCTGATAATGCTGCCCTGATAAGCCTCGCACACGGATAGTGAGAATTCGTATCTCGGATATTCCTCTTTCGAGAGCTCTTCGTACCCCCATTCCGATAGTACAACTCATCGATCTGATTATCGGAACAATCTATGGAGTGGTGGCATAACTTCCCAAGTGTAACGTCTTCGTCAGACGAATACGTTTCCCTTTGAGGATATAATTCTTCATTATCATTTCCAAGATTCGCACGTTTAGAACCATGCTTTCGCGAGCACGAGACTTCAATGGGCTCTTCGACTTTGACACGCAATCCAATGTGGTCGGTTATGAGAATCTTCCCCGTATGAGAGGACTTTGAACTGTTTGGAGGATGAGTATGACCCCCAGTTTGATGATTTGGTCGGGTTTCGTTCAATGGTCCTAAGCGTTCCTTAACATGAGCTTTGCTTTCGATCTTCGTGTAGATGACCAAGGCGAGCAGATGTGGTGGCAGTAGACGGACGAGGAGCAGACGTCGATAGAGTTGACGAATTGGCCTTGGGAGGCTGCTTTTCGCTGAGACGGATGTGTGTCTCTCGGCTGAAGGAGATATTCCCCAACTCCGATTTTCGCGCAAATTTAGATTTTGGAATCCAAACTTTACGGGTTTTTGGTAACTCTTTTGCCACCGTTTCTTCCTTATTTTCTTGTGTTTGTCGCACCTGGGCACGGGCACGAGCAGCGTTTACACGGCGCTTCTGGATGCGTTCCCTAAGGGTCGGCGTGCTCTTTTGACGAGAACCCATTCCTCCCCTGATAATTTAGCAGAGATATGAGTTGTTTGTCATTGAGGCAGCAGGACCACTCAATGCTTTCTTGACTCTAGATCCGCGTAGTAGCGAACACCGTCGACTTGCTCTAAGGCTTTAGCCGTTTGACGAGCACGACGCTGACGTTGTCTCTGACGAGCCCTCTTCGTCAGTGCTGATGAACTTTGATTCAACGACCCCTTAATTGGAAGGGAATCGTTGTGAGCAGAGGTTCCGACATCGTCGCTTGCCAGAGTGATGTTGTTAAGGGAAACCTCAACAACGATGGGGCGAGAGTCATCACCCATAGCTTTCGTCAGAATTGAAGACTGACGAACCTTCTTTGAAGATGAAATCTTCCTGCATTTGCGAAAAGAGGAAGATTTTGAGGATGAGGACGACAAATATTCCTCAAACTTTGCTTGGTCGAATTCATACTCGACCGTAGACTCAACCGGAATCTTGATCGGCTGCGACACGACGGTCTCGTCAGCGAGATTGTTGGCTCCCACTGTGGTCGCCACTTTGTTTGCGTTAAAAGTTGTTTTCATTGCTGAATCCATTATTCGTTTATTGATTACAGATTCAAAGTAAACTTAGTCTTTTTATAAGACTTTTCTTACACAATGAAAATTAAAAAAAAATTACAACCTTCTACAAATAAATACAAAAATTGTTTATCAACTCCTGCTTTTGTGGGATCTTTGCCTATGCCGGGGTTTATCCGTGGACGACCAAATCAACGATCCAAATTGAACCGTGAAGGCTTTTGGGTATTCTTCTTCATTTATCGAAGTAAGAAAATAAGTGAATATCTTATCAATATAAGATGAACACTCTTCCAAAGATTAAGTCAAAGCTTAGATCTCTAGGAATCACCAAAAACTTCTTAAAATGCTTGTGAAGAACGAACACTCTCTTTCTTGCTCGAAATCACCAAGAGCTCAAGTCTCTCTGCTCAATAATTCGTCCTCCTCTCCCTCGCGCACACAAGTGTATAAGAGGGTATTTATAGCCTCTTGGAGTTATACCTACAAAATAACAGATATTAACTATCTCCTTTGGGCGTGGCAGTGTCCACTGCCGTGGCCAAAGGAGGTAGTTTTCCAACCTTTGTAACCACCGTCCTTTACATTAGTGTCCACCTTTTTCATGGGTAGTGGGCCTGTTCTCAGGGTATAACCGCTCCTCCACGTTAATGCATGTTCTCCCTCAGTTATGACGCCAGGGGGACCCCAAAATAAACTGATAAAAACCATCAGCAAATCGTGAGAAGCTGCCCTGACGCTTGCGCGACGTCTACCACTACCGCGCCTATGCGCGACAATGGATACTACCGTAGGTATGCACGTTGTTCTCCTAAGTTGTTTCACATGCCTCTTTGCTTCTTTTGGCTTCGAATGATCCCCTCTGACTTAGATAATAACATTCATTGTCTTCTCTTTGTCTTAAGCTATATTCGGATACCTGCAGGCATTTTTAGACGCCTACAAGCATCATCTGTGTATTCTGTACCGTTGTCAGATCTTAGTGTCTTTAATTTCTTCCATATCCTATTCTCAACCATTATCTTCCACTTCTTGAATGTCTCGAACACCTCATTCTTATGCTTAAGAAAATAAATCCAAGCATACCTAGAATAGTCGTCTATGAACGAGACAAAATATCTGAAACCACCCTTCGAAGTAGTCTGAGTCGGACCCCAAACATTCGTGTGCACATAATCTAGTATACATCTGCTCTTATGATTGCTTCTCAGAAACTGAACCCTATGCGCTTTTCTGTACACATAATCCTCACAAAAAATCCATGCAAGGTTTCTTCATATTCTTCAGCAAACCCTCCTTACCAAGCAGAACTAGACCTTTCTCTGACATGTGCCCAAGCCGCCTATGCCATAACCGTGTGTGCTCACATGAGTCTCCATCACTTCCTTCAGTTCCTACAGCTACATTTCCCGTCACCGTTATACCTGAGAGAGTATATAAATTACCATGACGAACACCCTTCATCACTACAAGGGAACCCCGGACAACTTTCTTAACTCTGTTCTCCCTAACAATCCTACAACCACCGGAGTTCAATGCACCCACTGAGGTAAGATTCTTCCGCAAGTCGGGAACGTGCCTCACATCCGTCAAGGTTTGGACCACTCCATCGTGCATCTTTATCTTGATATCACCTAGCCACACTATTTTATAAGCATGGTTGTTCCCCATCAACATAGTTCCACCATTAATGTTCCTGTAGGTAGTAAACCACTTCCTGTTTGGGCACATGTGATAGGAGAAACCCGAATCAAGAATTCACTTCCTAGAGATATCCTCACCACCCGCGACGACATAACATTCTTTTTCGCTCCCTTCCTCTGAAACGTAGCTCACCTCTTCCTTGCCTTCTCTCCTCTCAGTATTGTTGTTATTCTTCTTCCCACCTACTCTTTTATTTGGACAGTTGGCTTTAAAGTGCCCTAGCTCACCGCATTTAAAACACGATCGTTCCGCAAGAGGTCTTGATTTTGATCTAGACTTTCCTCCATTGCCCTTTCCTTGCTCATTGCCCCTTCCTCTATCTAACAATCCTTATGCCTATTCCTTATTACCACCAGTAGCCATGTCACTGGTTGTAATCTTCCGAAGATCACCAGCTAGAAGTGCCTTTCTAGTCTCATCCATCGTCAAATTGTCCCCACAAGCATCAGTGTTTGAACTAGGTTCTCATAAGACTTCGGCAGAGATAGAAGTAGTAGAAGAGCATGATCCTCGTCTTCTACAGTCACATCAATATCTTTCAGATCCGATATTATCCTATCGAACTTATTGATGTATTTCCGGATTGATGAGCTCTCCTCCATCTTGCAAGTATACAGTTTGGACTTCAAATAGATCCGGTTCGTTAGACTCTCCGTCATGAAGGTACTTTCTAACTTCGACCACACGCCCGTAGCTGTTTTCTCTCTATCTATCAAGAAAGCTACATCCCTCTCAAGGCAAAGGATAATCGACGCCCGTGCTTCCAAATCCAGCTCCTCCCAATTCTCATTAGACATGTCCTTGTGTTTCTTCTATTTTCCCGCCAAAGCTTTGTGCAAATTTTGCGAAATCAACGAGTTTGTCATCTGCATCCTCCAATAGGAAAAATCGTTCTTTCCATTAAACTTTTCAATCTCGTACTTTCCCACTATAATTGTTTTACTTATAGACGTCATTCTCCACTTGTTTTAATAAACCTCTTCTCTTAGGAAATAGCCGAGCACCACCTCAAATCAAAATCTACACCACTTCTAATCTGAATAACAGCTCTGATACCAATTGTTGGGCGTAGAGTCACGCCCTCACGCCACGGAAGCGATATAACCTGAGAGAAAGCCCTGACTTTTGTTGTCACAAAAGCTCAAGTCAACCTCTATATTCCTGTTTCACTAAGGAAAGAAGAACAGAAAATGAAATATCTTAACAAAGTGATATATACACTCTTTTACCCTCTTTCTCTCATCAGTTCTAGGACTGACTTGTCGAGGGAATCTACAAACAATAGCCAACTCTACCTCTCATCAGTTCTAGGACTGACTTGTCAAGGAACCTACAAGCAATAGCCAACACACAGGAAATAGTAAATACACGAGATTTACGTGGTTCGACAAACTTGCCTACGTCCATGGGAAAAGGGTTAAATGAGATTTCACTATGAAGAAGAACACCGACGACTTGTACAATTCCCAAGCTCGTTTCATAGAAGAAGCTTTAATTTTTACCCAAAATAAATTGACCTCTCTTGTAAAATCTCTCTAAAGCTCTCTATTTTTATCTCTCAAGATCTCACCTTTAGATCTGAAAAAAACTCTATGCTTTCTCTCCTGTAGAAAATCCTAGAAGAAAATCCTATTTATAGGAGATCCGGGCCTGCTCTGCCCGCTAGAAAAACGTGTTTGCAGCTGGGAACTTGGGCTACAGAGGGATGGTGTGGTCCCCACGCGTGTGCGTGTTCATAACAAACGCGTGGGTGTGGCCTCCACACGTTCACAGTTACAAATACATGTTTGTCATTACTCAAACAAAGGAAATTGTACGGACAATCTTACACAATTCACATTCACCGTTCCTAATAAATTACATTCTTATCTCCATTCACATTCTATCACCATTCGTATATTACATTCTATCTCCTATATACCACTATTGTGGCATAAAAAAAATCTCATAATTTGGGTACTTGTTGACATCTTAATTTGAAGTATTACAATAATTTTGAAGTGTACAACATAAATGTCGTACATTTGCTAAAACTAGCATACCATAAACACTTACATATAACTACAGAGATAATATAACACAAAGCAAGTGCTTACATGGAGTAAGCGAAGCAGGCCTCCATCTCACTGTTGCAAATGTATCGAGTACATATTGGGAGGAACAGAAACCTCAGTCGCTCCTTCCAGCATCTGAACAACCTTCTTCATTGAAGGCCTTAGCCAAGGCTCATCCTGAACACAAGAAATACCAACCAAAACAAATCTCTCAAGCCTCAACCTATCTTTTTTCGCCTCCTCGTCGTCCTCCACCAACAAATCCATTCTCCCATTCTTATAGCATTCCTTCGCCCAGTCAATGACTGTCAACTTCTCTTGGCTCTCCAATCCCCAATCGAAATTCCTCCTGCAACAAATAATCTCCAATAATACCACTCCAAAGCTATAAACATCCACTTTTGTTGTGATAGCAATGTTTTTAAACCATTCAGGTGCGAAATAACCTATAGTTCCCCTGATGCCAGTGCTTGTTCGAGTTTGCTCGAGCCTTAACAGTTTCGCTAGTCCAAAATCCGATATCCTAGCGACATTATTTTCATCCAAGAGTATGTTCTGAGGCTTTATGTCACAATGTATGATCTGTTTCCTGCATTCCTCATGCAAATATGCAAGTCCTTCAGCGATACTAATTGCAATTTGGGCTCGTTGTGTCCACTCAACACAATTCATCCCAAATATGTACTTACTTAGGGATCCATTGCTCATGAACTCATATACCAAAAGCCTATGCTCCCCCTCCTTGCAGAATCCAAGCAAGCGCACTAGATTCTTGTGGTGTGTCTGGCCGATAGTATTGACCTCGTTAGTGAAATCTCTCTCAGCTTCTTCCAACAGAGTTCCTAGTTTCTTGACAGCAATGAGAGTTTGAGATTCTGAATATGCTATATTACCTTTATATACAGTACCAAAAGCACCTCTTCCTAGCTCTTCGGTGAACCCTTTGGTGGCGAATTCAAGCTCTTTGTAGGTGAATGAGCAAAGAGATGGCACTAAACCACCTGGATCTCTGTACAACAACCGCCGTTTTCTTTTATATACACAAGCAGAAACAACAACCAAGTTCAGAAGTACTGAGCTTCCCAGAAGAATCGATGCTGTAAGCACCAAAGTTTTCCAATTTCTCTTCCCATTATCTGATTTTGAAGGAAGATAGATTGTGTTTGTGTTTGTGTTATTATATTTGGAGAATTTGATGAAAACGTTTGTTTGAATGCTGCTTCCCAAATTCCCATTTGAAAGAGGAAACTTCTTCTTCCGGCATGTTTCGGTACTGTACACAGCAACCAAGCAAAAACAGTCCTTTAAGCAGTTGTCTTTGCACTGAGCTTCATTCATGGGGTTTAATGTCTCAACATCTGAATGTTGCCAATCCACATTATTCATTTCAACAAAATCGAACGGTGCTTCTCCTCTTTCTCTCATCAGTTCTAGGACTGACTTGTCGAGGGAATCTACAAACAATAGCCAACTCTACCTCTCATCAGTTCTAGGACTGACTTGTCAAGGAACCTACAAGCAATAGCCAACACACAGGAAATAGTAAATACACGAGATTTACGTGGTTCGACAAACTTGCCTACGTCCATGGGAAAAGGGTTAAATGAGATTTCACTATGAAGAAGAACACCGACGACTTGTACAATTCCCAAGCTCGTTTCATAGAAGAAGCTTTAATTTTTACCCAAAATAAATTGACCTCTCTTGTAAAATCTCTCTAAAGCTCTCTATTTTTATCTCTCAAGATCTCACCTTTAGATCTGAAAAAAACTCTATGCTTTCTCTCCTGTAGAAAATCCTAGAAGAAAATCCTATTTATAGGAGATCCGGGCCTGCTCTGCCCGCTAGAAAAACGTGTTTGCAGCTGGGAACTTGGGCTACAGAGGGATGGTGTGGTCCCCACGCGTGTGCGTGTTCATAACAAACGCGTGGGTGTGGCCTCCACACGTTCACAGTTACAAATACATGTTTGTCATTACTCAAACAAAGGAAATTGTACGGACAATCTTACACAATTCACATTCACCGTTCCTAATAAATTACATTCTTATCTCCATTCACATTCTATCACCATTCGTATATTACATTCTATCTCCTATATACCACTATTGTGGCATAAAAAAAATCTCATAATTTGGGTACTTGTTGACATCTTAATTTGAAGTATTACAATAATTTTGAAGTGTACAACATAAATGTCGTACATTTGCTAAAACTAGCATACCATAAACACTTACATATAACTACAGAGATAATATAACACAAAGCAAGTGCTTACATGGAGTAAGCGAAGCAGGCCTCCATCTCACTGTTGCAAATGTATCGAGTACATATTGGGAGGAACAGAAACCTCAGTCGCTCCTTCCAGCATCTGAACAACCTTCTTCATTGAAGGCCTTAGCCAAGGCTCATCCTGAACACAAGAAATACCAACCAAAACAAATCTCTCAAGCCTCAACCTATCTTTTTTCGCCTCCTCGTCGTCCTCCACCAACAAATCCATTCTCCCATTCTTATAGCATTCCTTCGCCCAGTCAATGACTGTCAACTTCTCTTGGCTCTCCAATCCCCAATCGAAATTCCTCCTGCAACAAATAATCTCCAATAATACCACTCCAAAGCTATAAACATCCACTTTTGTTGTGATAGCAATGTTTTTAAACCATTCAGGTGCGAAATAACCTATAGTTCCCCTGATGCCAGTGCTTGTTCGAGTTTGCTCGAGCCTTAACAGTTTCGCTAGTCCAAAATCCGATATCCTAGCGACATTATTTTCATCCAAGAGTATGTTCTGAGGCTTTATGTCACAATGTATGATCTGTTTCCTGCATTCCTCATGCAAATATGCAAGTCCTTCAGCGATACTAATTGCAATTTGGGCTCGTTGTGTCCACTCAACACAATTCATCCCAAATATGTACTTACTTAGGGATCCATTGCTCATGAACTCATATACCAAAAGCCTATGCTCCCCCTCCTTGCAGAATCCAAGCAAGCGCACTAGATTCTTGTGGTGTGTCTGGCCGATAGTATTGACCTCGTTAGTGAAATCTCTCTCAGCTTCTTCCAACAGAGTTCCTAGTTTCTTGACAGCAATGAGAGTTTGAGATTCTGAATATGCTATATTACCTTTATATACAGTACCAAAAGCACCTCTTCCTAGCTCTTCGGTGAACCCTTTGGTGGCGAATTCAAGCTCTTTGTAGGTGAATGAGCAAAGAGATGGCACTAAACCACCTGGATCTCTGTACAACAACCGCCGTTTTCTTTTATATACACAAGCAGAAACAACAACCAAGTTCAGAAGTACTGAGCTTCCCAGAAGAATCGATGCTGTAAGCACCAAAGTTTTCCAATTTCTCTTCCCATTATCTGATTTTGAAGGAAGATAGATTGTGTTTGTGTTTGTGTTATTATATTTGGAGAATTTGATGAAAACGTTTGTTTGAATGCTGCTTCCCAAATTCCCATTTGAAAGAGGAAACTTCTTCTTCCGGCATGTTTCGGTACTGTACACAGCAACCAAGCAAAAACAGTCCTTTAAGCAGTTGTCTTTGCACTGAGCTTCATTCATGGGGTTTAATGTCTCAACATCTGAATGTTGCCAATCCACATTATTCATTTCAACAAAATCGAACGGTGCTTCTCCTCCAGGTTCACAACTTTGAGATATAAAATCTGGCTTGCAACCTTTGTATTTGTTATCTGGATCAAGGTAAGAATACTTAGGTGGGCACTGGCAATTAACCCTTCCATCTGAATCGAAAGTGCAGTAGCTGTTGAATCCACATGCCCCGCTGCCTACATCAGTTTGAAGGCTTTCGCAGATGTTATCAGGTGTTGATACTTGCACATCCCAACTTCCAGTGGTCAGTTTGTTCTTTAGAAGTGTATAATGCCTGCGAAAAATTGACGCAAGTTCGAGAATTGAGCAACAATTGTTTTTGTCGCTGATATTTTTAAAGCAGAAAGAAGTAGAATACCCAAAATGGCATCAAGTAAATTGTCAAGAGGCAAAAAACAAGGGCTCTTAGAATGAAAAGTCTCCAAAGAAGAAAATGCCAAAAACAACGAATTAAAAAAAAAGGTTGGGCTTTGACCGCTCTATGCACTAGGTTCTTTGTCTGAGTATCAGTATAGTTATCACCAAAGACCATTTAATAGTGCAAAATTTCACCTAAAGTTTAGTAGTATTGACACCTGCAGGCTGCAAAGATGAAAACTAAGGGAGCGTTTGGCAACCGGGACGTTTTTGTCGTTCTGTTTTTTTTCAAAAAAAACAATGAAATGTGTTTGGTGAATGTAGTGTTTTTTTGACTTGACCCTTTACAAAATCCAAAAAATAAATGCTTTTATCAAAACACCAAAAAAAGTGTTTGGAGATCTAGTTTTTTTCCCTCACCAATAACTATAAATGGTGTTTTCAAAAAACTTTTGAAAAAAAACACAATGGCATGGTGTTTTTCTACAAAAACACAACAAAAAAATCAACTTAATTACCAAACACACCCTTAGCATTCTCCTGCAAACTGTACTTTCACATATAAACATCTACAATTAACAAATAACAATACCATAGAGAATAATCTACATAATGACACAAATAGGTATGTGACGATATTCTGTCACTAGTTCAAGCCAGAGATGCTCTTGATTAATTCTCAACTAAGCCATTGATTACATTACATTTTAGTAATTAAGAGAAACATGCCTGAAAATATAATTGAGAGACTTTTGTTGGTAGTCAAATCTCACAAATATAAAGTATATTCTTGATTTCAGGAAATAAAACATTAAAGTTTTAATTAAGTAACAATCTTCCATTCGCAATGGATGACTATCTCAAAAGAAGATTGAAAAAAGTGTTGGATTAAATCTAATTGTGGGCATATATGTTACATTAGTGTATAGTGCTATCCTTAAGGTTAACCCGAATAAAGTGATCAATTAAGTCAATTGGGTTAATGGGTATTTAAATGTGTCATGGACTAATTGTGCAGATACCAGACTGCAATTCTAATTTTATGAAGGGCTAAGTTAGAAAATTACAAATCTATATAAAGGGGTTATGGTCCCTGATCTAAAGGTTACGTTCTCTATTCTCTAATCCCATTTTAAAAGAATTCTTAAAGAGAAACCTTTCAGATTAGAAGATCAACCCTAATTCAGATCCGTGATCGAATCTTCATGGATTCAGGTATTGCTTCCGCTCTCATGTTAATCTCTATGAATTAGTCACAAATTAAAGTTTCTACAAGTGGTATCAGAGCCTCTTTGATTAATTCTTAGGGATTTAAGATTATGAAATTAGGGTTCTTTGATCTTAATCATGTATTATTAAGATCCGTTGTTCGCTGCACTGTAGCATGCTCGAATGAACATTAAAAGTTCATGTTTCTTTTTTGTTTTGATTTCTTTCGGCTGTTTCTTTTGGATCTCTGAAAACATGAACTGTAGCACTTTGTTCAAAATCATGTTTTGATGATCTGGATCAAATCACTGATCCAAGTCGTATTCAATTAAGTTCAAAAATCAAGTGCAAAAGAATATTTAAATTCAGTTTTCAGCCATCGTTCGCTCCGCTCCTCGCTGGCGATGTTCGCTGGCTGCCTCGCTGTCAAAGGAAGACAGCGGCGGCATCAGGAAGCCCTAGGGTTTCGAAACCCTAGGGTGCGTGTCAGGTACGGGTGAGGATTGCACTGGAAGCTTGCCAACAGAGACTCAACCTGAACCTGAGAATTAGACAGAGGCTGAAGAATGTGCACGTTGGGGAAGAACTGGAATGATTCCAAACTTGAAGGGCTCTTGTGCATATTTGTTAGCTCAGAACAATTGTAATAAATGTTAGAGTAGGTTACAACAGTTAGAAACGGTTAATTCTGTTGTTTGTTAGTTTGTTACAACCGTGCACGTTTTGTGCACGTTTTTGTGTTTCTTTTCTTTTGAGCGGATATAAAAGGAGAGGATGTAAACTGTAAAAACTATGAAATGAATGAGAATCTTTTTCTTCTTCTAAACTCTGAATTCTGTTCTTCTTTCCTCTAACTCATCTCTTTCTTCATTGTCTCAATTCTCCCTTATTTTCTGTTCTCAAGACTTGATAATCTCAGTCATGGCCAGAAATAACAACTTGAGGTCCAATCGAGGTTCTCGATCCTCACAATTGGTATCAGAGCAGCAGGAAGCTGAAGCTGGTGCTGATGATTTCTTGGGTGATCAGGAAGGAGCTGATGCTGAAGATATTACTTCAGAGGAGAGATTTGCTCGATTAGAGGATGATGTCCTTCGAAATAGCTCTTTTAGCAGTCAACAAGAATCATTCAACCAGAAACTCTCAGCACAGATGAGTGATCTCCAGCTCCAACTATCTTCAAAGATGGAGTTTTTGATGCAGGAGATCAAGAACCTCAAGAGTTCCGACCAAGGAGTTCTAGGAACTGGTTCAAGAGAGAGTAGGGAGAAAACAAGGTCAGGAGCTGGGGAATCTAGCAAGAATGATCAAAGCAATGGATATCTCCCTCCACATCGAAGAAATGCCGAATTCAGTGGAGAATTTCAATCTATTAGCAGTTTTGGTAACTCCTCAACTCAGAGAAATTCTTTCTTTAGCAATCAAAAACTTGTTCAACCAAAATCTCTGCGTTTGGATTTTCCCTCTTTTTCTGGGACTGAGAATGTTATAGCTTGGTTAGAACAAACTGCACAAATCTTTGAATATTATGATATCAAAGATGATGAGTGGGTCAAGGTTTGTTCTTTTTACCTAAGGGATGAGGCTTTACAATGGTATAGATGGCTTACTAGAAATATTAAAAATTACCAGTATTGGGCTGTCTTTAAAGAGGAATTAATGACAAGATTTGGCCCTAGTGAACTTTCAAGGCCATATGATGCTTTCTCAACTATGAAACAAACTTCCACTGTTAAGGAGTACTTGGGAAAATTTGAACAAACCCTAGGGTTGTTGGAGGATCAACCCTCTAGAAGGCACATTCTTGAGAGATTTATAAGGGGGTTAAAGGATGAGCTACGGTATGAGGTAGCAGCTGGCAGACCTTCTTTGAAGGGAGCAGTGTCATTAGCCAAGCTATTTGAGGATAAGCAAAGAAATGAGAAAAGGAGCAAAGGGAATTGGAATGTCTTTAATCAAGGAAATCCATCTAATCGTACCTTTCCTGAAGTGCCTGTACAAGACAAATCCAAGTTTCCTCAGTTCAAGAAGCTTACACCTGAAGACATACAAAAGAGGAGTCAGAATCTATGTTTTACATGTGATGAAAAGTGGCATAGAGGACATCAGTGTAAAGGCAAGCATATATTCATCTTAGAAGGGATCTTAGAAGGTGGAACTGAGGAAGAGATAGAAGACCATGGATGCAATGATCAAGAAGACCTGGCCTTTGAATTAGCTGAAAGTCTGATAAGAGGAGCCCCTTCTATTTCAGTCCGAGCTCTTAGTGGAATCACAGCCTCTCATACTATTAGAGTTGTGGGGTATTACAAGAATCAAGTCATCAGCATCTTGATAGATTCTGGTTCTACACATAATTTCATCAATACAAAGCTAGTTAAGAGACTTGGATTACCAGTGACAGAATATAGCAATTTTGATGTTCTTGTGGCAAGTGGAGAATTTAGTTAAGAGACTTGGATTACCAGTGACAGAATATAGCAATTTTGATGTTCTTGTGGCAAGTGGAGAATTAATCAAAGGAGATGGAGTGTGCCAAGACAGAATATAGCAATTTTGATGTTCTTGTGGCAAGTGGAGAATTAATCAAAGGAGATGGAGTGTGCCAGGGGGTGTCACTGGATTGTCAAGGAGTCCGCATTCAAGTGAATCTGTTAGTGATGCCCTTGGGAGGTAGTCAGATTGTGTTAGGGACAGATTGGATGAAAACCTTGGAAGATATCACTTTGAACTTTAAAAAGTTGCAGGTAACATTCTTATGTGAGGGAATAAAGAGGACTCTACAAGGAATAGTACCAAGAGAGTTACAATTGGTTAATGAGAAAAATATTGCTAAATCTGTTAGAGAGCAAAAAAAGGGATACTTAATTCAATTATGTAGTGTTAATTTGCAAGAATCTGTTTCAGGAGCTATTCATGAAGAATTACCTGCAGAGATCCACAACTTGGTACAGGAGTTTGATGTTATATTCCAAGAACTACCACATCTTCCTCCTGCTAGAGAGATTGATCATAAAATTCCCTTAGAAACTGGAACAAAACCAAGAACTACCACATCTTCCTCCTGCTAGAGAGATTGATCATAAAATTCCCTTAGAAACTGGAACAAAACCAGTGTGCATTAGACCTTATAGGCATCATAAAATTCCCTTAGAAACTGGAACAAAACCAGTGTGCATTAGACCTTATAGGCATGCACATTTCTTGAAAGAAGAAATTGAAAAACAGATTGAAGAGATGCTGGAAAAAGGGATTATCAGACACAGTCATAGTCCTTTCTCTTCACCAGTGGTGATGGTTAAAAAATCTGATGGGAGTTGGAGAATGTGCATTGATTATAAGTCCCTCAACAAAGCTACAATTAAAGACAAATTTCCTATTCCAATTATTGATGAGTTGCTGGATGAGTTACATGGGACACAGTTCTTCACAAAATTGGATTTAAAATCAGGGTATCATCAAATAAGAATGTGTGATTCAGACATTCCAAAAATTGCCTTTAGAACACACAGTGGGCATTTTGGGTTCTTAGTAATGCCTTTTGGACTCACCAATGCCCCTTCAACATTCCAGGCCCTCATGAATAATACTTTCAAAGATATTCTCAGGAAATTTGTCTTGGTTTTCTTTGATGACATACGAATATACAGTAAAGGGTGGTAGGACCATTTGATTCATCTGAGACAAGTATTTCAGATCCTCAAGACCCATCAGTTGGTTGCCAAGATGTACAAATGTAGTTTTGGACAAAAACAGGTTGAATATTTGGGGCATATTGTGTCTCAGACAAGGGTTAGTGTGGACCCTAAGAAAATTCAAGCAATTACAGATTGGCCAACACCTCAGACACTCAAAGGATTGAGAGGATTTTTAGGCCTAGCTGGATATTATCGAAAATTCATCAAGGGGTTTGGAACAATAGCTCAACCCTTAACACAACTTTTGAAGAATAGAAATTTCCTGTGGAATGCAAATGCTGAAGAGGCTTTCAATTCTCTTAAAATTGCCCTCACCAATTCTCCAGTTTTGGCTATGCCTGATTTTAATATCAATTTTGTCATAGAATGTGATGCATCGGGCACAGGAGTTGGGGCAGTATTAATGCAAAGAGAAAAACCCATTGCATATTTCAGCTTTGCTTTAAAGGGAAAGAATGCTACTCTATCAACCTATGAAAAAGAACTATTAGGTATAATTCTTTCTACAAAGAGATGGCAACAATATTTGTTGGGAAGGAGTTCTGTGATAAGGACTGATCACCAAAGTCTCAAATATATTCTTGAACAAAGAATACATACAGGTATTCAAAACAAATGGTTAGCCAAGTTGCATGAATATGATTATATTGTGGAATACAAACCTGGAAGGATGAACAAAGCTGCTGATGGATTATCCAGGGTTCATGAGGATGTTGAGAATGATGTAGAGGTCTCAGCAATTTCCTTTGTCAGGAGCAACTGGTTAGAAGATATCAAACAAATGAACTTGACTGATCCTTTCTTCAAAGAGCTAGAGACAAGATTACAACAAGAATCAGAGGCTACTGGGGAATATCTTAAAAGGGAAGGAATTTACTACTACAAAGGCAAAATTTTGGTTAGTCCTATTGCACCAAACTTAAAAAATTCCTTGTTACAAGAGCATCATGACAGTCCTACTGCTGGACATTCTGGTATTGCCAAAACCTTACACAGGTTGAGGAGGGTATTTTATTGGAAGGGCATGAGGAAGGATGTCCAGAATTATATACAGGCTTGTGATGTATGCCAAAGAGCAAAAGGGGAAAATGTAGCTTCCCCAGGACTTTTACAACCCCTACCTATTCCAAAATATGTGTGGGAGGACTTGTCAATGGATTTCATCACACATCTTCCCAGGAGTGAAACACAGTCAGTTATATTTGTGGTCGTTGATAGGCTATCAAAGTATGCTCATTTCTTTGCATTAACCCATCCTTATACTGCTCAATCTGTGGCAAAGGTATTTTTTGATGGAGTGTTCAAACTTCACGGTATGCCTAGATCCATAGTCAGTGACAGAGATCCCTTGTTTACCAGTTTGTTTTGGAAAGAGTTGTTCAGGTATGCCTAGATCCATAGTCAGTGACAGAGATCCCTTGTTTACCAGTTTGTTTTGGAAAGAGTTGTTCAAACTGCAAGGGAGTAAGCTTAAATTCAGGAGATCCCTTGTTTACCAGTTTGTTTTGGAAAGAGTTGTTCAAACTGCAAGGGAGTAAGCTTAAATTCAGCTCAGCCTATCACCCTCAGACGGATGGGCAAACTGAGGTAACTAACAAGAGCCTGGAAGCTTACTTGAGGTGTTTTTGTTGCCATAAGCCTAAGGAGTGGTGTAAATGGCTTCCATTAGCTGAATTCTGGTTTAACACTACTTGGAGGGTGTCTACAAACTCTACCCCTTTTGAAGCTGTGTATGGTAGACCTTCTCCCTCATTACTCTCTTATATTCCTAAAAGCTGTAGAGTTGAATCAGTGGATGAAGGTCTTTTTTCTAGAGATGTAGCTTTAAAATTCCTAAAAGATAGTTTGAAGAAGGCAGCAGAACAGATGAAAAAGTTTGCTGACAGACACAGAAGTTTCAGGAGTTTTGAGGTTGGAGATTGGGTATTCCTTAAGTTACAACCTTACAGACAACTCAATGTCTCATCTTACAAAACTCATAAGCTTTCTCCAAAATACTATGGTCCTTACAAAGTGCTAGAAAAGATTGGTGAAGTTGCTTACAGGTTGGAACTTCCAAGCCATGCACAGATTCACCCAGTCTTCCATGTTTCCCAGCTTAAAAAAAGAATTGGTTCTGGTGTGGTACTCCACTCTGATTTTCCCAATTATACTACTGAGTTGGTTGATGAACCAGAAAAGATTGTGGACAGGCGCACAATTGTGAAAGGAAAAATGTTGATTCCTCAAGTATTGATCAAATGGAGGCAGCGATCCCCATTGGATTCTACTTGGGAGAATTATTGGGATCTTGTGAAGCGGTTTCCTACCTTTGACCTTGAGGCAAGGTCAAATTTAAGGGGTGGGGAATTGTCAGGTACGGGTGAGGATTGCACTGGAAGCTTACCAACAGAGACTCAACCTGAACCTGGGAATTAGATAGAGGCTGAAGAATGTGCACGTTGGGGAAGAACTGGAATGATTCCAAACTTGAAGGGCTCTTGTGCATATTTGTTAGCTCAGAACAATTGTAATAAATGTTAGAGTAGGTTACAACAGTTAGAAACGGTTAATTCTATTGTTTGTTAGTTTGTTACAACCATGCACGTTTTGTGCACGTTTTCGTGTTTCTTTTCTTTTGAGCGGATATAAAAGGAGAGGATGTAAACTGTAAAAACTATGAAATGAAAGAGAATCTTTTTCTTCTTCTAAACTCTGAATTCTGTTCTTCTTTCCTCTAACTCATCTCTTTCTTCATTGTCTCAATTCTCCCTTATTTTCTGTTCTCAAGACTTGATAATCTCAGTCATGGACAGAAATAACAACTTGAGGTCCAATCGAGGTTCTCGATCCTCACAGTGTGGGAGCTTAAGCGGCGGCGGCGACGGTTCAGAACGAAACCCTAAGGGGGTGTTCGTGCAGGAGAACGTGCGTGAAAACGTGCGGAATTTTAGGGGACGGTGGTTACCTTAATTACAGGCGAGCTCAACTCCTCGTTTCAGGCGAGTTTCGACTCGAATCAGGCGAGCTTTGTCTCGATTTCAGGCGAGCTCGACTCCTCATTTCAGGCGAGCTTCTTTATCTCGATTTAGGCGAAGTTGAGTCTCGAATTTAGGCGAGCTTCGGCTCCAATCTCAGGCGAGTTCACACGCTTCGATCAAGCGAGCTTTAGCTTGATTCAGGCGAGTTTTGAGAACTCGTTTCAGGCGAGTTCGAGAGCTCAACTCAGGAGGGTTCGGTCTCGATTCAGGCGAGTTTTGAAGCTCTATCAGGCGAGCTCGGATGCCCAAATTTTCAGGCGAGCTTGCATTGGGAATCGTTTCAGGTGAGATTTATCAGGCGAGCTTCGAAATTTTGGGCGAGCTTGAGTTTCAGAGATGAACTTTGGTTTCGTCAGATGAAAGAAGGGCTCTGCTTACTTATGGGCATGTGTCATTTGATCAGGCCAAAGCTCTCTAAAGGATATTTAATATGGGCCTTCTAAGTTAATGGGCCTGAAATAAAACTAAGGATTATTGGAATTGTTCATATAAATTCAACATTATGGGACTAAACCTATTTGTTTTTCAGATCAAAGCCCAATTAAAATTTTATTTGGGCTATGTGGAAACAGGCTGAAGCCCACTTAGTTTTAATTTTAAGTTGAGTTAGAAACAAATTAAGTCTTGGTCCTATCGAGGTTTATTTGAATGTTCAAATAATGTTATTAAGGTTACGAACATGTAACAATTAAGTTGTGGATTATTTGATTATTAATCAAATAATAAATTAAGTTGTAGGCCATTAAAATTTTTAATGGGCCTATTTATTGTTAATTAAAATAGAAAAATCTATTTTAAATTGCTCAAGTAAATTTCAGACTTTGGTTTAATTTAAATTAAATTGTTTAATTTAAATTAAAATTTGGTAGTTAATCAATTATTCAATTCAAATAATATGACACTAATGTATTAAGTTTATCTTTCATTCCAAATGATTAATTGAAACAAGATGTTGCCAAAGTAACCTCTCTTATGTAAATTGTTCATAAGGAATGTTAGATGGTTGTGTGTATGTTTTTGTGTAAATATTTAATCGGCCCAAAGGAATGTTAATATTTATTTAGACTGTATACACATCTGTGATGATAAATGTGTGATAATTATAAGGTTTACATGTGAATAATGAATCGATCCAAAGATAGTTTCATTATTTGACATGAGTTATTGTCAATGTTTGATCATTACAACAAGGTATCACTTGCAATTAATATTACTATCCAAAGACTGGATATTAATGTTGTACCAGATATCTTGAGATGAGATTTGTCATTATTTGAATTTTATTGATTACTAATTAAGGCTAAAATCTTTTGTTTATTTTAGCTAATGCATCTGCTGCAACAATCTCTGCTAACATCAACTCAATTCC
The DNA here is from genome assembly GCF_001876935.1 of Asparagus officinalis. NCBI lineage: Eukaryota > Viridiplantae > Streptophyta > Magnoliopsida > Asparagales > Asparagaceae > Asparagus > Asparagus officinalis. Next base: position 18,735,094 of record NC_033794.1, on the reverse strand, counting down.
CATGCTCAATGGGACTAATTTCAAGGTTTGGAAAGAGAACATATTAATTGTTCTTGGCTGTATGGATCTTGACTTTGCATTAAGAACTGAACAACCCCAACCTCTCAATGCGGATAGCACTCCTGATGCAAAGAAGGAGTATGAGAAATGAGAGCGTTCAAATCGCATGAGTCTCATGATCATTAAGCGTGGCGTTCCGGAAGCCTTCAGGGGCATAGAATCCGAAGGGATTACTAAGGCTAAAGATTTCCTTACCGAAATTAAGAAGCTTTTTGCGAAAAAACGATAAGGTAGAAACAAGCACGCTTTTAGCTCGCTTGATTTCGATGAAGTATAAGGGCAAGGGAAACATCAGGGAGTACATTATGAAAATGTCTCATATTGCTTCAAAACTTAAGGCACTCAACCTATGTGATGAGTTACTCGTGCATCTGGTTCTGTTGTCTCTTCCTGCACAATTCAATCAGTTTAAGGTCAGTTATAACTGCCAAAAGGAGAAATGACTCTGAATAAGCTCATTTCATACTGTGTGCAAGAAGAAGACAGGTTGAAGCAAGATAAGACTGAAAGTGCTCATTTGGCCTATGTCTCTAAGGATAAGGGCAAGAAAAGGAAGAATGATAATGAAGCTGCTAAGGGTCCGGTTCAGAAGAAACAATATAAGGATGGTCAGGGTTGTTTCTTCTGTAACAAATCTGGACACGTAAAGAAGGACTGTACCAAATATCATGCCTGGCGTGCTAAGAAGGGTATGTTCCTTACTTTGGTCTGTTCTGAGGTTAATTTAGCTTCAGTACCTAGAAACTTGGTGGTTAGACTCTGGTGCTACTACTCACATAAGTGTTTCTATGCAGGGTTGCCTGAGCTACCGAAAGCCAAGTGATGTTGAAAGACACATCTTTGTGGGCGATGGACAATCGGTAGACGTGGAAGCAATTGGGCACTTTAGGTTGCTGTTAGGAACTGGTTCTTATTTGGATTTGAAAGATACTTTTGTAGTACCGTCTTTTAGACAAAATTTGATTTCTGTTTCTGTATTGGGCAAATCAGGTTATTCTTGTTCATTTGGAAACGATCAATTCAGTTTATTTTTTAACTCAAATGTTATGGGGACTGGTTACTTGAGTACTTATGACAATATATATTTGCTTGATACAATTGCTTCTTATAATAAAACTTTGCATGTGGAATCACGTGGTACTAAGCGTAAATTAAATAACAAAAATTCGGTGATATTATGGCATAAACGCTTGGGTCATATCTCAAAAGGTAGAGTTGAGCGTCTTGTGTCTGATGGCATTTTGGATTCCCTTGATTTTTCGGACTTCGACGTATGTGTTGAATGTATCAACATTTTAAATTCCCTTGATTTTTCGGATTTTGACGTTTGTGTTGAATGTATCAAGGGAAAACAGACCAAAGTTAAGAGATTAGGTGCTAATAGAAAGAGATTAGGTGCTAATAGATCTTCAGAAGTCTTAGAATTGATACATACAGATATTTGTGGGCCATTCTCTACAGAATCTTAGAATGGTCAACAATATTTTATATCATTCATAGACGATTACTCACGTTATGAATACCTATATCTCATTCATGAACAATCTGAGTCTCTGGACATGTTCAAAGCTTTTAAAGCTGAAGTTGAGAATGAACTCAACAAAAGAATTAAAACCGTTAGATCTGATCATGGTGGTGAGTACTACAGCAGATATGATGGTTCAGATGAACAACGTTCAGAACCATTTGCTAGATACCTAGAGGAATACGGTATCGTCCCACAGTACAATATGCCAGGTTTACCTAGCATGAATGGTGTAGCTGAAAGACGGAACAGGACTGTTAAGGATATGGTAAGAAGTATGATTGCTCATTCTTCTTTACCAGAGTTACTCTGGGGAGAAGCACTTAAGACAACAGCTTACATTCTGAACAGAGTACCAAGTAAAGCAGTTGCTAAAACACCTTATGAGCTTTGGACTGGTCGAAAGCCCAGTTTAAAGCACCTACATATTTGGAGATGTCCAGCTGAGGCAAGGCCTTATAGGCCAAATGAAAAGAAATTGGACTCCAAAACAGTTAGCAGCTACTTTATTGGGTACTCAGAACGCTCTAAGGGCTATAAGTTTTATGATCCCACACTAAGGAATATTTTTGAGACGGGGACATCAACATTCTTTAAGGATGTTGAGTTTGGGGGGAGAAATAAGGTTAGAAATATTGCTTTTGAGGAGGAATTGGTTTCAGATCCAATTCATACAGTCACTTTTGACGATATTCAGGTTCATATACCTGTTATTGATCAAGAAGTGAATCCGAAACCTCAAGAAGACAATATTAAACAACTCCCTATTCTAGAAGAACAAACTCAACAATCTCAAGAACCAGTGCCATTAAGGAGATCCACGAGAGAAAAGAGAAATGCTATTCCGGATGATTTTATTGTATTTCTCTAAGAACATGTGGAGAGTAATGGAATGTTAGAAGATGATCCAATCAACTTCCTCCAGGCCATGAAAAGTTCTAACTCTCAACAGTGGATTGATGCAATGAATGAAGAGTACAAGTCTATGCAAGGCAATAAGGTTTGGGAACTTGTCTCATTGCCAGAAGGTGCAAAACTAATTGATTGTAAATGGATATTTAAGACCAAGTGGGATGCAAATGGTAATATGGAGATGTATAAGGCACATCTTGTAGCTAAAGGTTATACTCAAAAGGAATGCATTGATTATACAGAGACTTTATCTCCGGTTTCATCGAAAGACTCTTTTAGAACAATCATGGCGTTCGTTGCTCATTATGATCTTGAGTTACATCAGATGGATGTTAAGACTGTATTTCTCAATGGAGACATTGATGAAATGATCTATATGGTGCAACCAGAAAACTTTGTGTTAGGAGACCAAAAGAATATGGTTTGTAAATTAAGAAAATCTATCTATGGACTCAAGCAAGCTCCACGTCAATGATATCATAAGTTTCAACAAATAATTATCTCGTTCGGTTTTGAGATGAATGTTGTTGATGGCTGTGTATATCACAAGTTCAGTGGGAGTAAGTATATTTTTCTGGTTTTGTATGTCGATGACATATTGCTTGCAACTAATGATATAGGCATGTTGCGCGAAACCAAGAGATTTCTATCAAAGAATTTTGAGATGAAAGATCTTGGGGACGCCTCTTTTATATTAGGAATCCAGATACATCGAGATCGTTCTCGCGGTGTACTTGGATTATCACAAAAGAGCTATATCGATAAAGTACTCAAAAGATTTGGCATGCAAAATTGCAGACCAGGTGACACCCCTGTTGCTAAAGGAGACAAGTTCAATCTCAATCAGTACCCTAAAGAAAACCTTGAAATTCTGGAAATGCAGAAGATTCCTTATGCTTCGGCTGTAGGAAGTCTAATGTATGCTCAGGTGTGTACGCGCTGGATATTGCGTACATTGTTGGGATGTTAGACAGATACTTAAGCAACCCTGATATGGATCATTGGATAACAGTCAAAAGGTTTATGAGGTATCTTCAGAAAACAAAAGATTATATGCTCACATACAGAAAATCAGATCAGTTGGAGGTCATTGGGTACTCTGATTCTGATTTTGTTGGATGCTAAGATAGCAGAAAGTCTACATCAGGATATATTTATATGTTAGCTGGAGGAGCTATATCATGAAAAAGTGTTAAACAGACACTCGTAGCTTCCTCCACTATGACAGCAGAATTTATAGCTTGCTACGAGACATCAAATCATGAAATATGGTTGCGAAATTTTGTCACTGGACTGTACATTTTGGAAAATATTGAAAGACCACTAATGTTATTTTATGATAATAAATCAGCGGTCATATATTCCAATAACAACAGGAGCTCAACTAAGTCAAAACATATTGACATTAAGTTCTTGATTGTGAAAGAAAGGGTACAGAGTGGACAGATATCCATAGAGCACATTGGAACAAACTCCATGATAGCAGATCCTCTTACTAAAGGGTTATCACCCAAGTTCTTTCATGAGCACACTGCTCATATGGGTGTGATATTATTCGAGGATATCATGGTTTAGTGGGAGTTTGTAATTTTTTGATGCTTTGTGTTTGGTTGTATTGTCTGATCAGAATAAAATATTCAGTTAAGACACTCTGTTACATTATGTTTGGTTTTGCCCTCACTAAAGTAGGACCAGTTAAAAATAGACATGTACTGATCACATTGCATGTAATTTTCATGCTGCACATCCATGATTGATCTATATCATTTGATTGTATTGTTATATGTGACCATTGATGGGTTTAGTCACGATAAATGTGACGAATGCCGCTTTGATCCTATATTAATATAGTTAATGGACGAGATTGTTTGGAAATACCCTTATTTGTGATAGAAATTTCTGAGCTCATAAGGTTGTACACATTTTAATGAAACATATAGTGCCCAAGTGGAAGATTGTTGGATTAAATCTAATTGTGGGCATATATGTTACATTAGTGTATAGTGCTATCCTTAAGGTTAACCCGAATAAAGTGATCAATTAAGTCAATTGGGTTAATGGGTATTTAAATGTGTCATGGACTAATTGTGCAGATACCAGACTGCAATTCTAATTTTATGAGGGGCTAAGTTAGAAAATTGCAAATCTATATAAATGAGTTATGGTCCCTAATTTAAAGATTACGTTCTCTATTCTCTAATCCCCATCTTAAGAGAATTCTTAAAGAGAAACCTTTCAGAGTAGAAGATCAACCCTAATTCAGATCCTTGATCGAATCTTCTTGGATTCAGGTATTGCTTCCGCTCTCATGTTAATATCTATGAATTAGTCATAAATTAAAGTTTCTACAAAAAGCACACAGAATAGCACTCATATTTGTTCTCGATGACTTGTCAAAAAAGGTTAAAATGAAGGGGGGAAAAGAAAGGGAAAAAAAGGAGATGAAATGATGTCAAATGATAACACCAATTAATGTAGTTAACTAACTACAGTAAGAAATTAAAATATGAATTAGTAAGAGAACACATATCATCAAGAAGATAATGAAGAAAACATGCCTGAAAACACCATCAGAATCGAGTGTTGCCCTCTGGAAATGATCTTCTGTGATTTGCACCGAGGATACAGTGAACAACTCGCTGTTGTTAGCGCGAGCGAGGTACAGCTTTCCAGACTGACCAAACACAAGTTGAACGTGTACTGAACCCCAAGTGTTACTAGCCCAATAAGCAGGCCTATACCGGAACGCAGTAGGATAAGCTAAAGAATACAACACGAGATTTCCATCAGGCTGCACACCTAATTCAAATCTTCCACGTGAATAATCGCTGTCGGTAAGTCGTGCATAAAGACTAGTTCCTTCTTGTAGTACTTGGCCAGGCAGAATAGTATCAGTCGGATTGTCGAAGGTTTGCCATAGTGTGCTTGAGTTTGAGCTCACTAGCATGAAGTTGCCTGTGTCGAGCATGGCTGCAGATGTTGCAGCAGTGACACTGGTGTTCCAAATTTCATTGCCTGTAGGGTCAGTTTGGAATGATTCATTTGACGCTGTGTTTGGATGCAAGGAATTGATTTGCATATGTAGAATTTTATTTCTAGAATCTGAAATTTGTAAATTGAAGAAAAGCATACACTCAAATACGAACATATCGAGTTATACATAAACATATTCGAAAAGAAAATATGCGCTGTTGCTAGAAAAGTTCTCTATTTTTAGGCTTAATTGCGGATAAAACCTCGGTACTATCACCAAATTGCAGACATACCCTCTACGCTTTTATTTTTGAAGATAGACTCCTTATAGATTCTCAAGCCTGTTAGTTTCACAATAAGATTGAGCTTCATAATTAACTGATTTACTCACTACAAACTTGCATAATTGTCATTCCACATAACTAAGGCTCCGTTTGGATACCATGATATTTTACTTGGTTCTATGGTGTTTTTGTTAAAAATAAAACACCATGCGCTTAGAAACCATGGTGTTTTTTGAGCTAAATCATCCTCAAACCAAAAACACAACACTTATATCAAAACACCTTTTAGGTGTTTTAAGTTTTATGTTTTGGTTTTGAGTTTGAGAATGTGTTAATATAATATCTAACATAATATATTAAATATAATTAATATAGAGTTATTATCAACATGCTTATTATATTATACTATACTTTACTATACTATATTATAATTAATTTAATATATTAGTAATATTTATTAAATAATATAAAAATATAATAAATAAATTATCTTATATAAAAACATATTAAATACCAATATTTTATATGTTAATAATGTATTATATAATAAGTAATTAATAATTAAATATAAATAAACTAATAAATAATAATAATAAAGTTATTGGTAATAAATAAAAAAATAATATATTTATAATATAATAATATTTATTTATATCATAAATACTAATATATTATTAAAGTACTATTAATAAACTCTAACATATTAAAAACTATAATATATTATATAATATTAAAATATTTATAATATATTAATTTATTAATAACGTACTAGTAATAATATAATATTAACATTATTAATAATATTATATTATATGAATAATAGTATAATATTATATTAATAATAAAATAAAATTATTATAAAAATATTAATATAATATGCAACAATAACAAATTGATATACCAAAATAATTAAATATATAATTATTTAAAAATAATATGTAATAATTATAATATAATATAACTCATTAAAGTATAATATAATATTATAATACATTATACAATATTATATTGCATTATATTTAATACTTATAATACTATGATAATGTAAACTAAATATTATACTAATGTTATAATTGATCAAACTAGTGTTGACAAAAAATATTTAATAAGATATTTTGAAAATATTTTAAGGGAAAAACACAACAACACAGTGTTTTTTTACAAAAACACAACAAGGATCCAAAGGAAGCCTAATTTAAATGGAAACGGTAACCCAGTTGAGAACCCAAGAGGTCTATCTGCGACCACAGAAGTAGTACAGCGATATCTATCGGCAGTTTGGCCAAAGGAAGGACGTCTTTGCTTTTTACTATTTAGGATCAACAATGCTATAAAATCCAATTTGAAGAATTTCTGTATTTACTTGCCTGCGTGGTCTCGGAGGGAAAGCCGGCCATCTTGAGTGAACACGGCCTTCGACTGATTATTAGTGGTTTTGCCTCCATTTGCGGTCCAGACTACGGTTTGGTTGGGGACTTTGTTGAAGAAGACGGCGAGGAGGAATTGGGTCGGGTCGGATTCAAGAGGACGGAACCCGAAAGCGAAGTCGCCGGAAGGGGAGAGCCAAGATGTGGGTGGAGTCAGAGGGGTCAAGGTTTCTCCCAGGGTGATGTTGGTGTCAGCTTGAGCTGAGAGAAAATTTGAGAGGAGAAAGAAGAGGAGGAGACGAAGGAAGAGAGAGGACATTTTTTTTTTCGTCGGGGACGTATTCTGTTGGTAAAGTGAGAGGGCGTTTTGTATTTAATTGGGAGTTATTGGTTGACTTGCAAAGTATTGGAGGTTGATGGCTGATATGGAAAGACTTTTTTTTTTTTTGGTTTTTGCCTCTAAGTCCGAAGCTTTTACTGTGATTTACTCTTGGGTCCAAGTTAATTTATTTTTACCTAAAAACCCAAACATGTATGTGGGTCTGTCTTTCAACCCAATCTCCCAAATAAACTACGTTAAGTATGTAGTGTTGGATAGCAGGTTTCTAATCTGTTTTGGTAACAGGTTATTGAGATTCCTAATCTGTTTTGGTAATAGGTTATTAGGATTCCTAATCTGTTTTGGTAACATGTTATTAGGATTCCTAATTTGTTTTGATTTTGGTTTTAGAATTCCTAGTATGTTTTTGGTTTTAGGATTTCTATATATATGGAACGATTAGAAGAGAGATTAGTAAGAAGAAAATTAGGGATATTTGGAGCACAGAAAATAGGTATTTTCTGAGCTATTGGTTAGGGTTTTGTTTGGAGAGAATTAGAGATTTGTTGGTGAGATTAATTGGTGAGTTTGAGTGATTTATAATTTCAGTTTGTACTCTTTTTCTCTATTAGTGATAAACCTTATCCCCTTCTTGCCCCGTGGACATAGGCAACTTGCCGAACCACTTTAAAATTGGCTGTTTGTGTTTGTGGCATTGATTTGGTTCGTTTGGCCTTCTCTCGACGATCGCTTGATTTGATTTCTCGTAGCATGTTGGTTTGGTTGTTTGGTTTCCGCAGCGCACAACAAGTGGTATCAGCGCTCGGGCTACGCTTGGGCTATTTGGAGGAGTAGGTCGTTTTGGAGGCTCACCTAGGGCTTTGTTTGGTGATAAAGGTGAGATCTTTTTGGTAAAGGCTCAATCTTTTTAGTTTTGGATCTATTCTTCATTTGTTCCACATTTGTTTTGGTGCCTTGAGAAAGATGGTCGGGAAAGAAGAAGTTGTGGAGGATACTTCCGGCGTGAAGACAATCCAAAGTTTGAATATTCACTCTATGAAGATAGATGTGGAGAAGTTTAATGGCACAAATAATTTTGGTCTTTGGAGATGTGAAGTCTTGGATGCGCTCAATGCGTAAAATTTGGAAGATACTTTGGAGTTGGACGAGAAACCGGACGACATTGAGGAGAAGGTTTGGAAAAAGATGAATAGAACGGCGTGTGGTGTGATTAGATCTTGTTTGACTCAAGATTTAAAATATGATGTGATCAATGAGACTTCGACTAAGAAGATTTGAGAGATCCTAGAGGGCAAGTATTTGATCAAGAGTGTAGAGAACCGCTTGTATTTGAAGAGGAGGCTTTATCGCTTCCAATTGAAGAAGGAGACCTCCATTGGTGATCACATGAACCACTACACGAAGCTTCTTGCGGATTTGATGAATGTAGATGTGATGATTGAAGATGAGGACAATGCGTTGTTGTTGTTGAGTTCCTTGCCTAACGAGGAATATAAGACCTTCGTTCTTACTCTTATTAATGGGAAGACATCTCTTTCTTATAGTGAGGTCACCGTTGCACTTGTGAATTATCAGCTTCGAAAGAAGGATAAGGAGACTTCAGTTGAGCCGGTAGCGGGGGCATTGGTCGCAAGAGCAAAGAGTCCAAACTGTGGTAGGTGATCGCAGTCTAGAGGGGCATATCTTGGATTTCGTAGGAATCAATATGCCTTTTGTAAAGAGGATGGACATTAGAAAGCCGAATGTCCAAAGTTGGTTGATCGAGCCAGGAAGAATAAGGGGAAAGCTATTCAAGCTTCAGAGGTGAATGTTGTCAAGGCTAGTGGTAATAATTCAGATTCGGATTCTTCGGGCTACTCGTTATCTGCACTACCGTCAGTTTGTGTTGCCGACTGTACAGAGTGGATGTTGGATTCGGGTACTTCTTACCATATTTGTCCTAGGAGGGATTGGTTCTCCAGCTTTCAGGAGTTGGAAAGAGGGGAGGTCATGCTCATGGGTAATGATTATAAATGTCCTATTGGTGGTATCGATACCTGTAGGCTGTCTAAAAATCACAATAGATAGCTGATCCCCATCAAACTTCAATGAGGAGAGTTACAATCCGACGACTCCCATATCTCGATGATGAAAGTTACAATCAGATAACTTTCATGTTAACAAATAAAAACTGCAAATTGAGGACTTTTCACATAGATCGAGAAGAGTTACAAATCAACGACACTTCCGACAATTGATGAAAACTTTATTCAGTGGTCTTCACAATCAACTGTGAGAGTTACAATATAACGACTTTCACACCCCACAATAGCTAAAGCGAGGATTACTGAACAATGGTCCTTGCAACGCTCTACAGAAGAGATTACAAGTCAACTAACCCCTTCTAAACGCAGAATTCATCTTCGCGTTTCAATTCTTGAAACGTAGGCGACCCCCGCGTTTCTAAGCTGCAACAAGCAAAACGCGAGTGGCCCTCGCGTTTTTGACGTTCAGTCACCACCCAACTCCGCGTCTCAACCCTAGGACGCGGAGTTAGGGTCCTGAACGCCAAATTGGGCGTTGGACTCATTCAAACATGAGTCGAACGGTTTCAGAACCGTTTTCCCCACGATCTGAGGGGCGGATTAAGAGGACAGTTACAACCCCTTATCCTCCTATAAAACCTCAACAAACTCAACAGAGAGGAGGTTCGGATTTTCAGGTGAGATCTTTTTGATTTAGGATCAGGCTTTTTTTTTCACAAGAGGCCAGGTCTTTCCTCATCGGAAAAACCGCACAAAGGCAGTTCCGGTCGGTTTTGGGAAGATCTTCTAGTGATTGGCTAAGGACGAATCTTGGAGGAGATTGGCATCTTTGACTTCAACAACAAACAAATCTATTTGACTTCTTAACCGATTATTCGGTTTTAACAACTCTTTCCACAGAGTTTTAACTCGTTCTGAGTTCTTAAACTCGTTAAGAGTTATCCATCAAACTTATTACATAAGTTAATTTTTCCCGCGAGACAAGACGGTCGGATCGTCAATGGAGAGCAAATTTGACGCAAGCATTCGAAGGAGATACTCCATCGCTACCGTGAAGAACCCAGAATTAAACAAAGGGGAGAATCCAGATCATTCTCCTCTCTTTTGTAATCAGAAATTCAAATTGTAATTGAGATCGAGAGAATACAAGTCAATTTTCTTTCATTCTTTTTACTGCAAATTTTCCACCAAACAATACCGTTCGGATTAGGATGAGTGACGGAGTGATTTGGGAGTTGGTTGGAGTGAGGTTCGTTCCTCAGTTGAAGAAGAACATCATTTCACTTGGAGTTTTAGAGGCAGCATGCTATAGGGTGACCTTGGTTGATTCACATTTAAAGGTCACATTGGGGTCCATGATTGTGATGAAGGGCGTCAGGAGGAATAATTTGTATTATTTGATTAGGAGCACGGTGTTTGATAGAGAGCTGACGACTTCTTTGGATTTGGCTAGACTGTGGCATTTATTAAGGCTGGGTTATTTGATTGGTTATGCCGTGCATGGTTTGTTAAGGGATGCTTTGACCTGCAGATTGAAGTCCTTTTGAGAACATTGGTATGAGCAAGAAGACCAAGGTGGAGTTTGGCACTTCTATCCATCGATCGATGAGTCTTTTAGGTGGTGTTCAGTCACCCATTTGGGGGCCTTCTAAGGAGGCATCTATTAGACCCTAGAGGGGGGGTGATTAGGGTCTTATGCTAATCTAATCCGATTTTATACTAATTAAAAATAATTAATAAGTTATCCTAGCAAGTATGAAATACAACAAGATATATGAGCTAGGATAAGCAATATGAACTAAGGGATATATCCTAGCAATGAGATATATTATGAGATATATGCAATGATATGCAAATCACACCATGGTAAACAAATTAAACTAGATAGTGGGTTAAATAAACAATGAGCAATACACAATGGTGATATAAGATATGAGCATGAAAATAAGTGCGCCAATGTAATCACAAACAAATGATATGTTCACGGAGTTCGCTCCCCACGACCTACGTCTCCGCTCCTCACCTCGAGGAGATCTCCACTACACACTCAGTTTTCTAGCTAACCGAAAACTTTAAAATCTCACAATATAATAAATGATTTGTTCTCTACAATAGATGAGAACTCAATGTAAGCTCACACTCAATTGTTACTATACTCACCAACCCAATTATACTATGTATGAAAATACAATAAGCTCAATGTGGGTGTGTGTAAACAATGAGTGAAATTAAATCAACTAAACTCAAATATAAATACTAGCTTAATAGAATGATAATCAATTAATATAAAAGTAAAGCTAGATTGAGTTTAGAAAAGTTCTCCAATAAATGACAAGAGTGAGAGAGAGATGATTTGAAGCTCAAACACCAAGTGATGATCTCTTCTAAGAGAGAGATGATTTGAAGCTCAAACACCAAGTGATGATCTCTTCTAGCTCTTGTGAAATTGATTTCACAAAATTAAACTCTCAATTGCTTAAAAGCTTTTAAAACTTAAACCAAACATAAACCCTTGTTTAAAACTTTCTTAAACTTGTTTAAAACACTCATTGTTATCTAAAATAGTTAGGGCAAAGGGGTATATATTGTTGGCCTCTTTGTTTTGATGATGTTTAACAAACAATTTACTACTAATGTTGTTTGTCTAGTGTTTGTACATTCTTATATATTGTAGACAAACAACGTTGTTGGTGGTTGGATGGATTGCGCCATAATGATCATATCAAGAGGAGGTTGGCGGAATTGTGGAGTGAAGCAACGTACAATTCAAAGTTAAAGATCAAGTTCAAGCTTCATCCGCGAGATTACCAAGTAGAGCTTATTGAAGACCAATCAAGCTTGGGTAACTTAGTTTAGGATTTATATTATGTGTGTTAAGTACGTTAAGCTCAATATCTATACACACACATTATGTTGGTTTTCATATATATATATATATATATATATA
>NC_033794.1:18697261-18721990 GCF_001876935.1 Asparagus officinalis | reverse complement strand
TATTATATATAGTATATATATATATATATATATATATATATATATATATATATAATTGGAGGGGTTTTTGGTCTTTTGGTTTGGGCTTTTGTTTGAGGTATTGGGAGGCTATAAATACCCCCTTATACCTCAGTTTTAATATATAAAAGAGAATGTTTTAAAATAGTTTAACAAAGGTTTAAACTTGTTTAGTGCTTGTTAAAGTTTGGTTTAAAGAGCTTTTAATTGAGGGTTTGAGTTTGTGAATTCAATTTCACAAGAGCAAGTGGAGATCATCCTTGGTGTTTGAGCATTCATTCTTCTCCCTCTCTCTTGTCATCTATAGAGAAGTTTCCTTAAACTCAATTCTAGCAATTTATTATTTTGATTATAATTTCATAAGCTAGATTTCATATTGAGTTTAGTTTAATTGTTTTATTGATACTCTTTGTTCACACACAACCTATTGAGCTTATTGTATTTACATTCATAGTATAATTTAGGGTTGTGGGTTTGTGACATTGAGAGTGAGCTTAATTGAGTTCTCATCTTATTTAGAGAACAATCAATTGATTTATATTTGTGCTTATTATGAGAATCACTTTGTAATACACTTGTACACCGAGTGAGGAGTGTGTGGTGAGAGTCGGGGATCGTCCCAAGAGGAGTGGCGTCGGTTGACGTGCCTAGAGAGAGGTTGTAACCAAGCACTTGAGGGAGATACGGCTAGGTCCAACACTTAGTGGGTGTAGAGTGGGATTACAATAGTGTGTTGATTGTAAAGTTTTCGGTTAGCTAAAAAACCGAGTGTGAGGTGTAAACGTTGTTCGGGTGAACGTAGAAAACCCGGTTGATAGTGGATTTCTCCCCGGGAGTGGGGAGCGGAGACGTAGGACGGAAGGTCCGAACTCCGTGATCATATTGCTTGTTTGAGTGTGCTTTGGCGTTCATTCATATTTATGTTCATATCTTATATCGCCATTGTCATTAGCTCATTATCTATATCATCCACTATCTTGTTTAGATTGTTTACCCCTTGTGTTAGTTTACATATATAGGATATATCTCATTGTTCATATTGCTTATCCTAGCTTACATATCTTGTTGTATTTCATACTTGCTAGGATAACTTATTAATTAATTTTAATTGGCATTTAATCGGATTAGATTAGCATAAGACCCTAATCACCCCCCCTCTAGGGTCTAACATATATAGGCTTGAAGAAAACAACTCAAAAAACCTCAAAAACGCATTAAAAAATAAAAAAATAGATGTTACTGTTACTGTGTAACGGTCGACTGCTACAGTAATGACGGTCGACCATACTGTAGCGCGATCGACCGCACTGTTCACAGACAGTTTCTGTTTTTGACAGATTCTGGAATTTTACGTATCTGACTTTATAAAATTAATTAAAAATAGTAAATCAACTCTAATAATCATTAAATTTTGAGGAAAGGTTCTTAACATGTAGATAAACATGTTAAAGAAATAATTTCTAAAATATCACTTTCCAATTGAGAGAAATAATTGTTTGAACACAGATATACAGTTTCTGAAAAAACTGCTGAAAACACGTTTATGTAAATTCAATTGAAAATAACAAAACAACTCCAAAATTAGTAAAACTTATGAAAATGTTTTTATATATGATGATAAATATGTAAAAGAAGAAGCTTTTCAAATCGCATTTCCCAATTGTGAAAACGCATCTGTTTTGCAAAAACATGCACGAACATGTGCACGAACATGAGCTTATTTAAAACTTGATTTTGTAAATTCAAATAAACATAACAAATTAATTCTAAAATTGATAAAACTTTGGGAAACATTTATAAACATGAAATTGAACATGTTAGAAAAAAAATTTCTCAAATTGAATTTCTTATTTGTGAAAACTCATGTATTTTGCAAGTGTGTCCAAAACATGAAAATGTGGTATACATGAAATTTGATACTATATATATATATATAAAAACCAAATATGTGTGTGTATATATGATTGAGGTTAAAGTACTAACACACATAATATAAAACCTAAACTAAATATACCCAAGCTTGATTGATCTTCGATGTAGCTCAACTTGGTACACTTGCGGATGAAGCTAGAACTTGGATCTTCAATTTGAATTACATAGGCTTCACTCCACAATTTCGCCAACCTCCATTAGATATGATCGTAAATGCGCAATTCCATCCATCCTCCAACTCGTTGTTTGTCTACAACAAATAAAAAAACACAAACACTAGACAAACAACATTAGTGGTAAATTATTTGTTAAACATCATCAAAACAAAGAGGCCAACAATCTCTCCCTCTTTGATGATGACAAACAATTTACAAAAAGGATATATGCATGATAGGAAAGTATAGTATATCATGCATATAAACAAGAAAGCCTATACTCACAATATTTCTCCCCGTTTGACAACATCAAAAAGGGAAAAACCATAAAGTATGAAGAGAGCGAAAGCTCCCCCTATCAATATGCATGAGTGAGTATATATATATATATATATATATATATATATATATATATGGATTGCTCCCCCTATTAAAATGTCATATGGAGTGAATGCAATAAAGATCATGACAATACATGTGAGCAAGCAAAAGTTTGCTAAACAACTCACATGCAAGAGAACAGTAAGAACACATGTGTATATATAACATCATGAAGGGTGTTACAAAGATTTTAAGATGTATATATACAAACCAAACATTTATCATACTTGCCCCAAAGAGATGAAATGAGGATCCAAAAAGACATCATTTAAAAAATGTTTATGAAGGAGGATCCATGAAGGAAAATAATTTGCTTATATGTAGGGGGATAAGGAAACAAAATCAAGAATGGATCGCCAGCAGCACCGCCACGAGAACTCGATCGCCACCTCGCTCGAGATCGACGTCCCCTCTCAGATCTTCCTCCCAACTCGATCGCCAGCAGCACCGCCACGAGATCGACGTCCGGCGCTCGTGACCCCACACCGATCAGCGCACAGAGCCTTCTCCATTTCCCTCTCAGAGGTATTATCCCGCCTCCCCCATTTCCCTCTCCAAAATCCACAACTCTCTTCTTCCTAAATCCACAAATTTTGGGTCAAATCTTAGTCCTAAGATGGTGAATGGCTAGGGTTTTTTAGATATAACTTCAGTTTGGAAGATGATTTGAATGTGGAAGAGTTCGTTTTGGGTGAAATTAATTTTAGGGCTTTTGTTCGTTCGGTGATCGTGTAAGTGTTCGTTTTGGGTGAAATTGATTTTAGGGATTCTGTTCGTTTGGTGCTATAACTTCAGTTTGGCCTCGTACTCAAATTGGTCCCTCCACTAAAGGAATAATACGAGAACATATCAAAGAATTCAAATGTCTCTAGCCGCTAAAGAACTGATTTCTTGCTCCATCATTGAGACTTCGGATGGTCTTTGAGATTGGTTTTTTACGGGTGCCTATTGCAGCCTTTTGAATCATTTTGCAGGTGTAGCTCATTCTCTGGAGCTCTACGAGATATTTGAATTTTTTTTGCTGAATTTATTTAATGCATCGTGTTCTTCTTTGTTAAGTGATGAGTGCTTGTTTTACAGCGAAACTCCGTAATTGGTTTTTACCTTTGCTAATAAGTTGATCAGATCATTGTTAGCCTAGATAGCTCGACAAATGCGTGCATTATGGTGACTGATTTACTAGACACTTACATGATGCAGAGCATATTTATTAGTTTGTGATCTCCTCCTATCTAAATTATCAAAATGCCAAAAAAAAAACTTGATCATTGTTTGTGCAAGGATTCCTACTGTAATGCTTTATGTTAAGCTCTGAGGAGTCATTGCATTGTGTATTATATATAGATGTTTGGGATTAGACAAACAAAAGGAATATGTTACTTTGGATTAATGATTCGAATGAGAGGTGAGTACATAGAAGGGAAAATGATTAAATACATCCTATGACTCCTATCTTCTTTCAAAATCTCCTGCAATCTAAATATTAAAATTGTATGACAGAGTGTCAATTTATGTGTCAATTGCAGTGAATACATTCATTTGTTTTCTTATCGACATTCCTTTGTTTTCTTATTTGGCCTTGGTATATAAATTTCAGATAATGCTACACTATACATAGAACTGCATCTTGAACATTTGCTTGTCTTTTTTCCATTGATAATCTATTTTCAAGGCACAAATTTGCAGGTG
Source organism: Asparagus officinalis (assembly GCF_001876935.1). Lineage (NCBI taxonomy): Eukaryota > Viridiplantae > Streptophyta > Magnoliopsida > Asparagales > Asparagaceae > Asparagus > Asparagus officinalis. The sequence continues at coordinate 18,717,815 of NC_033794.1, read as the reverse complement.
ATATAATGGCAAGAAAGAGTTTTTATGTTGTAAAGAGAGGTCGCCGTTGTGGTATTTTTTATAATTGGGAGGAATGCTTTTCTCAAGTTGATAGATTCCCAAATGCCTCCTACAAAGGGTATGCAACGTATGAAGAGGCTTTGAGTGAATGGGAGAAGCACTTAAGCGCGCGTGATTCATCATCCAGCTCAAGCCATGTGCAGCCACATGTTTGTGTTCAAGAACAAATGATTCCAGAGGGGCATAATTTTCTTGAGGACAAGGGAACACCTAGGGAAACTGCTATTAAGTACATCTTTGCTTTTGTATTAGGTTCAGTGTTTACAATTTTAATATTTCTAGTATGTATCGTTGCAGTATTTGTTGGTTTATCTATTAGGGGAAACATGTGATGTTATTCGTGTATGATTCTTCAATGTACCTTAGTTTTGTACTTAGTTTTGTACTGGGTTTGGAGCATGGTAACATTTATTGTGAGTTGGGTTAGCTTTACAAAGTTGCATTTCGTTGTAACAATGCCTGTGTTCATCTCATAAGTTAGCACCTTATTTGCTGTGGATTTTGTTTGTGTAACATTGCAAGTGCACATGTTTACCTTCAGCTTCATCAAAATCTTCAAATGATGACAATATAGCATTGGAACACAAAAATAGCATTGGAACACATATCAGAAGTTTACAATCAGATACATGTTTCAAAGCTGGATTGTCATCAAAATCAGAGTTCACAATCAGCAGCTTCTACTAGTCTGCAATACTAAAGCCTGCAATACTTAAGCCAGCAATATTGGTACACATCAGCAGCAACTACAATTAGCAGCTTCTACTAATCAGATACAGGTTCAAAATCAAAAATATTGGAACACATTTGCATCTTCAAATGATGACAATATAGCATTGGAACACATAGCATTGGAACACAAAAATAGAGTTCACAATCAGCAGCAATATTGGTCTGCAATACAAAAATAGAGTTCACAACCTGCATTGGAACACATTTGCTATCTTCAAATCAGAGTTCACAATCAGCAGCTTCTACTAGTCTGCAATACTAAAGCAAGCAATATTGGTACACATTTGTATTTCTACTAATCAACAGCAACTACAATCAGCAGCTTTGAACAATCAGCAGCTTCTACAATCCAGCTTTGAACAATCCAGCTTTGAACAATCAGCAGCTTCTACAAGATTATTCTTCTTCTTCTTCACAACTTGGGTTAGCTGCAAATTTCATGACATATCTAAATCAAATGAGACAATACATGGATAAGGTTAATTGTATTGTATTACTAAAACCATAAGTGCAGCTATACATGAGGTCATTTAGTCAAATGTGCATGATATAGATTTACGTGCCCATATATGTGAGTAGAGACTGTTAAGTATCACGTTAGTCATAGTCTTTTGCTAGTATTTTATGTTTTGTGCTGTCATACCCATACTAATTGGCAGAACTGGTAATTGAGGTCTTATTTACTAATCCATGCTCATAAAAATTACACAGGTTACAAAAATGCAGCGTGTAGTGTTATTGTCATATTTATGAATGAAAATTATATGCATTTTGGAATGGGTGGGGGAACTAGAACAGGTGCTGCTCCTGTGATCGCTGAGATAGCAAAATCAATGGGTATACTGACTGTAGGCATTGTAACAACCCTATTCTCATTAATCTTAAATATTCTGATGTATGATATGAAAAAAAGCTAAACATATAAGAAATTCACAAATGAGCTACATATGAAAAAAAATTAATTGTACCTTGGCAAGTTGACTTTACAGCTAGTTCTATAATGCCCGAGTTCACCACATCTGCTACATATACGCTTTTTCCTCTCTTTCTTTTCTTGTGCTTGTTCTAAGCCTGACTGAATTCTAGTAGCATTACGTGGACGACCTTTAGTCCTTGCAGATCTATCAGGATCACGAACTGTAATCTGAGGAATGTGCTCCATTGTATGTGAAATGGGTGCGGAAATCTGAGGATTATCTTCTGTTTCTGTTTCTCTAACTTCTTCTTCAAGTGATTCTATGAATTTTGTTAACACATTATCTAATTTCTGCATCCTTTCTTCTGAATCAAATGCAAGCTCGAGCGCATTATTGAATTTTGCTCTTAAAGCCCAAGATTTCAACAAATTAATCTTCTCTTCACAGCTTGTGAGGTTTCTTCCAAATACAATATTGCCAACTCCAATGTTACGATGTCGAGCATGTATAGTCCAACGGTGTAGGATGTAATGGTCGGGTAATGAAGAAATTTGGCTAGCCATCATTAGCGACAATATATGTCTACATACAACGCCATTAGTTTCAAACAAAGCACAAGGCACAAGAACAAATGAATTGCATCTTACTGGATTCTTCATAAGTAACCACCTCCCATTTTTCTCTATCTGCAAACTTACAAATCTTGTATTCAATAATATCCCCATCTTTGCTCAATTCTTCACAAAACTCTGTAGCAAATCCTTTGAATTCAGTTTGGAACACATCAAACATGTTGCGTGTATACATTTCTCCAGCTTGGACCTCAATCGGATGTCCAAGGAGCATGACAGGCTTTGTGTTAAGACTCTTAAAATCTTCATGAGCTTCACTTAAGCGACGATGAGTTAATGCTTTTTCATATTGTAATACAAACTCGTGTAATTGAGTCTGTGAGTTAACATACCCATCAAAAAATGCATTAATACTTTCACTTCTTTGGCTCGATCTCATTCCAGCAAAAAAAGTGTCCTTCAAATAACATGACACCCAATGTTCTCTATATTTGTAAACAGTTTGCAACCATCCATCCCCTTCTTCATTTATATCAAACTTCTCCTTCATCTCTAGCCAATATCCTTCACACTGTTCAATTGAAGAACTATTACACCATAAGCCCCAATACCTTTGAAACTGTTCACCATAACGAGAAACCAAAGTAGGCAAATGATCAGTAATGTGCTTTTGCATGTGCCAAAAGCAATAACGATGTCTTGTCATTGGAAACACAGAGTGAATAGCATTACACATGGCTCTATCCTGATCTGTTATAATAGCACCTGGTTCAACCCCATGCATGCATTTCAGCCATTCTTCAAATAACCACACAAAGGTATCTTCTTGTTCATCAGCTAATAATGCACAACCAAGTAAAGTGGACTGTCTATGATGATTCACACCAGTAAATGGAGCAAATGGAAGACTGAACTTATTAGTTCTGTATGTCACATCAAACACAACAACATCACTAAATTGCAAATAAGACGCTCTTGATCTTCCGTCAGCCCAGAAAACACTCCTCATTTGTCCACTACTGTCCACTTCTATTGCAAAATAGAATTCTGGATCATTCGCTGTCAAACTCTGAAAATGTTTTATGATAGATATGCATTCATGGCCAATATTGTTGACTCTCTGGTATCTGATGTGATCAATACACTGTTGTGGTGTCACTAATTCGCCTTCTCTTCCAGTGGTTGCGTTAATGACGCGAGAAATAGTGGATGGAGGCATACCTTCTTCTTGCAGACTCTCAATAAGTTTTTTACAACTTTGAGATTTATGGAATTGTTGGTGTGATCTGTGCATTTTTGCTTTGTCTGGACTACTCAACACATGATTTGTATGTTCTTCAACAAACCCCGTGACCTCACACGATTTGTCCTCCAATACTTTAACTCTCATCATTGCCTTACATCCCACTCGGGTCTCTCGCCGAAAATGCATCTCCATCTTGTCTCTATTAGATCTATATCCCTCCTTATCACAAACAAACTTTCTGTCCAGCACGTCTCTTGTCTTCTTCGAGTAATTTACCGTGCTCTTCCTTATTCCAAAACCCATCAACAATGCGTAATGGTTATAATAGTTATAAGCTTCTTCATAAGTATTAAATTTCATTCCGAGTAGTGGCTTAGGAGCATTTTCTGTACTGGCAGAAATTTCAATTCCACTAGCACTTGATTCTCCCATTTCGAACACTTTTTTTGCTGTAAAACAAATGCAAAGAAGAAAAAATTAAAAAAAATCCATAAGCGTAATAACGAACTCTTGACTAGTCTGGCTTTTACACTTTTAGTGGAAATCAAAGGTCAGAAGGGATTGCGGGAGTCGTCATAAATCATGTTTTATTCGCTGAAAGAGAATGTTGTTTCAATATTTTGGTTTATCATCTTGTACCAAAGCAAATCAAATGAATTGTAATGTGCTTAGACGTTCTAATACCTTACAAAGTCCTAGCAAAAATCAGTGTTGTGGATTTGACCTTACTCCAAATATTCCAGTCAACCTTAGCTAAAAAAACGAGACTCTTATTCCGTCAAATATTCCAGTCAACCTTACTCCAAATTGAAGAGCGAGCTCGACAATCAGTGTTGTGGATTTGACCATCTTAGCTCGACAACCTTATCTAAAAAACCCTAGCCATTCTCCATCTTAGGACTAAGATTTGACCCAAAATTTGTGGATTTAGGAAGAAGAGAGTTGTGGATTTTGGAGAGGGAAATGGGGGAGGTGAGATAATACCTCTGAGAGGGAAATGGAGAAGGCTCTATGCGCTGATCGGTGTGGGGTCACGAGCGCCGGACGTCGATCTCGTGGCGGTGCTGCTGGCGATCGAGTTGGGAGGAAGATCTGAGAGGGGACGTCGATCTCGAGCGAGGTGGTGATCGAGTTCTCGTGGCGGTGCTGCTGGCGATCGAGCGCTTCGTGGTCGGGGATGTGAGAGTGATCGACATTGGGAGGAAGAGGGATCTGAGAATTGGGGGAAGTGGGTTTTGATTTTTTGGGGAGAAGGAGAACTGGCAAGTGGGTTTTGATTTTTTGGGGAGAAGAAGATTTCTGCCAGCGGGGTTTTGATTTCTTCCCTTGAGATCCGCGATGTTTTTTTCAAAAAAACCCAGGCAGCGCACCAGTAGGAGAACTGGCCAGCGCTCCTACAGTTTTCTCATATATATATATATATTATTATATATATATATATATATATAATATATATATATTATATTATTGATATATATATATATATATATTATATATATATAAATGAGTAAAACTTGTGTCTAACTTAATGTGGTACGTCCCACAGTTTAAGTCTTACCCATTGATGAATCACTTGATGAGTGGCTTTGTTGGTATGATTTCGCTCCGTTGAACTTGGATCCTACATATTCTAAAACCCCAACACACCAAATTTGGGTTTGGAAGCGTCGATGGTTGTTGAGCCTTTCATCCACTCGTATCAATTTAATGTGTGTCAAATGAATAGAATTTTTACATGCTCGAGTGGAGGGTCAAAACCAGCACGCGGTTAGCCCCCAAATGTTGTAGTGTTGGTTTTAGATATGTAGATGCAAGCTTATGCGGAGCGGACATTCACCAAAAGCAGCTCAATCAAGTGAATCACAATGGGTAACGAAAGCTTTAGTGGAGCGTCCACGTTAAGTTACACCAAGTTTTACTCTATAGTATATATAATATTATATATATTTATATAATATATATAATATAATATATATATATATATATATATATATATATATAATATATATATATATATATATTTTAATATATATGATATATATATATATATAAGGATTGCTCCCCCTATCAAAATGCCTTAATGAATGTATGAAATGAAGGCTAAGGCAATCATATGTGAGCAAGCATAGATGAAAAATATGCTAAATATTACTCACATACAAGAGGATAATGAGGACAAATATAGATACATCATTTATGAAAGAAGTGTCTCATTACACAATTATAAAAACATAGTGTAAAAAAATAGATTTATGAAATCAAAAGAAGAGGAACATGAGAATCATGCAAAAAGTTTTCAAATGAAAACAAATCAATCAAATAAAATCATAAATCAAGATTAATTTTTTTTCCAAAAAATGTTTGATCCAAAAAAATTTCTTTTGTAAAACTTGATTAGATGATCCATGAGCACAAACATATAAATATCATCATATAAGTGAAATATAATGAATTCAAAGTAATAAATCAAAACAAAATCTTTGACAAAAGAATTTCAAGAGAGGCAACAATATATCAAGCTCTTAAGCTTGTTCCAATCTATATAATCATTCTAGCATCCGATAAACATGATTTGGGAATAAACACCCAATAAACCCGGGGGGGTTATATAAACACAAACATCTCATCAAAACAAAACCAATAATCATGAAAACAAAAGAATTTGATCAATAAAAAGAATTATTTTCATGTTCAAAAATTTAAAGTATAATTTTTAAAACCAAGAAAAAGAAAAGGAAAAACACTAAAATACTTGGTTTAAAAATCAAATTTGTTTTGATACCCAAGAATTCTTGGTACCAAGAGATTTAGGGACATGACCCCTATCAATAAAGCTCAAAACCCTAGGGTTATGAACCCTCTTTGGCACATATGGTGTACTAACACGGTCAAAGCAATAATCACTCAAATGACCCTTCAGATTGCAATATGTGCAATGAAAGAGATCCATTTGTTTTGTGGACCATTAGATCGTGCACGAGAATCATTTACAAATAAAGATTGTCTTTTAAAATTATTTTGCAAATGAGAAACATTATTAAACAATGGTCTATTTGGAACATATTGCAACTTAGAAGCTTTTCACATATCATAACAAAATTTTGCAAGATGTCCAAACCTACCACAAACATCATATTTAAAAACAGGTGGTCTACTAGAAGCATTTGGCAAATTTGAGTTTTTCAAATCAAAGCAAAACTTGGCCAAATGACCAAAATGACCACAATGATCACACTTGAACACACTAGCATGCTTATGATGAACTTTGTGAGAATGAGCATGTGAATGTGTAAGTGTACAAGATGAAGAAGCTACATGAGATACACAAGGATCATTAGAATTCTTATGTTTGTGTGCATCATAACAAAACTTAGCTAAATAACCTTGACGGGCGTAAATAGAACACTTATAAGTTTTACTATACATGTGTGCATAATGAGTGGATGATTTTGACTTAGTCTTGGCACACATATTCATAAGCTTCTTATGATTATTGATGCATGTTTTTAAAGTTGAATCTAAAGATGAAATGCAATTTTTGACATTGTTCAACTCATCATTAGGCATATTAGCATTAACATTAGAAGTAGAACATAAATAATCATTTATAAAAGAAACAATATCATTTTTTATGTTCTTTACTTCTAACATGACATTATTTTTGTCATGAGTCAAGTTAGCAATATCCAATTTCAAATCATTATTTTCCAAATTTAGCATATCATTATTTTCTTTAAGAGCATCATTCTCTTGAGAAATGATATCAAATTTGGAAGCTAACTTCTCATGATCGGATTTTAAACCTTCATGCTTGCTTTGTAAATCAATAAAATCTTTATGCAATATGTTATAGCATGTAATAATTTTTCACTAGCATAAGCAAGTTCATCACTAGATAAATCATTAATGGATTCAAACTTGCAAACCTCACTAGGACTATCGCCTAGTGGTCGTGTGCATGATGCTCCATATGAACTTGAAGCCGGATCCTCTAAAGCTTGTCGGATCGTCTCCAAGTCCCCTTGATGTGCTTTAATAAATTTCCATAAGGTGTAAGCATTATCAAAGTGAACAAACTTGTTAGAGATAGATGAGTTAAAAGCATTTAGCAAATATTCTAACAAAATATTGTTCATAGTAATCTTTTTATGATCATCTTTACTCCACTTGGATTTCTCCAAAGTAGGTACAATATAAGCACAATCTATAATTTCCCATAAATCAAAGTGTTTAGATTGAACAAAATGTTTAAATCTAGCACACCATTAGGCATAGGAAAAATTATCTAATCTAGGAGCAATATTGATGGCATAACCTAAACAAGATGCATCGTTCATATCCATAATGTATATATGCAAGCAAGATACAAAAATCAAAAATTGGATTAGCACAAAAAGATAACTTGGATCTTTAACTTAAGGCGATTAGACCTTAAATCAAAGAACACCAAACTCTGATACCAATTGTTAGACCCTAGAGGAGGGGCGGGGGGGGTGATTAGGGTCTTATGCTAATCTAATCCGATTTTATGCCAATTAAAACTAATTAATAAGTTATCCTCGCAAGTATGAAATACAACAAGATATATGAGCTAGGATAAGCAATATGAACTAAGGGATATATCCTAGCAATGAGATATACTATAAGATATATGCAAGGATATACAAATCACACAAGGGTAAACAAACTAAACTAGATAGTGGGTTAAATAAACAATGAGCAATACACAATGGTGATATAATATATGAGCATGAAAATAAGTGCGCCAATGCAATCACAAACAAATGATATGTTCACGGAGTTCGGTCTCCACGACCTACGTCTCCACTCCTCACCTCGAGGAGATATCCACTATCACAACCGGGTTTTCTACGTTTACCCGAACAACGTTTACACCTCACAATTTCATTCACGGAGTTTGGTCCCCACAACCTACGTCTCCGCTCCTCACCTCGAGGTGATCTCCACTACACACTTGGTTTTCTAGCTAGGTGATCTCCACTACACACTTGGTTTTCTAGCTAACCAAAAACTTTACAATCTCACAATATAATAAATGATTTGTTCTCTACAATAGATGAGAACTCAATGTAAGCTCACACTCAATTGTTACAACACTCACTAACTCAATTATACTATGTATGAAAATACAATAAGCTCAATGTGGGTGTGTGTGTAAACAATGAGTGAAATTAAATCAACTAAACTCAAATATAAATACTAGCTTAATAGAATGATAATCAAACAATATAAAAGTAAAGCTAGATTGAGTTTAGAAAACTTCTCCAATAAATGACAAGAGTGAGAGAGAGATGATTTGAAGCTCAAACACCAAGTGATGATCTCTTCTAGCTCTTGTGAAATTGATTTCACAAAATTAAACTCTCAATTGCTTAAAAGCTTTTAAAAATTAAACCAAACATAAACCCTTTGTTTGGGTAGAAAATTGTTTTCTTCATTGTATAGCTCATTACAACTTCGATTGTTACAACAAGTTCAAAAAAGATCGGTCTTTTTATAAGACCTTTATACAATGAAAATAAAAGTTACAATTCTCGTTCAAACAACACGCAACATATGTTTATCGCCTATTGCTTTGCGTGGGATCTTTGCCTGTGCCGGGGTTTATCCGTGGACCGCCTTAGATTTGGATCCGGTTGATGGAAAATTAGGCAGAGCTTCGCCTTCACCGAGGGAGTGTTTGATTTGAAGCACTGAAATCGACTAAACAAAATCAGGGCTCTCCTCGAGATTAAGACCAAGCCTAATCTCAAGGGACGGACGGACGGGGTTCAAATCCTTCGAATAGCTCCTTCTTTATGTCGAAGTTCGCCGGGATCTGATTTGCCTTCGCTGAAATTCCTGCTCCTTGACTCCTCAATCCAGCAGCACCTCCACGTCTTGATAATAATTCGCCCCCGCTGAAAGGAGGCCCTAGGCTTGTATTTATAGGGCTCCAGATGCGGGTATGTGGATGAGAATGAGTGATTTGGCCTTATCTTCAGTCAATAACGGCCTAACCACGTTTGTAGATGATATCAAGGCAGTTGGGAACCCCTGGAACAGATAAATCCTAAGAAAACCGCTCAAAACCATCGAAAACATGTTGCACGGGTGCGGGTAGTTCGGCCTTTTTGCTGAACTGTTTGGTGTTTTCCGACTTTTCTGGGACTTGTATTTTCCACCGTTTTGCGTGTTTATCCGTCGTGTTGACTTGTACGTTTCGTTGCGGGATCGACCGTCGAACACGCACGAACTGATTGATGCGCGCGTGTTGACCGACGCGCTAGTTGATTGACACGCGCGAACTGATTGTCGTGTGCGCATTGACCGATGCACGCGAGTTGACTGACGTATACGTGTTGACTGGCGAGCGCGCGGGCCACATGGTGTTTTCCGTGTCATCAACGATTCGCCGATTCGCTTCATGCGCTTATCGGCGTTAGATAATCCTTTTCGACTCGGATAATGGCGTTCATCGCCTTCTATTTATCTCGAACTGTGTTCGGGGACCTATAGGTAATTTTTGACACCTACACCCTTGTTTAAAACTTTCTTAAACTTGTTTAAAACACTCTCATTGTTATCTAAAATAGTTAGGGCAAAGGGGTATATATAGGCTTGAAGAAAACAACTCAAAAAACCTTAAAACCCCATTAAAAAAATAAAAAATAGATGTTATCGTTACTGTGCAACGGTTGACTACTACAGTAATGGCGGGGGGCCATACTATAGCACGGTCGACCGCACTGTTCACAAACATTTTCTATTTTTGGCAGATTCTGGAATTTTACGTATCTAACTTTGTAAAATCAATTAAAAATAGTAAATCAACTCCAAAAATCATGAAAGTTTGAGAGAAGGTTCTAGACATGTATATAAACATGTTAGAGAAAGAATTTATAAAATATCACTTTCCAGTTGAGAGAAATAATTATTTGAACACAGATATATAGTTTCTAAAAAAAACTGCTGAAAACACGTTTATGTAAATTCAATTGAAAATAACAAAACAACTCCAAAATTAGTAAAACTTGGGAAAATGTTTTTATATATGATGATAAACATATAAACGAAGAAACTTTTCAAATCGCATTTGCCAATTGTGAAAACGTATCTATTTTGCAAAAATATGCACGAACATGTGCACGAACATGAGCTTATTTAAAACTTGATATTATAAATTCAAATAAACATAACAAATTAATTCCAAAATTGATAAAACTTTGGAAAATATTTATAAACATGAAATTGAACAAGTCAGAAAAAGAATTTCTCAAATTGAGTTTCTCATTTGTGAAAACTCATGTATTTTGCAAGTGTGTCCAAAACATGAAAATGTGATATACATGAAATTTGATGTTTTGACATAAACAATGTTTTGAAACCCTATGAAATAATTTTATAGACTTAATGAAATATGTATACAATGATTGTTAAGTCCATAAACTAAAACTTGTGTATATATATAACTATATATATATATAAAAACCAAATATGTGTGCGTATATATGATTGAGCGTAAGGTACTAACACACGTAATATAAAACCTAAACTAAATATACCCAAGCTTGATTGATCTTCGATGTAGCTCAACTTGGTACACTTGCGGATGATGTTAGAACTTGGATCTTCAATTTAAATTGCATAGGCTTTACTCCACAATTCCGCCAACCTCCATTGGATATGATCGTGAATGTGCAATTCCATCCATCCTCCAACTCGTTGTTTGTCTACAACAAATAGAAAAATACAAACACTAGATAAAAAATATTAGTGATAAATTGTTTATTAAACATCATCAAAACAAAGAGGTCAACAACATCATTGGGAGGTAATCGGTATTTGGTTTCCGCAGTTGGGGATTGTTCTAGGCATTAGTGGGTTACAACCAGGTCCTGTTGGTGTGAAGTCCGAGAAGTCAACAACAATTGGAAGAAGTGTATTGGCAGAAAGGTAACTCGTCGTTCTAGCTTTGGTAGGGGTTCTTTCTTACATTTGTGCCGAGCTCATGGCAGTTTGAGACACTTCAGTCGTTCTAGCTTTGGTAGGGGTTCTTTCTTACATTTGTGCCGAGCTCATGGCAGTTTGAGACACTTCATTGATGTGGAGACATTAGGGGTTCTTTCTTACATTTGTGCCGAGCTCATGGCAGTTTGAGACACTTCATTGATGTGGAGACATTAGGACGACGAGATGAGATGACAGTTTTAATAGGTCGTTCCTTATTGGAATTTGTCACATCACAATAGATGAATATATCCCATCTAGGTTGACACCTACTCATCTGTATTACTATCATTTGCAACTCTTTTTAAAATAATTTATCATAAATTTTCAGCTAAGAAATAAAAATTACAAAGTAATAAGTATTTCTACAATTCTACTCTTTATCTCTATCTCTTATTGCCAACTCATCAAGTTTATCTTCAATACTAGCCATTCGATCGATGCCTTGAGTTCTCTTCTTATATCTCCACTAATTTTGTAGGCACATTACCGCTTGTACGGTAGACGGATCTAGCGATATCATGTGGTCGTTGATCAAACGTCATGATGTGTTGAAGGCGAACTCTGAAACTATCGTAGAAACCTGTGTTGTTAGTAAGTCATGAGCCATGATGAAAATTATAGGATATGAAATTGTTTCATATATTCTCCACCATTGCAAAATATTAAAACTATTATTTTGACTTTTAACTAAAGATGCAGTTAAATATTGTTCAATTTTAGAAACTTCCATTGATGATCCAGATCCACCAGTTAGCTAAGCTTATCATTAATTCCCCATCAAAACTCTTACCTTTGCCCCGACTTGAACTCATAGAAGCAGAAGCTGTAGACTGATGTGTACTTACACCATATCTAGCTGCATACTCATCATATAATCTTTAAAAATAAGTTCTAATACTATAATGAGTAAGAGTAGTAATAGTTTGACCATCATCAGTATCTATTATCATGTTACGATACAAAGAATTTAACAAATTTTGAAGACCAACATTCTTCAAACATGGACCAATAAGAACCCCCAAAACCAAAAGTAATAGGAATAGGCCTAAAATACTTATTAAATTTACTTTTCATTTAAAAAATCATATTTCTAAAATAATTATCCATATGATAATTATTAATTTTTTTTGAATATTTAAAACTTGTAAAGCCGCTTGAATAATAGTTGGATAATAACAACCAGATAATAACATAGTAGCATCATAAAAAAATTTATAGTATCTCTTTTACACTATATATAACTAACCATTCATCCTCAGTTATTCCATACATACTATCAGATCTAGAACTAGAAGTATAGAAAGCAATAAAATTATTTATAATTTCTTTATACTCTATTACTACATTTAACATTGCATAGGTAGAATTTCATCTACGGTCAACATCTTTTGGAATTAATCTGAGTTTTAAATTTTTTTTCTTTTACATAATTATTTCCATCTTTTAAGTCTTTGTTCAAAAGCATTATGGGCATAAACTATTGTCCTAACCTTTTTCTATCATAGATTTAATTTTACCAAATGCACTTTGAACAATTAAAATTAAAATATGACACATACATCTAATATGAAAAATATCACCATGATATGACAATAGCAAAGATGATTTGATATGATCTACAACTATATTATTATTACTTGCATTATCTATTGAAAGAGAAAATATTTTTTCTGAAATTTCTAATTTTATAAGTTCTTCTATTATTAAATTTGCAATATTAATGCCACTGTGAATCTTAAAAAGCAATAAAAGAAATAATTCTTTTAAATATTTATCAATTATCATCAATCTAGTGTGTTGTGATACATAAATAAGCAGTTCGTGCTCTAGATGTCCAAATATGCGAAGTTAAAAAAATTTTACAGTTTAAATTTTGAAAATAAAAAATTATTTTTGCTTGTTTCTCCTGATAATATTTTAAAATATCACGTTGACAAGATTGACGAGAATTTTTTTTAAATACGGAATAAAAAGTATCTGTAATCATATTTTTAAATTTATCATATTCCACTAATTTAAAAGGAATGTTTTTAAGAACAATAAACCTAATGACGCATTTCTTGGCTTTAATTGTCATAGTTCTAACTATCGAGACTATCAGAGGATGATGATTGGGAAAGTAAAGATTGTCGGCTATCACATTGAGGCGTTGCCTGACCTCTGTTGTGCTTTTCTAAATGGCGTTTGAGGTGGTTGGTGCCGCTTTTATGATGAGCTTGGAAAATATGACCGCACAACGGACACTTAGCTTTATGGGTGAGAAGTCTACCGTGTTGATCTCTGGTAACTTCTATCTTCTCGAAGAAGTTCCACACATCGGATCTTGTCCTTTTAGAAGTTCTAGGTGCAAAATCATCGCCACCGAATTCGTGATCAACATCGGTAGGAAGAGTAACTGTAGCTCCTGTAGTAGGAGTATTAGGACTCGTTTCAACATCGAAATTTGGTACAATTAAACAAACATTAAAGAAAATAAATAATTACAATGCTAAAGTTTAGAGATATAGGTAAGCAACAACCATCAACGTGGAACCGAGGAACAAGTTTTAGTAAGGAAATAAACTAAATATATTTAATCATGGTATTTAACCAAATACACGTACGTAAAACCTAGTAGTTTAATATAGGGAGGTTGAAATGTTCTTCAGTGAAGTTTCAGCTATATGGCAATCACCAGATGATTAATATTCTCAACGGAAATTTGAGCACTTATATCTTATGGGTATGATAATAGTAAAGAAGGAAAATGACGAGAATATATAAGATTCAAATACAATAGTTATTATATATAGGAGGAGGTAATGTGATGGGTAAGTTGTAGGGTCTAATTGGATGTTATTAGGTAGATATAATGGTACAATTAAAAGTTAATAACAAATAGAACATGTTATGTATGTGTCTTCATGTATGCATTCATGTGTCTTCATGTATGTATATCTATTTTATGTGGCATGTATATGTTTTTACGATAAGTTCAAAAGAAATATCTATTCACACATTTATAATACTATTAGATTAATGAAGACAATTGCAAAATTGCAAGGGGACAGGAGACTGTTACTCATTCAACACGGTTGCTATAAAGACTGTTCTTGATCTCATTCAAATCAATGTTTCTTGGACTAGGTCAAACAAAAGGACTATCAAATAAGGAAAAACTATGACCTAAGGACCAGGTCAAATAAATTTCACAAATCTATCATGCACTTTGGTGTATTTCACATAAAATTATAATTAATTAATTTAGTAGGGAGCTATCATAATTTTTTTCATTAAACTTTAATTTGATATTTTTCTATAGGTTTTGCTATTCAATTTATTTGCTTATATAAATCATGGACATTTGCAAAAATTCCCTGTAAATCTCAGTATTTGCAAAACTACTCTTCAAATCATCAAATTTGGAAAAAATTACCCACCCTTAAAGCAATTAATCATCAACTTTAATAAGCCAATTTATAATCATATTGTAAATGTTATCAACAAAATAGTTAACTTTTTAGTATCAAAATTTTAGCACCAAATTGATGATTTGTTGATTTTAGGGGCTTTTTTTTACAAAGTTGATAATTTGAGGGGTAGATTTGGCAGTACTAAGACTTTTGGGGAATATTTTTGCAAACATCTATAAATTTAAGGGGTATATATGGAAATAATCCTTTTATTTTTATTTATTTATTTATTTATTTATGAGAATGGAACATTTGTTAGGGGGAGTTACAACCAGAATGACAACCTGAGTTCATAACGAAGAGGACCCCCCTCATTATTAATAATTGATAAATCAGTTACAAATTACAAGTACAAATTTATTTTGGAATTAATCGCATCACAATAGATAAGTAAATCCCAACTAGGTTGGCACCTACTCACCTATATCACTATCATTTGCAATTATTTCCAAAATAATTCTTTACAAATTGTAAGCTAAGATATAAAAACTACAATCTATTCTTTATATCTATCTGCTAGTCCCAATTCTTCAAATTTATCTTCAATTCCAGCCATCCGATCGATGCCTTGCGTTCGCTTCTCGTACCTCCACCAATCTTGTAGGCACATCACCGCTTGTACAGTATATGGATCCAAGCATGTCCTGTGATCGTCGATCAAACGACCTGCTGTGCTGAAGGCGGATTCCGAAGCTACCGTCGAAACCTGCACTGTTAGTAAGTCACGAACCATGGTGGAAAGTATAGGATATGAAACTGATCCATATACTTTCCACCATTGCAAAATATCTAAAGCATTTCCTTGACATCTAACTAAAGAAGCAGAAAAATATTCATCTATTTCAGAAACCTCCGATGATGACGATCCAAGTCCAGATCCACCAGTTAGCTCGGCTACCATTGCATACCTATCAAAACTTACACTTTTACCTCGGGCTCGGGATGAGCTCGAAGAAACCGAAGCTGCAGACTGTTGTGCAGCTACACCATGTCTAGCTGCATACTCATCATATAAAGTTTGAAAATAATTTCTAATAAGTAAATGATGAGTAGTAGCATTCAGGGTGGTTCCATCATCTAAGTCTATAACCTGTCCACCATACAATGACTGTAACAAACTTCGAAGGCCAATATCCTTCAAGCATGGATCAATAAGAACCCCCAAACCAAAAATATGAGGAATAGGCCTAAAATACTTATTAAATTTGCTCTCCATTTCAAAAACCATAGGTCCAAAAGTAGCATCCAAACGATATTTATCAAAAAAATTTTGAATATTTAAAATTTGTAAAGCAGCTAAAGTAATGGTTGGATAATAACAGCCAGATAATAACATGGTAGCATCATAAAAAACTTGTAACATTTCATTTAAATTACATATAACTGTCCATTCATCTTCAGTTATTCCATAAGTGCTACCAGAACTAGAACTAGAAGCATAATAGTTTATAAAATCAGTTATAATGTCTTTATATTCTATTGCTACACTTAACATTGCATATGTGGAATTCCACCTATGGTCAACATCTTTTGGAATTAGTCTAGGCTTTACATTTTTTCTTTTACAAAATTGTTTCCATCTTTTAAGTCTTTGTTCAGAAGCACTATGCATGTAAGCAACTGTTCTAACCTTTTCTATCATGGGTTTAATTTCAGTAAATACACTTTGAATAATTAAATTTAAAATATGACAGATACACCTAATATGAAAAAGATCACCATGACATGGCAATGACAGAGTTGATCTGATAAAATCAACAGAGAAAATATTCTTTCTGAAATTTCTAATTTCATAAGTTCTTCAATTATTAAATTTGCAACATTAATACCAGTATGTGACTCTTCTATTGCAATAAAAGAAACAACTCTTTTAAACATTTGCCAATTTTTATCAATCCAGTGTGCTGTGATACATAAATATCCAGTTTGTGCTCTAGATGTCCAAATATCAGAAGTTAAAGAAAATTAACAGTTTAAATTTTTAAAATAAAAAATTATTTTTTCTTGTTCCTCCTGATAATATTTTAAAATATCACGTTGAAAGGTTTGATGAGAAAAATTTTTAAATGCAGGATAAAAACCATCTCTAAACATATCTTCAAATTCATCATCTTCTACTAATTTAAAAGGAAGGTTTTTAAGAATGATAAACCTGATTACACATTTTCTGGCTCTGGCAGCGTCATAGTTCCAACTACTGAGACTACCAGAAGAGGAGGATTGAGAAATCATAGATTGTCGGATATCACCTTGAGGAGTCTGGCCTTTGTTGTGTTTATCTAAGTGGCATTTGAGGTGGTTGGTGCCGCTCTTATGATGAGCTTGAAAAGTCTTGCCGCACAATGCACACTTAGCCTTCTGGGTGAGGATCCTACTGTGTTCATCCTTGGTGACGTCGATCTTCTCGTAAAAATTCCACACATCCGATCTTGGCATTTTAGGAGCTCTTGGTGCAGATTCGTCACCACCGGATTCGGGATTAACTTCGGTAGGAGTAGACCCAATAGGAGGACTCATTTCAAGATCGGGAGATAAGTTTTGCTCTTCATAATCAGATCCGGAAGCCATTTGATGAAAGTATTTGAAAGTATAAGAGTATAAGAGAGTATAAGAGTATAAGAGAGAAGTAGATGAGTTTTGGTGTGAAGAAAACAAATGAAAACCCCCTCTATTTATAGAGCCAGCCACCTAAACAAATGATCAAAATAACCTCACAAAATAGCCGTTTTTTGACTGTTTTGGGGACAAAACGGTCAAACGACCGTTTATGGCCGTTGTGGCCGGGCCGGCCCGGCCGTTTTGGGCACAACGGTCACTCTGGTGACCGTTGTGTCCGGGCCGGACCGGGCTAGCCCGGCCCGGCCCGGACAGGCCTACCCTCAGACACTACATTTCTCTTGAGACCTTCACCTAAAAGCAAATCTCGAATGTTGAGGCTCACCTTCAATGCCACGCATATCAGGTAAATACGGGCCCATGAATTGAACCTAGACACTCTAGGTTCAAATTGATACATCCGAACCATGTGGGCCACGCGTTTGTGATATTCATAGTAGTTTTATCTAACAAAAAAGTTTATAATAAATGTGCAAAATCTCTGAATTTCATGACAGTTTTGTGAAATTCAGCTTTTATTTTAATTATTCCTTTCATGTTTGTGTAAAGTTTAATGTAGAGAAAAATGATAGACCTCCAAGGTTTACAGTAGCTCAGTTGAGTAAAATTTTGCACCTTTTAAGTAAAAAAAAAAAAGAAGGCGGTAAAAATTGATTTAGAAACGGATATTTAAATATACCCCAAGGCCTCGTTTGGCAAAGGGTTAATGAAGAGGGGTTAAAGAAAAGGATTAATGTACTTAGCCCATTTGATAATCCGAAGGACTAAATTATTAACTCGTTAAATAAGTTTTATTTTAGCCCTTATGATCAATTTTAATGTTTGGGAATAACAATGATTTTGACTATTTTCTTTATAATTAGAAGGGTTAACTCTTATTCCATCTAAATAGGAGTATTAGTAAACCCCTCATTTTGAGGGGTTAACTTAACCCTTCTATATTTTTTATGTTTGGCAAATTATGAAGGGTTAACTCACTTTAACTCTTATATAGATTTGTTGTGTTTGGCAGGTTAAGAAGGGGTTAAGTCTCCTTAACCCCTCACTTAACCCTTTGCCAAACAGTACCCAAATATGTTTCTTACGTTGATATAACTTGCTCAAATTTGAAGAAAATTAAATAACCGTATCGAATCTTTTGACTATCTCAAATATCTGGATAGTTAAACAATTAAAGATTTAAAAAGATATATCAACATAACATAGATTTGAAGAAAAAAAACCAGAATACCAATAGAAAAATAAATAAATAACTCTTTGAAGCTACGGTTTGGCATCACATCACAAGGCATAGTGCAACTTCATTTCTTTGGCCTTTCCGTTTTCTATAAATTACTATAAATTATTATAGATTTCTATAAATTACTGAAGAAGAACGGACCTGAAGTGGAGTTGGAGCTCGCCTGAGGCGAGGAGCTCGGGCGAGGGGTCGCCTGCGTGGAGCTCGCTTGCGGGCGGGCGTGGCGAGGCGAGGGGTCGCCTAATGGAGCTCGCCTGGCGTGGTGGAGAGGCGATAGGGCTCGCTTGTTGAAGTCACGACCTTGCCTGTTGGATCACTCGAGCTCGCCTGCGTGGTGGGAGACCGTTCGATCTCGCCCTAGGGTTTCCCTATAAAAGGGAATCCTTGTTCATGAGAATTTGAGAGCTTCAGATCGTGATTTTTCAGAGGAGGGTTTTTTTCTTCTGTGGTGGCGGCGATTTCTCAAGGATTTGAGAAGCTTGCGGTGATTTATTGAGAAGAGTTTGAGCGGTGATTTATTCAGTTGAATAAATCACACGCGGTACTGTAACAATTCTACAGTAATCTATATTTTTAATTGAGAGATCTCAAGTTTGAGATCCTCTCTTTGCAAGTTTGTAATTTCTTGTGGTTAAATAAGAAATTATTTGTGTGGCTCCCGTGGACGTAGGCAAGTTTGCCGTGTTGGCCTTTTTCTTTTGATGATGTTTTAACAAATAATTTACAACTAATATTATTTGTCTAGTGTTTCTGTTTTCTTATTTATTCTAGGCAAACAATGTGTTGGAGGTTAGATGGAATCGAGCTTTCATGATCATATCCATTGGAGGATTGAAAGAATATGAGTGAAGCCAATGCATTCAAGTCAACTATTCAAGTTTAAGCTTCATCCGCATCCAAGACAAGCATATTGAAGATCTACAGCTTGGGTATTTTTAGTTTAGGTTTTATACTTGTGTGAAGACTTTAAAGCTCAATATGATACACACACACAATTTATTGGTTTATCTGTTTTTGTTTTATCAACAAACAAAGTTTTTACAAGAAAAATAAATATTTGTATAAATACATATTTGTTTTCTTGTGGATAAATGGTTTTGGTTTAGTGATACAGATATGAAACAAATATACATTCATATACATATTTTATGTTTCATATTTATCATTTTGTCAAATGCATATATTATGCAAAACTTTATTTTTGCATAACATTAAGTATTTAGTTTGTAGACTTCATGACAATATTTTATATCATTACGGTAAGTCTATAAAATCATTTTACAAAGTTTCAAAAATGTGTTTAAGTCAATTGTCAAAAACTTGTTGTTAGCCCTTATGTTTTGATGATGATTTACAACCACCATTATCGATACTAATTGCTTATTGAGTGATATTATAGTTAATATATATATCAAGCTTGTTAGTACCACTTACGGAGGATTGGATAAAATATGAGCTACAACGAAGATATCTAAAGGAGGAGGAGGCAATGTGATGAAGCAAATGTTAATCAAGAACAACATATAAGAGTGAAAGCTTCATCAACTTTAAGCAATATCAAGACTCAAAGAAATATAATTCTATGTGAGGATATTTGCTAGTTTTTCTTTTCTCTTTAATGCTAGAATATAGGCAAATAGTTGTAGATTTTATTTGAAGCTATTGGGATATCACACACACGTTTTCATACTTATACTTTTGAGCGT
>NC_033794.1:18695932-18696261 GCF_001876935.1 Asparagus officinalis | reverse complement strand
ATAGCAAAAAGGGGAAAAACACTGATAAAAAGGGGAAAACACAGATATCTCCCAAACCGTAAGGAATTTAGCAAAACGGAGGAAGCAAACCGAAGCCTTAGGCTCTGTTCGGATGGTTCCGTCTCGTCGAGATAGGTGATTTTCATATATAATTCGTCCAATTCTGACTTACGGTTTGAAAGTTACGGCCTATTCTGAGATCCATGCTCAGGAGCTCGCCTGCAGCTCGAATTTCGCCTGCACGATCAAGACCCAACTCTGCCTGCACACCTGAGCTCGCCTGCAAGCTCGCCTGCAGACCCAAGTTTGCCTGCAGTCACAAGCTCGCC
>NC_033794.1:18693912-18694932 GCF_001876935.1 Asparagus officinalis | reverse complement strand
ACACGATCGCCAAATATTGATCTATATATGATCATCATCATTGCAGGATCCTTTTCTTCATGCACAAAATGCTGATCTAAAACTAAATTGGGTGAACATAAAAAGGATTTTCTGCATTGTAAATCATCTGCACTGCTGTTTGCAATATAATAGCATGACACTAAGTCACATGCTACATAGAAGAGGAAGCTTTTATAAATCACCTGCATTGCAGTTTGCAATAGAATAGCATGATACTAAATCACATGCTACATAGAAGAGGAAGCTTTTGTCATCAACATGAATACCGGTAATGTGACGGCAAACAGTTAGGATTAGGGGAAGCCGGAAGGGAACACCTAAAAAATTATGAAATTCAAGTAATAGTTCCATAAACTGATAGCTTTCCCCCAAGGTCTTATGTTTAGCAAAGTAGTTCATAGCCAATTACAGATGGACCTAAAGATACAATTTGATAGGTTATTAGAGGAACATGTCTTCATTGTTAAAGCAAGAACTCACCACAGCAACTAAAAATGCTGCTTTCAAATTTGCACACGCGTCACAGCAAGCTTTAGTTTTCAAAAAGGGGAACCACCTGTTTAACAAGATTGATCAGATGATCCTGTTAGTTGGGAGAATTGTGAAGTAGAAACATGTCAATAAATAAAGCAAACCTTTAGAGCTTCAAACTACAGGAGATGTGAAAACAAACCTTAGTGAAAATGGTTCCCAATGAATAAGGAAAAGAAACAGATGGTTGAAGTTTATGGGTATTATATCTAGAATGAAATAGGTTTGATATAGATCATTATCTTTCATACAACTCATAGATCCTTAAACTTCCCTACCAATAAGCACAAAGGTTTTTAAGTCCTGATCTTTCTTTTTTTTCTTTATTTTATTTTATTTTATTTTATTTTTTATTTTTTTTATTTTTTTATTTGGGGGGGGGGGGGGTACTGACAAACATAATCCAGAAAATACTGCCAGAAGCCAATTTAAAGCACCAATTTCGAATGTAAAAGAAGAAGACCGTTG
>NC_033794.1:18690303-18692912 GCF_001876935.1 Asparagus officinalis | reverse complement strand
TTATATATCTATACTGGGAGGTTATGGGTATTGATATGGGTATTGTTCTAGTTTTTGATGGGATATGGATAACGATACTATCCTAATGTCCGAAAATATGTATCAACCAGTGATGATATTACTTCAATCCTAAATAAGTGGATTTGGGATCAGTTTTGGTGATCATGAGATGTGACCTTAGCTTTCTAGATATGTCGAATGTTGATCAACTCTAACTTGAGAAATTTTGGTTTATTTAAAACAACTTTTGTATCATATGGCCAATATACTTCTCAACCTTATCTATTTTCCACATATCTGCCTTGTATATGTTTTATCCTATCGGTTTTCCATTTTAACAAATATGGATCGTGCGTTTTATTTCTTAGTAAATCATTTTTGTATTTGTATCTGATACAGATGGTAAGCACCATTTCTGATGCACATCCAATCTGTTTGCAACCAAGATTTTCATATATAAGGATAAGCAACCTCAGAAATCCTAGTGAAGTATTTAAAGAAACACAGTGAAATAATGAAGCAGCAATTATAATGTTTAGAGTGAACTTTAGCTCCTTAAGAACAAAGGAACTTCCATACAGCTAGACGAGAAAAAGAAAAAGATCCGAGTGCTTACAACTCAACTCTTTAAGAAAGCTAATCAGTTTATTATGTTTTCTCAGGTGAAACTTGTAAGATAGGAAAATTTTCTTTTTGCCTTTTTAATATTTCTTTTGATATTTCTAGCATTATCGGGAACATGCCGCTTTTCTTTGTTGCTTATACACTTCAAACTTAGTCATGCAACACCTAAGATACTTATTGCACCTGCATTGACATGCCAAATTATTGAATAACAATGTTTTGGGTTTTATAAATACCTTGGTTAAAATGTCAGAGTACGATAAAGGCTTCTGTGAACTAATAGGATTAGTTAATCATTCATGAAACACTATGCCAATATCATTTTATCTTAATTTCTTTGAACCAATGAAAATCAAATGATGTGACCATGTACATTTAAATCCTTTGGACGTTGCTTTCTCTTTGAGAAATTTTTTACTCTAACAGAGTAGAAGAGGAGCCTTTTCTATAGGGTGAAGCTACCATCAAAAGGGGTCTTTTATCAAAGGAATATATTGGTTCACAGAAGTAGGACTTTAAGCATTAAAGATAACTTTGGCTCATTAGTAAAGTAGGCAAATCTATGGAATCTAAGCTCCTTAAGAACAAAGGAACTTCCATGCAACTCAACTTTTCCAGAAAGCTTAAGAGGCAGTAGACTTGAATCCTCCTCAGTAAATGGTCTTTTCATTGACATGAAGATTACAGGCATATAAGTGATAAACAAAAGCAAGAAGCTTTATATAGTTGGTTCCTACAAAAAGCATCTCCAATTGTTCTATTTACCCTCAGAGGTAGTTGGTTGCTTTTACGTAGGCATGTTGAAAGGTTCTAAGTTTCAAAACAAATAATATCGAACTAAAAGGACTATTTACTTATTTAGGAACATGTCAACATTTCAGTCTATGGGAAGAGAGAGAGGATTATAATCCTCTACTTTGAGCAAAAACACCAATTGACTTAGTTGAAGATAAAAAAATGAAGTATTTTTTTTTTCTTTCTTCTAAGTCTATGAAAAATGCATCCAAGTCATTAACACAGGAAGCAACTAATAGAAGTGTGCTCTATATATTGTAAATCTTAGAAGCAGTCTTTTTCAGGTTTTTCTATCTATTTAATCATGGCTATTTATAATTAGGAAACGAAACAAGCACAAGGTACTTTCTGCTGCAAAAACTTGAACAGAGATAACCAGATTCACCACATTGATTTCAATTGATGGTTTAATGAACTTCAATTGATGGTGTAATGAACAAATGACAATGATATGGTAACTTCTTAATCGATCAAATGTTCAGAGTTTTAGAGCTCAACCACAGTATGTAGATAAAAGAAATGTTAATGACGTCTGATTCTTCGAGAGTTGATAAAAGAAATGTTAATGACGTCTGATTCTTCGAGAGTTGAATATTTTTTAAGTGTTGCTCTGCTGAACTATAGGCGGGCTTAAGTTTTTTTTTTTTTTTTTGCCCCCCTTCTCAAATTAAAAGGATTCAAACTGACCCATAAATATAGCATTCCATTATATGGTGTATTACAAGAAATAATACATCACCATCTCATTGTACAGAAGGAGAAAAAACCAAAGCAAGCAATCCTTTGTTCAAGAATTGTACTAAAACTGACGACCCTCCTACTTTAATTACAACAGCAACAAACTGTTAATGACTTGCTACGAGCTCATTTGTGATTCTGAGATAACCTGCTGCAAGTACTTGAAAGATCTCTGATAACTAACAAAACCCATGAACCAAAACTCATAATCGTCGACAGTAACAATCTGAACATACTTCTGATTAGGCTTGTTCACATTCTCACTAGGGCTAACTCTCTGTATCTTGCTCAACGGAACAGAAACCTTATAAGGAATTCTAATTAGTTCTCCTTTAGGAGAGGTGAATGTGAGAGACCTGTCACTCCGAAAAGCAATCTTCTCGGTCGAAATAAATAGCAATCCTGCGATAGGACCTGAAGTTGTCGATAAATAACACTGACAAGCCTTCAGA
>NC_033794.1:18686128-18689303 GCF_001876935.1 Asparagus officinalis | reverse complement strand
TCGTTGGCTCGTCGGTTTGTGCCGAGCTATGCTAGGGGACCTATAAGCAATTTTATATGCCTACAGGCATGAGCCGAGCCACCCTGAGGTGGCCGACCAGATCTGTGCTAAATGCACAGATCTGGTTGCCTATAAATAGGCGGGGTCATTCATCATTTGAGAGGACTTTTGGAAGAACGATTGAGACCTCATCTTGGAGTTTTTGAAGGCTTGAAGACTTGGACGTTCGGATCTGATTCTCGGCGAGCACCCGCATCACAAAAAAGGCAGGAGTTCGAGGGGATCAAGATCTCAGATCTACGTTGTTACACTCCGGATCTAAGCTTGGTCTTAGATCCCGAGACTTGGACGATTGTTTCCTTGGTGAACCAATCCTCCCCGGCTATTATTTCCTTAGTGAAATAATACCCGTTATACTGCGTAGATCTGTCCGGATCTAGATCGCGTGGTGGTCCATGGCAAACAACCCCGGCGCAGGCAAACAACCCACCAAAGCGAGTGACCGAATAACAGGAGCTCGCGATCTGTTCACAAGGAGAAAAAGTTGTAATTTTTGATTTTCTTTATTTTTGATTTTTCATTATAACCGGATCTAAAAAAACAAGGAGAAAAAGTTGTAATTTTTGATTTTCTTTATTTTTGATTTTTCATTATAACCGGATCTAAAAAAGACCGGATCTTCTGTAACCAAAAAACTGTTATTTAAGATAGCAATGACATCAATGAAGAAAGCAACGAATTTCCCTGCGAACAGCTGCTAAGAAGACACACCTAGAGAGGCCGATTCTGTGGGAGACGTTCATGGATCGCTTCAATAGGATGTATTTTCCTCAGTCGGCCCGAGATGAGCTCCTTCGTAGATTTGTCGAGCTCAAGCAAGGGGGTCGATCAGTCGACGAGTACGAGGCCGAGTTTTCTTCTTTGAGCTGATATGCTCCCCACTTGGTTACAGACCCTACGATTAGGAGGCATCAGTTTCAAAAGGGTCTGGACAAGTACATTAGGATGGCTCTAGCAGGTAGAGCTTTGGCAACCCATGATGCGGTGCTGGATGCAGCACGGGAGATTGAAAGCGTGCATAAGGAGCCTGAAGACTCACACGTGATTCAGAGCAGGACACCAGCAGCCACCTCCGAGGCAGCAGCAGCAGGGCCCGCAGAGACAGCAGCACTCTCAGCGTCAGCCATTCCCTCAGAGTCACCCTTATCAGCGCCCTGGAGTGCAGACTCGTGGCCAGCCTTCGGTGAAGTGTTCCTATTATGATTTTGCTGGACATACCTATCAGCAGTGCCGCAAGCGTCCCCGTTTATTCTATACTTGTGGGTTCTCGGGTCATATCAGTCAGGACTGTCCTCAGCAGCAGCAGGCTCGTTTGCCCCCACCCCCAGTTCGGGCAGCCCTCCCAGCACTACCTCGACCAGCCCTGGCAGCACCGCCTCAGCCCAGATCCTATCCTCAAGCAGGGCCACTTCCTCAGCAGTAGCAGGCTTATCAGAAAGCGCAGAGCCAGCAACCACAGCGACAGATGTTCATGATGTCAGTCGTAGAAGCTGAGGCGAACGACCAAGTTATCACTGGTAAGAATGGTTTACTCTAAGTTTTATTTGCGTATGAACTTATTTAATTAGCATTACTAGATAATATCATGGTAGAATTGTTTATGAATACTAAGTTAGTTGCATTTACATCCTCCTAAATAGGCAAGGTTCTTGTTACTTCCGTACCTGCTTTATCGCTCTTTGTTTCTGGAGCCTCCCATTGTTTCTTGTCTCGTCGATTTGCGAGTGTCCATTCTCTTCCTATAACTCCTTTGACTACGAGCTAGAATATCAACACTGGCAATGGTGTCTTAGTAGCATCCAGTGGTTATGAATCGTGCCCTGTGGTTATCTGTGGGAGGGAACTCTTTGCAGACTTTCTGGTGATTAATTTGCCGAGTTTTGATGTAGTATTTAGGATGGATTGGTTAGGGTCATTCTTTGCCACCATTAATTGTCGCCGTCGGAGCGTAGTATTCGAGATACCGGATCACCCGAGATTTGAGTTCACTAGTGGTAGCATATCAGCCAGACCTGTGGAGTTCAGAGCTAGACCGAAGAAGTCGACGTTAGCTGCAATGCAAGTGGAATCTGAGAAGCCAGTTGTAGTTCGGGAATTTGAAGATATATTTCCCGACGACATTTACGGATTGCCACCGGATTGAGCGATTGAGTTTTTCATAGAATTGAAGCCTGGAACTGCTCCGATCTCCAAGACTCCTTATCGTATGCCTCCAGCTGAGTTGGCCGAGCTTCAGACTCAGTTGGATGATCCTTTGCAGAGAGGCTTGATACGACCTAGTGTATTGGCCTGGGGAGCACCTGTATTGCTCGTGGGAAAGAAGGATGGATCCAAACGGATGTGCATCGACTACCGAGAGTTGAATGCGGTGACAGTGAAGAATAAGTATCCACTTCCCCGTATCGATGATATCTTCGATCAATTAGGAGGATCGAGAGTATTTTCTAAGATGGATTTGCGGAGCGGATATCACCAGGTGAAGGTTAAGGATTTTGATGTCCCCAAGACTGCGTTTCGAACGAGATATGGACATTATGAATTCTTAGTGATGTCGTTTGGTGTGACTAATGCACCGGTGACATTCATGAACATGATGAATCTGGTATTTTATGATGTACTGGATAAGTTTGTGGAAGTTTTTATTGATGATATCTTGGTGTACTCTAAGAGTGAGGCGGAACATGCAGAGCATTTGCGGTACGTGTTGAAGACCTTGAGAGAGCATCGGCTATTTGCCAAGTATAGTAAGTGCCAGTTCTGGCTAGATCGTATTGCGTTTCTGGGACACGTGGTGTCAGGAGACGACATATCAGTGGATCCGGAGAAGGTATCTGCAGTGAAGGATTGACCTACCCCTAAGTCGGTGTCTGATATTAAGAGCTTCCTGGGATTAGCTGGTTACTACCGTCGCTTCATCAGAGATTTTTCGAAGATTGCAGAGCCGATGACACGACTTACGAGGAAGTATATTAAGTTTATCTGGTCTGACACTTGTGAGCAGGCATTTGAGGAGTTAAAGTCTCGACTGATTTCGGCCCCGGTCTTGACGATACCAGATAAGAGTGGGAACTTTGAGGTGTTTTGCGACGCATCAGGTAGAGGATTGGGATGCGTT
>NC_033794.1:18657342-18686114 GCF_001876935.1 Asparagus officinalis | reverse complement strand
AGGATGGTCATGTGGTAGCATATGCTTCTCGTCAGTTGAAGAAGCACGAGCAGAATTATCCTACCCACGACTTGGAGTTGGCAGCTGTGATTTTTGCCCTTAAGCTTTGGAGGCATTATCTGTTAGGAGAGCAAGTGAAGGTGTTCACTGTCCACAAGAGCTTGAAGTACATATTTACTCAGAAGGAGCTCAACATGAGGCAACGCTGATGGTTAGAACTGATGGCTGATTACGACATTGATCTTCAGTATCACCCTGGCAAGGTCAATGTAGTACCAGATGCTTTGAGTCGTTTGCCGGCAATCATGACCCTCACGGCTCAGTGGAAACTTTAGCAGGAAGTGAGGGATATGAGTATAGAAGTTATACTTCCAGGGGTCACCGCTTCCTTGATGAATCTTCAGATTCAATCGACACTGATCGAGCGAATTAAGGTAGCTCAAGCAGGTGACCCATTTCTTCAGAAGTGTAGAGAGCTAGCAGTGGCTGGGGTTCGGCCGGAATTTGTTGTTCATGAGGACGGATCCTTACGATTTGGGAGTCGTATCTGTGTACCAGAAGGAGATGTTCGAGAGGAGATATTACGGGAAGCTCATAGCTCACCGTATTCTATTCATCCTGGAGGCACGAAGATGTATAAGGATCTGAAGATGAACTTTTGGTGGCGTGGTATGAAGAGAGATGTGGCTCGTAGTGTGGCTAAGTGCCTTATATGTCAGCAGGTGAAGGCAGAGCATCGGCGCATCGCGGGTCTTTTGCAGCCGTTGCCTATTTCGGAATGAAAGTGGCAGCATGTCACCATGGATTTCGTCACTGGCTTACCTCGGAGCACTAAACAGAATGATGTTGTTTGGGTGATCGTAGATCGATTAACCAAATCGGCTCACTTCATTCCTTTCTGAGTGGGACAGTCGACGGAGCATCTTGCTCAGAGATACATGGAGGTAAAATATCTATCTCTATATATTCGATGAGTTCCTTTCCAAGAGTGTTAGTAAATCTCTAGTATTGTAGGAGATCGTACGATTGCACGGAGTTCCAGTGTGCATTGTTTCGGATCGCGATACCCGATTTACCTCAGAGTTCTGGAAGAGCTTGCAGGCGAGTCTTAGGACCAGTCTCAGTTTCAGCACAGCTTATCATCCCCAGACCGATGAGTAGTCAGAGAGGACCATTCAGATTTTGGAGGATATGCTTAGAGCTTGTATGCTTGACTTTCACGGGTCGTGGGAAGATCACTTGCATTTGGTGGAGTTTGCATACAACAATAGCTTCCAGGCTAGTATTGGAATGGCCCCTTTTGCAGCATTGTATGGCAGGAAGTGCCGCTCTCCTTTGAGTTGGGACGATGTTGGTGAACGGGAGATTTTTGGGCCAGAGTTGATTGAGAGATCAGTTGATGCAGTCAGGATCATTCGGGAGCGATTTCGCATAGCACAGGACAGATTCAAGCATTGGGCAGATGCGAAGCATCGGAAATTAGAGTTTCAGCCCGGAGATCATGTGTTCCTGAAGATTTCCCCCAACCGAGGCACCATTCGCTTTGAAAGGCGTGGGAAGTTGAGTCCGCGATATGTGGGACCTTTTGATGTATTAGAGAGAGTTGGAGAAGTGGCGTACCGACTTGCATTACCACCCGCCCTGGCTGGAGTGCATAACGTATTCCACGTTTCTCGGTTGCGAAAATACTTTGGAGATCCGAGTGATGTCGTAGATTTCTCAGAGATTGAGGTGCGATCCGGTTTGACATACGAAAAGCAACCTGTGGCGATTTTAGACCGAAGGGAGAAGACCCTCCGGAATAAGATTGTTTCGCTTGTTCGTGTAATGTGGTACCCAGATTCTCCTGGAGAGTCGACTTGGGAAACTGAGTCTGAGATGCGACAGCGATACCCTCATTTATTTCCTGAATCCTAGCTATCTTGTCTTGTATCTTATTCTGAAACATCTTGTATGACTTTTTCTATTTATGGATATGCAATATATTTTGAACTTTATATGAGTTGAGATAAATCTGTCTTTATATTTCGTCCTTGTTTTAATTCCGAGGACGGAATTTGTTTTAAGGGGGGTAGGATGTAATGACCGTAAATTTCTAATACGGGTTTAAATAATTTTCTGGTATTTAAATATTAAATATTATTTTTCTAAAAGAGTATTTGTATTTTTCTTAATTTCTCTAGAATTTTCTACGATACGGTATTATGTTATTTTAATAAGTTTTGCTAATTATAAATTTAATTGTTTTTGGTAAAAATTTTAAATAAATAGTTAATTATTCATTATTGTTATTGTTATTATTATTTTGACCATAAATTTTAATATTTATTTTGAATAAATTTTATGATATTTTTTAATTATTTAAGAGGGTATTTTTTCCTGTGTTTTTCCTCTCACCGGTATTTCACTATGTATCTCTCTCTCCCCCTAAAACTCTCCCCAATTCACGCAAATCTCCCCACATCGTGTTTCCCCCAATTCTCAACCCACATCCCCCCAACCACCCTATCACGTACTCTCTCTCTCATTAAAATCTCCCTCAGATCTCATTCTCTCTCACTGTCACTCAATCTCACACTCAATCTCTCTCTCTCTCTCTGACACTCTCTCTCAATATTATTCTCTCTCATTAAAATCTCCAACTCACGTCTCAATCACTCTCATTTTCTCTCTCCTTATTTTAATCCAACCAAATCTCTCACAATCTTTCCTCATCTCATCTCTCTCACTCTCCAGCTCATCATCTCCTTCTTCCTCTCTCTCTCGTTTTCTCTCTTTCGTTCTCTCTCTTCTCCCCATGAAACCCGAACCTCTACTCCATCTCCACAACCATCATCTTCCACCTCCTCCTTCCTCAAAGAACCCAAATCCGAAGTCGAACTCCCCTACGCTCTCCATCGAACAATCGCTGCCAACTCCGGCCACGACAACAACAGCCACATCGCCGCCTGAGTTCGTCGCCGCGAGCTCCGCCTCAACGAGCAACTGCCGAACCCAAGCTCCATTTTCGACTAGCCCAACACCTCCTCAGCCCGCTCGAACTCACTGCCGCCTAGCTCGGCCCCGTCGCCCTGTCCGCCTTCACCGTGCCTACAGCCACCAACACTCCCAGCGCGCCACCTCAGCTCCCCACCACGCTCTCGCCTGAGCTCGCCCCCAGCCCTTGGCTGCCCGAACTCCGACGGACCAGTGCCCCAAGCCGAACCCCACCGTTCAGCCTCAAACCACCGCCTGCCCGAACTACCTCCCTCGGACTCCAGCACGCTTCCCTCTCTTGCCAACCCAGAATCCACTCCGAGCTCGCCTCTCCAAGCCGCCGCTCAAGCTCAGCTCGGTCAAGCCACCTCTCTCCAAGCTTGTCTGTCTCTCATTTTCCATTAGCTTACCAGCACAGCTCACTGTCGTTAGTTCTGCCTCTGACCTCGCCTCGTCGTCGTCTCCGCGCCAAGCCCAGCGCCGATCTCCCCGTCGAGTCCCTGTCACCGCCCGAACCCCTGCTGCCCTCCTGCTCCGCTTCCGTCACCGTCAAGCTTCCCTACCCGTCTGCTCAGCCCTCGTCGTCACCATGCCAACAGAGCTCTGCTCTCCCCCGTCTCCTCCTCCGCTTGCTGCATACGTCGCCATTCCGAGCTCCAGCCCCAGCTCGCCGACTGCCCATCCCTCCTCGAACACCACTAGCAGAAACGTCGCTTCGTTGTCGCCACACCTGGAGCTCACAAATGCTGCCCCCTCAGTCCAAAACCATTTGCAGCGGTGTCGCCGTCTCGTCATCAGGCCCCTCGGTCTCGTAGGCTAGATCTCGCATCCATCTTGCTTTTAATTAATGATTAATATCGTGTTATTATGATGATTAGATATAGATAAATTATTTTGTGGTAATATTGTTGTTAGTATGATGATTTAATATGTCTAAATTGTTATTGTGGTTAATACGTATTTTTGAATATCTGCGTGGAATGAAGACTGCGAGCGCACCGTGAAAATTAGATTAATAATGTTGTTAATTGCATTTTTAAGAATTCCTGACATGAAATGACCAGTTATGTGCTAAATTAGAATTTATGAAATTTTTTTATCGAAAAGAAATTAGTTAAGGAAATTTATAAAATAGAAGAATATTACTTTTCATGCAGAAAGGAATTTTTATGTTATATTATATAAATCTTTTTTTTATTTTAAATTACTTATAATGAGAAATAGTTTTAAAGAATAATTTTTTGGAAAAAGAATATTATTATTTATGATAGTATGGCTGTTCGTCGTAGAGCGCGACATTTCATGTACGAAACGATATCGGTTTCTAGATTTCTTTTTACTGTATTATTATATTAGAGAATACGTAAGTACGGATAATTTGTATGAGAAATTCGAACATCCAGCGGTAAGATAATAATAAAGTCTACTCATGTGTTACATTCATGCCATAGTATTTTGTTTATGTATTTCATGTTCATTATAGTTCTCATTTCTGCTACATAAACCTGTGTAATCATGTTTAACATACTATACTATATTCATGATCTGTTGATGTGTTGAGAACCTTAGTGGTTCATGACTTAGTAGCATCGTGCGTCATGAACAGACTTAGTGACATGTATGAGTGCGTTGACTGAGTTAGGTGGTAAACCCGAGTTTTAGTGAAGATTATGGTTGACTGAGAAAAAAAACGAAAAGAGTTGGGTTGGGAAAGTCTTAGTTCGCATGATCGAATGTGATTGTTGACTTAACTTCTAGGCCGCACCAGAGACCTGTTTCATCCTGGGGTTGGTTTGATGGACCAAGTGACCTATTTCGCCACTTGGATCCGTGACCTGTTTCGTCACCTGAGCTTTGCCTGAGTCCGGACCGGGCCGAGATCGGATTGCGTGTAGTCCTCTAGCCGCCTATTTTGCGGGATTGGATACGCGTAGGGGCTGGTGAACAGTCAGTCTTCCGATAATGCGAACTTGGACCTATTTGAGAGATGGACCAGTGAGTCTTAGGATGATTAGTATTTGACCCAGTTATCGTTT
Source organism: Asparagus officinalis (assembly GCF_001876935.1). Classification (NCBI taxonomy): domain Eukaryota; kingdom Viridiplantae; phylum Streptophyta; class Magnoliopsida; order Asparagales; family Asparagaceae; genus Asparagus; species Asparagus officinalis. The sequence continues at coordinate 18,681,102 of NC_033794.1, read as the reverse complement.
CCACACAGCTGTATGTTATCATTAGATTTCCAGTTGCATGTACTATTGTCCTTTATATTAGTATTATTACTGTCATAGCATGGGTCATATGACCATTTTATTTGTTCATGTGAGATCTTGTCGTGTGCCATACACGCTGACGTACACCTGTTTTTCTCTGGTGTGCGTCAGACTTAGGAGACGAACAGGTTCAGTTCGATGATGTAGCCGAGCCAGCGTATGCCCAGCCGGAATGTCATTCCGATGGAGTGGAGGAACAAACTGAAGCCTAGACGTATTTTTCTTTTCTGTAGCAGCTGATATACACTAGAACTCTTATAGTATTTTCTTTAGTTGGTGTCGGTTTGGGTTATATTGTTAGTATTTCCTTTTATTATGGACTATGTATTTCTTATTTTTTTAGTTGAACTGTTGTTGTAGTAAGGGTATGTTGAACCATATTTTATGAGTAGGATGATCTATTGATGATATGTTTATTTTTTATTCTGGGTTATCTTTATATTATTACAATTGTGATCGGGGACCTGTGATTGAGATTTGTATATTTGACGCTTAGCGTATTGGATTGAGAAGAAAAGAAAAAAAAAATGATAGTATATATATTTCTTCTCAATCTAATACGTCGCGGGCTTGTTCACGCTCCGATTCCTCGGTATTTTGGGAAGCGAGGCGTGACACCCCTCGGAAGTTTCGGTCTCATCAGTCCCAAACTCTTCTTCACTATCAGCTGGACGGGCAGATTCTTTCCCCTTTCTGGAAGACTCGGCGGCTTCTTTCCCTCTATTTGAGAGCACAGTTTCATGGACTATTTCTGTTGCACGCCGAGAGGCTATTTCTTCCTCTAATTCAGATATCCTCCTCTTTCGAGTGACAGCATTGGCAGCTATCAACCACTTACAGTAAAGGAAGGTCATCTGTAGAGGAGGCGTCTCCAAAGGGAGATCAAACTCAGCATTCGTGTTACCGACGATGCTACAAAACCAGGCTCTTGCCCCATCTATAAGTCCACCTCAAACTCTAAGTTGATGGTTCAGGTTGCCGACATACAGTTGATCATAGCCGAATTGACGAGCAAACCGGCACGAAAAGTAAGGCTCGATATGACAGACATCCTTCACCCTAAATACCAGATAACCAGGTCGGATATTCATCAGCCATCTGAAGCAGCTGACATCTAAAATCGTGCGGTTCTGCCTTGGTTCTTCAGTATCCAATAAAGTCATATTGTCGAATTGACGAGCAAACCGGCACGAAAAGTAAGGCTCGATATGACAGACATCCTTCACCCTAAATACCAGATAACCAGGTCGGATATTCATCAGCCATCTGAAGCAGCTGACATCTAAAATCGTGCGGTTCTGCCTTGGTTCTTCAGCATCCAATAAGGTCGTATTGTACGTACCGGAGAATCGAGGGAAGCAGGGAAAGAACTCCCAACATTTGTGAACTTTAAACTGCCTAGATATATCTAGCCACCGATGTTTGACCCACTTACAACCTTCAAGAGTCTGCAGAAGGGGAAGGCTTGGATCCACCGTCTCAGGGGCTTGCATCAAATCTGGCCGGTGAAGTACCAACCAGGTCATTAAATAAGTGTATAGTAATTCCAGCTTCGGTACGGATATCCCAGCGGAGGGCTTCTTCCCCTCTTGAGTGAACACGAGAGCCAATTGTCGTAATCCACTGTGGATATTAGCTACCATTGCAGGAAGCAAGGACAACCTACGACCTATGGCCAATTGAGCGGCCGGATATAACACTTCAATCGGTATAGCATCGGAGGGTTGGTGGGGAACAACACACTTCTTCAACCATATGGTCAAAAAGCCAGATAGTAGAGTGGTTGGGTTCATCGGAACACCAGCCTGCCACAAATAAGAACGAAATTTGGTACCGTGAGGAAAGCCATCTTCTGAACGGGAGGTGTAAGACTGTGCATGTTCTCTCCAACAATCGGTTGATCTCATTTGGAGTCAAGGGAGATAGTTCATACACGGTATCTGAACGACTCTGAATACTCTTAAACAGATAATCCGCGGATTGCTTCAAGCTGATCTGAGGAGATCTCTTCTTAGCTGTAGTCTCCATTTCAGCCATAGCTATATGGTAATGACATGTCAGCTCCCATAAGGTATCATAGGTCACGGCCGACCGATCCTTCATCCTGTTTAACTGACTGACCGTTGGGAAGAATTCTTGATACGGAACATCGCCCGTGGGCAATCCCGATACTTTCATCATCTCATGTAATGGCAATCCAAGCTCCCTGTTCTTGGTGAAGAAAGTATTGGTGTTGGGATTATAAATCTCGAACAAAGCAAAGAAATGGTCCACACTAATTTGTAGACCATACATACTAGCACAAATAGGAATTGATAACCCTCGTTCCGCTAATTCTCGCCCCAACGGTTAAACACGTATCGAGTCATTCTTGTCCACTACTTGTCTCCAAAATAGTGAGCCCATCCATAACATCTGAACTTCTTAATAGGGAGTTCTCTTCCCAACGCAGCTAACCTATTCTTTACAGTGTTTGCCTGTGCCGCCTTCTCATTTTGAGGTAGATTATCTTGACCTAAGATACCGGGGTGAAGTCCTCACACAGAAGCTCTGTCACTAGAACCTGGGGTGGCCTCTCTACCAATAAAACCATAATGAACATGCTCGTGGTTTTCCGTCAATCTCCAAAACATCTCCCGATCGACTGACAAATTTCTGAATTTCAAAAGGAAATGATCCCGAGGAATCCAAGGTAGATACAAGAATGTCGACCCACTCCCATGCAACCATTGTACAGATCTGCAAGAAATAACCTCCGGGTCCTTCACAGAATCACCAAATAGAAAATCTGGCTTCCTCACACACTGGTTTGGGTCCTGCGCTGAAATTAAAGCCGCGTCCGTGATCAACCGTCGTAGAACACGACAATCACCTCGTCGCAGAATCTCCATTGTTTCCTCATTATAGTCCGAGTTAAACTGAGGAGCTGACTCGACTAATGGAATCCCTTCTTAATATGAATGTGTGACACTACTTTGACCCGTGACCTCACTAGCAGGGAAAATTACAGAAGGAAAATGGACTGAAAAGAAAAATACACATAAATTATGTAAGAATAGTCTTAAAATTTTAGAGAAGACGGTGTATCTTATTCTATAAGATAGAATCACCATCTCGTAACAGGTGTGACGATTTTCATTTACCATACGTATAAAAGGGATATGCGTTACTATGCACAAGCATCACAACGGCATATAAGAACCTTTCAAAATACGTGGGATAATATGAAATCGCCCATGTATACTCTGAAGTGTGTCTTATCCAAGTAAAACAAACACTTTCCTGCATCGATCCCCTCAAAGGAGGATACCAGCTCTTCCCGAATGCATCTCAAAGGATGATAAACGAGGATTTATATGTGAAAACGAATAAAATACATGTAAAGTTAACAAGATGCGATATTTAAATTCGTAAAAGAGTGAAAGAAATGTACCCTTGTAAGAAGTGGCAACGGGATCAACCCTCTCAGTAGTCTGGGAAGCTGAGCGGCCTCAAGAAACTCGGGATCTCCTCGGCGACATGATGAAGATATAACCCTATCGAAATCCTGCAAGAAAGTTAGGGTTTTGGGATTAGAATCGACAAAGATATCACCAAATAAGTCCAAAAGACTGCATGCATGAAGAAGAAGCAAAGAAAGTTGAAATTTTAGAACAAATTACAAGGAGAACAAACCTGAAGAAACCCTTCAAACTTCGAGTGAGATCTCCCCCAAACAAGAGCCCTACCCAATTCAGGGAATAAGAGAGGAAGAAGAGGCCGAAAACTTGCAAAAGATCGACGGAAAAATAGCCCAAGAATTAACAAATATCCGACGTAAGAAAAAACCCTAAGTCCGATTTTATACCCCCAACTCCACTATCCGAGATAGTCTCAACTGTCTCGGACAACCGACACTGTCTCGCCGTGCGAGACAGTCTACACTATCTCGCTATACAAGAAAGTCAATGTTGTTTCGTTGTTCAAGATAGTGACGATTGTCTCGGATAAAATGTGTAATTTGGTGGTGTTTTCAACCTCGATCCATGTACGAACACTCCGATGAGTATATGAGTATAAATTGCATCTCCTTGAACCTCCTAACGGGTATACGAGGTTAAACTATTTCCCAAAAACTCCGAAGAGTACATGAGTGTAAACTGATTCTCAACACTCACACACCTTTAAACTGTGTAGACTCCAGTCAATATATAAGTATAAACTATGTTCTTATGAAGACTGATGCATTGATAATCAATCCAAGATCGATTTGGCAACAAAAGCTGAATTCACAAGTCAAGATTCTAGCTTCAGTTCAAGATCTTGACAACGGTCAAGCGATAAACACAGTACCGGAAGAATCTTAGCTATTCTACAAAGCACTGAATAGACTAAAAGATGAAGGAGTCAAGAGTTGAAGCCATTTACGGGTCCTTCTACACGATCTACTCAACCAAGTATTGAAGGGATTACAAGTAAGACATGTCTTATCCAAAGTGTCACAGACTCCTCTATAAACGAATGAGTCTGAAATACTTTAGAGGGGGGTATCTGTAGGCATCTAAAAACGCTGATAGATATCCAAATACAGGTAAAGGCAAAGAGAAGATCATCCAAAGATCACAAGAAATGGCCTCATGCTGTCTCAAAAAGATCGAGACAGTGTGGACTGTCTCGCACGAAAGACAGTGTGGACTGTCTCGCACGCGAGACAGTGTTGAGACAGTGTCGACTGTCTCGCACACGAGACAGCTCTGAAGTATTCAGAAACTGCTAAAATAACTGCAGGACACGTGGCCATCAACTGTTCAGGAACGTGGAAGACATTGTGGGCGAGAATCACGTTGATAACTACCAAAATAACGGAGTTTAGAACGTGGGAATGCAGTTATAGAAAAAAGAGCTGGGCAGTTCAGGCTTTCCGAGACAGTCATGGCTGTCTCGGAAGCCGAGACAGTCACAACTATATCGGTCACCAAGACAGTCACAACTGTCTCACAGGCAACACCCCCTATAATATTGTATTTTCAGTTAAAACTCTCCTGAGGGCTATAAATACCCCCCCTAGGACCATTACTGACAGGTATCTGAGCACAGAGAGCAGATAGAACAGAAAACTTAAGCTTTTGGCGATTCCTTAAGATCTAAGGTTTTACTTGATCTTGAGAAGAGTGTTCATCTTACTTCGATAAGATATTCATTGATTTCATTCTTGCTTCTAAACGAAGGAAGAATTCTCAAAGCCTTCACAATTCAATCAGAATATGTGAATCAGTAGTCCACGAGCCAACGCACTCCCGGCACAGGCAAAGTCCCCACGAAAGCAGAAGTCGATAAACGATTTTTGTGTTACGAGCCAACGCACTCCCGGCACAGGCAAAGTCCCCACGAAAGCAGAAGTCGATAAACGATTTTTGTGTTATTTTCTAGAAAGTTGTAATTTTCTTATTTCTCCCCACGAAAGCAGAAGTCGATAAACGATTTTTGTGTTATTTTCTAGAAAGTTGTAATTTTCTTATTTCTCATTGTAATTCATTGTAAGCGACTGAAGTTTTAATGGATTCAACAATGAACATAACTTTCGAAGAAAACAGAGGCAACGAGAAGAAGTGGCAATCTTAGACGACTTCGACGAGGGCAAGCAGCAAACTTCGACTACAAGCGGCGAACTTCGATGACTTTGACAAGGACTACAGTGAGAACAGAAGGCAAAGATGCACCGTGAAAATAGGTATGGTAAAAAGATAATAAGTCAGTGAAAAAAGCGAGCGGTTTTAGAAATCCTGCTAAAAATTTTGTTTCACATCCCAGACGGCTTAGCCGTCTAGGATAGTGGGATCCATATTTAAAAAAAAATTAGTTATCTAGAATAACATACTAGACGGCTAATCCATCTAGGATACACGTATTATAGACGATTATTCTTAGATAGCTAAAATCCGTCTACGATGAAACATCCCAGACAGAATTTTTACCGTCTAGGATGTGTTGTCTACGATGATCTAATCTCCACTAGTAAATAGACTATTTTGCAACCCAGTAAAGAAACAAACAAAGTAAACAATTGAGATATTTGATGACGTTCAATGCACCTACATTTCACCTAGCATTTTCTAAAAGGGTAAGCCGCGCAAACAAGCCCTCTCATCTCATGTAGCACTTGTCACCATTTACCTCGTTTATTAGCGTTTGTTGTCCCTCAGATCATGGGGAAGAGGCGGTTATCCGCAACTTACCCATCTCAAATGTTATACAGGGTTGACATGTTCTAATAAACGACTTGAGGTGTAATTAGTGTAATTAAAGATATTGGACCATGGAGTTACGTACAATTGTCCTTGTTAAAAGGGTTATTTTAGAACTCCATAATTTTAGTTAGTTATACTCACTTAGAAAAGGTGAGCTCAAAATCCAGCCAGTTTCGGTTGACTTTTCCTTTATTACGTACTCATGGCTACAGAACCCCAGAATATTTGTGAAGAAAACCCAGTTATTAATGGTGTTCGGTTTAGGGTTACTTCAAATTGACAGTCAGTCGTCCCTGGCGGTATCTTCAAATTGACTTTTCCTTAAGATATAGGATCCTGGGACTGTGTGCAAAGTCTTCGTCTATTGTGTTGTTCAAATCAAGTCTGGTCCTTTCGGTATCTTAGTTGGAAAAATAGATCTCCATTAATGGTGACGGTAAACATTGATGCGGGGGGATACTTGTCCCCTCAGTCGTCCCTGGCGGCTGCCGTTCAAGGGAAAGGATTGATACATCGAGGGAAGGACTGTAGAATTTGGAGGAATTTTCTCTAGCTAATTTAGTCATAGGTTAGCTGCGCTGGACTTCCGGGTCCTCTGAGAAAATTTACTAAACTCCCTGATTTAAGTTGGACTTCCGGGTCCTCTGCGAAAAATACCAGGAATCTGACGCATATATTAAAAAATTAATTAAGTACACTAGTACTGTTCACATGTGATTTCTCATGGGTATTGTTAGTAAGTTATTTTCTATAAATGATATCCAACCAAACAAAAGAAAAAGAAAATAACATATTTTCTATAAAGTTAGGAACTTTTTCATACTTTGAACCAAACAAATAAATAACAAAAAACAAAAAATATGGTACTCTTTGAGTTCTATAAAATTTTCCTAAAAATTTTATAGAAATACAAGAAAATCTATATTTTGGATGTTTTACTTTTCCTGTAATTTATATAAATTGAACCAAACACATTTTCTTGTGATTTATAGTAATTTATCTAGTAATTGTTGGGAGCAAGGGACGCTCACACCGCCGCGGAAGCGATATTAATCCCGAGAGAAGACAACCAACAAGCAATAACGAATACATAGATAAAACAATAAGTAAATCAGACGATACAATAGATTTACGTGGTTCGGCATGATAGATCCTAAAGACACTAGGAAAGAACCCTAGAGGGGGGTGAATAGGGTCTTATACTAATCTAATCCGATTTATGCCAATTTAAAACTTACTAACAAATATCCTAGCAAATTAGATATGCAACAAGATATATATGCAATGATATACAAATAAGGGTAAGTAAACTATAACCAAATACAAACAATATAGTTGATAAATTAGACAATGAGAGAATGGCGATAGAGATAAAACAAAATATAAGTGCACAAGCCAAACTCAAACACACAAGAAATGATCACAGAGTTCGGACTTTCCGTCCTACGTCTCCGCTCCCCACTCCCGAAGATAAATCCACTATCACACCGGGTTTTCGACGCTCACCCGAAAACGTTTACACGTCACAAGTTCAGTTTTCTAGCTTACCGAAAACTCTACAATCTCACACTCTTGCAATCACACTCTATCCCCTCTAAGTGTTGGTCTCTAACCCGTGTCTCCCTCAAGTGCTCGGATTTACAACCTCTCCCTAGGCTTTACTACCGACGCTACTCCTCTTAGGACGATCCCGTCTCTTACCACACACTCATCTCGGTATACAAGTGTATTATAAAGTGATCTCACAAATTAAGCACAAATACAATGTTTGTTCTCTACAATAGATGAGAACTCTATGTAAGCACACACTCAAGAACACAATCCCACAACCCCAAATTATACTATGTATGCAAATACAATAAGCTCAATAAGTTGTGTTTGAACAATGAGTATAATCAAAACAAATCTAAACTCAAATAAATTCTAGCTTAAGGAAATGAAAATCAAACATATAAATAGCTAGATAAGAGTTTAGAAAAACTTATCTAGATGACAAAAGAGAGGGAGAAGAGTTGAATGCTCAAACACCAATGGATGATCTCCTCAAGCTCTTGTGAAATTCTCTTCACAAAACCAAATTTACAAAATGCTTAAAAGCTTCTTAAACTTAAACCAAACTTAAACCCTTGTTAAAACTTGATTAAAAACTTCTCTTGGTGGCTAAAAATAGTTATGGCAAGGGGGTACATATAGGATGAAAGAACAAGCCCTAAAATCAAGAGAAAACCAAGCAAAAAGACAAAATAACGGAAACTGAAAAACAAGTTGTTAGAGGTCGTCGGTCGACTGATGAACAATATCAGTCGACTGATGAGCTGACGATTACAGGCAACTAGCAGCTCATCGGTCGACTGAAGACCTCATCAGTCGACTGATAGTTTATCAGTCGTAAAAATAAATACTATTGACAATTTCAGGCGAGTTCATCAGTCGATTGATAAACTCTATCAGTCGACTGATAACAAGTTATCAGCGTGATTAAAACAGTAAATCTGATTTTTGAAGGACCTTTAAAAATTGTAAATAAATTCCAAAAAATATAAAACTTTGGGGAATGCTTATAAACATGATAATACACATGTTACAAAAAATATTTTTGGAATTGCACCTCCCAAATGAGAAATCTTTTTATTTTACAAAATAGTCCAAAAACATGAAAACTAAACATACAAGTGTTTTAGACCCTAGAGAGGGGTGATTAGGGTCTTATGCTAATCTAATCCGATTTTATGCCAATTAAAACTAATTAACAAGTTATCATAGCAAGTATAAAATACAACAAGATATATGAGCTAGGATAAGTGATATACACAATGGTAAACAAAATAAACAAGATAGTGGATGATATAAATAATGAGCAATGGACAATGGCGACAAGAAATATAAACATAAGAGAAGTGCGCCAAAGCAAACTCAAACACACGATATGATCACGGAGTTCAGACCTTCCGTCCTACGTCTCCGCTCCCCACTCCTGGGGAGAAATCCACTATCACAACCGGGTTTTCTACGCTCATCCGAATAACGTTTACACCTCACAATGTCGGTTTTCAACGCTCACCGATCAACGTTCACAAACACTCACAATGTCGGTTTTCAACATTCACCGATCAACGTCTACACTCCACACCTCACAATAACAACAAATGATTTGTTCTCTAATACAAGGCGAGAACTCAATTAAAGCTCACACTCAATTGTTACAACTCTCACCAACCCAAATATACTATGTATGAAAATACAATAAGCTCAAGTGGGTACGTGTAAAAAATGAGTGAAATCAAATCAAATCAAACTAAACTCAAATATAAATACTAGCTTAATAGAATGATAATCAAACAATACAAAATGTAAAGCTAGATAGAGTTTAGAAAACTTCTCCAATAAATAACAAGAGAGAGAGAGATGGATTGAAGCTCAAATATCAATGAATTGATCTCCACTTCCTCTTGTGGAATTCTTCACAAACCAAACACTTAAACAAACTTAAAACCAAACTTAAAACAAACTTAAACCCTTGTTAAACTCTTGTTTAAAAACTTCTTAGTTACTTGAAAGATGAGAGCAAGGGGGTATATATAGCCTCCCAAAATCTCAGCCAAAACCCTAAGGAAATGACCAAAAAGCACATAGAGAAACAGCTGAGGAACTAGTCGTTGGAACCCAACAGTCAGTTCGGCGGTCGACCGTGGAAAACTCGCGGTCGACCGCGAGCAGTAAAAAGGCCAGGGTTTGGCTCTGGACAACAGACGGTTGACCGTGAGCCTCTAAAAACTATTCTGAGTCTCTGGACTCAGGGCGGTCGACCGTGGCAGTCGACCGCAAACAGATACATGACAAAAACAGCTTTTAAAACAGTTTTTGACTCTTTAAAAAATCTGTAAAAATACTCAATTGATTTTTAATATTGTGTAACTTTGTAAAATATTTTTACTACTAAAAACAAACTGTTTAGAAAAGGAATTTTGCGAATAGGTACTCATACTTGTGAAAAACAATATTTTGACAAAAACGCTCAAAAGTATAAGTATGAAAACGTGTGTGTGATATCCCAATAGCTTCAAATAAAATCTATAACTACTTGCCTACATTCTAGCACTAGAGAGAAAAGAAAAACTAGCAAATATCCTCACATAGAATTACATTTCTTTGAGTCTTGATATTGCTTAAAGTTGATAAAGCTTTCACTCGTATATGTTGTTCTTGATTAACATTTGCTTCATCACATTGCCTCCTCCTCCTTTAGATATCTTCATTGTAGCTCATATTCCATCCAATCCTCCGTAAGTGGTATTAATAAGCTTGATATATATATTAATTATAATATCACTCAACAAACAATTAGTACCGATAATGGTGGTTGTAAATCATCATCAAAATATAAGGGCTAACCATCTTCCCCTTTTTGATGATGACAACCAACCATTATATGGGAACAAAATAAATATAGCTTATAGATAGTATCTCCTCCTATTTATGAGCTCCCCCTAACTATGTGCAACAAATGAGGTGATTTCTCTCCCCCTTTGTCACCATCAAAATGGGGTAAATGGAATGGTAAACAAAAAATGCATATGATGTGCAACAAACAAACAAAACAAAAGCTTTTACATAGTGCATAAACCCAAACCATTTCTTATGCGACAAAAATCATCTTCACTAAGAGGCTTGGTAAAGATGTCCGCTAATTGAGATTTAGTGTTAATATAAACAATGGATACATCTTGCCTCTCTACATGATTGCGTAAGAAACGATGGCGCACATCAATATGCTTGGTTCTAGAGTGCAAAACAGAATTTTTAGAAATATTTATAGCACTAGTGTTATCACAAAAGATTTTTATATTTTAAAAATTCAAATCATAGTCAACTAAACTTTCTTTCATCCACAAAACTTGGGCACAACATAAGCCGGCGGTAATGTATTCTGCTTCCGTAGTGGAGAAGGCAACACAATTTTATTTCTTGGAAGCCCAAGAGACAAGAGAGTTACCCAAAAATTGACATGTACCACTCGTACTCTTGCGATCTACCTTACATCCGGCAAAGTCGGCATCACAAAAACCATAAAGATCAAAAGAGGTGCTTTTAGGATAAAATAAACCAAGATCAATTATTCCATTGACATATTTAATAATTCTTTTAACCGCAATTAAATGAGATGTTTTAGAAAAAGCTTGAAAATGTGCACATGTACACACACTAAACATAATATCGGGTCTACTAGCGGTGAGATAAAGAAGACTACCTATCATACCTCGGTATAGTTTTTGGTCTACATCCTCACCACTATCATCCGCATCAAGCTTGACACTTGTATGCATGGGAGTTGGTGCATGCTTAGAATTCTCCAACTTGAATTTCTTCACCAATTCCTTCGCATACTTGCTTTGTGAAATGAAGATCCCATCCTTAGTTTGCTTGACTTGGAGCCCGAGAAAGAATGTGAGCTCTCCCATCATGCTCATCTCAAAATGATCTTGCATAACTTTAGAAAAATCCTTGCATAGAGATTCATTAGTAGCACCAAAAATGATATCATCAACATATATTTGAACTAAAATAAAATTATTTTTTATTTTCTCACAAAAAAACATTATCAATTTTCCCTTTTGAAAAATCATTTTCTAGAAGAAAACTAGAGAGGCGAGCATACCAAGCTCTAGGAGCTTGTTTCAACCCATATAAAGCTTTTTGAACCCGGTAAACATGATTAGGAAATGAATGATCCATAAAACCGGGGGGTTGCTCAACATATACTTCCTCTTCTATAAAACCATTTAAAAATGTACTTTTAACATCCATTTGAAATAATTTGAAATTCTTAAAACTTGCAAATGCCAAAAAAATCCTAATAGATTCTAACCTTGCAACCGGTGCAAAGGTTTTATCATAGTCTATGCCCTCCTCTTGATTGTATCCTTGGGCAACCAAACGAGCTTTATTTCTAGTAACAATGCCATGTTCATCAAGTTTGTTTCTAAAAACCCATTTAGTACCAATAACACTAGCATTGTTAGGTCTAGGAACTAACTTCCAAACTTCATTTCTTTGAAAATTGTTTAATTCTTCATGCATAGCCAAAACCCAAAACTCATCATTTAAAGCATCATTAACCTTTTTAGGTTCTAGTTGAGATAAAAATGCAACATTACCACATTCACTCAACCTTGGAGCAGTTAGAACCCCTTGTGAAGCATTCCCTATATTTTGTCCTTGTATATTTGGTGCAAATTTTCATGCTTTGGAGAGTTCTTCTTGCTCTTATTCTTGAATGTTGTTGCTTTCTCCATCCTTCTGAGCATCTATTGAGGGTGTTTCATTTAGTTGCAAAAATTTCAATCCTCCCTCAACATCATCATCATCTTTCCTAGGCAAACCAACTTGTAAACCAATATTAGCCTCATCAAAAGTAACGTTTATAGATTCTTCAACAACAAGTGTTCGTTTGTTGAAGACCCTATAAGCCTTACTTCGAGGTGCATATCCTAGGAAAATACCAACATCAATTTTAGAATCAAATTTATCATAGTGATCTTTTGTATTTAAAATAAAGTATTTACAACCAAAGATACGAAAATATCCAATAAAAGGAGTTTTGCCATAAAATAGTTCATAAGGGGTTTTCTTAAGCTTTGGTCTAATCAAAACACGATTCAAAACATGGCAAGCCATATTGACGGTTTTCACCCAAAAATACTTAGGTAAATCAAAAGAATTTTACATAGTTTGTGCCATCTCTTGTATGGTGTGATTTTTTCGTTCAACAACACCATTTTATTGTGGTGTTCTGTAAGACCCCTAGAGGGGGGGGTGAATAAGGTCTTATGCTAATCTAATCCGATTTTATCCCAATTTAAAACTTATTAACAAATTATTCTTGCAAGATAGATATACAATGTGATATGAGTAAGAATAAGCAATATAACCAAGGTGATATATCCTAGCAATGGCAAGATAGATATACAATGTGATATGAGTAAGAATAAGCAATATAACCAAGGTGATATATCCTAGCAATGAGATATACTATATGATGTATGCAAGGATAAGGTGATATATCCTAGCAATGAGATATACTATATGATGTATGCAAGGATATATAAACTATCACAAGGGTAAAACAAACTAGTGGACAATATAAACAAGATGTAATGGGCTATAAGATGAACAGTTATAAGTGCGCCAATGCAAACCAAACACGCTATATGTTAGCGAGGTTCGGACCTTCTGTTCTACGTCCCCGCTCCCCACTCTCGAAGAGAATCCACTACACAACCTAGTTTGAAAGCCGTAACTTCTCTACACACTCGGTTTTCTAGCTAACCGAAAACTCTACACACTCGGTTATCAAGTCAACCGACAACTCTCACAAATCCTCACAATGTACATACACAAGCTACAACCTCAAGTGTTGATCCTCACATATCGCCTCCCTCAAGTGCTCGGAATTATCACCTCTCACTAGGCCACCGACGCCACTCCTTTCGGTATCGACTACGTCCTCACCACACACTCCTCTCGGTGTACAAGTGTATTACAAAGTGATCTACACAACTAAGGCTCACAACAAATGATTTGTTCTCTAATATAGATGAGAACACAATGAAGGCTCACACTCTTAGTCACAAACCCACAACCCCAAATTATACTATGAATGTAAATACAATAAGCTCAATGAACTCAATATAAACACTAGCTTAATAAAATGGTAATTAAACAATATAAATGTAAAGCTAGATTGAGTTTAGGGAAACTTCTCTATAGATAACAAGAGAGAGGGAGAAGAGTGAATGCTCAAACACCAAGGATGATCTCCACTTGCTCTTGTGAAATTCTCTTCACAAACAAAACTCTTAAACACTCTTTTAAACAAACTAAAACAAACTTTAAACCCTTGTTAGACTTGTTTAAAACATTCTTTTTGTTGGTTGTGAAAGATGAGAGCAAGGGGTATTTATACCCATTCAAAACTTCAGCAAATACCCCAAGAAAAAGACCAAAAAACCTATAAACAAACAAAACAGAAAACTAGCCGTTACTGTGCAACGGCTCTCTGATAAGTCGACTTATGAGTCGACTTATATGAGTCGACTCAGCAGAAGAAAAATCACAACTCCGCTGTACTTCGTGAGTCGACTTATGAGTCAACTCATGAGTCGACTAATGAGTCGACTAAACGTGCACAGATCTGAAATGCACAGAAAAACTCAACTTTAAACCATGTTTAAAAATATCAAACAAATTCAGAAAAATGTAAAACTTTGGAAAATGATTATAGACATGATAATACACATGCTATAAAAACTAGTTTTTAAAAAGGACCTCCCAAATGTAAAATATCATCATTTTATAAAATAGTCCAAAACATAAAAATGTAAACACATGAGTTTTGACATTTTGACTAAACTATGTTTTGAAACTATACAACATGATTATATAGACTTAATAGAAGATGTATGTCATTATTGTTAAGTCCATATACCAAGAAAACAATATTTTCACAAAATTGCATATTCTATGCAATATATTCTTAAACAAAATAGAGTATGAAACATCTCTTTTGGTCTTTGTGCATGTTTTGCACATTTGCACTTATATATATATATATATATATATATATATATATATATATATATGGTGAGGTTCTAATAAAAACCTCCTTAGCCTAAAAACTAAAAACCATTGTGGGTCATTGGATCTATCTCATCCAATGGCTGAGATTAGAGCTTATACTGCAGTGAATTCAGATTCAGTTATGGAAATAAATATCATTATTAAAGAGTACAATAAATTTGTCTGCCATTAAAGAGTGCAATAAATGCCATTATTCTTCAAAATACAAACACCTTACATAAATGAATCTGGATTCACTGTAGTGAATCGAGATTCAATCGAGATTCACTACAGTGAATCTAGATTCACTACAGTGAATCGAGATTCACTACAGTGAATCTAGATTCACTACAGTGAATCTAGATTCACTCATATATAGGGTGAGGATTTCCAGTTGAAAAAACGAAGACACGTATGAGTGAATCTCGATTCACTGCAGTGAATCCAGATTCAGTTATGTGAGGTGTTTGTTTTTTGAAGAATAATGACATTTATTACAGTGAATCCAGATTCAGTTATGTGAGGTGTTTGTTTTTTGAAGAATAATGATATTTATTGCACTCTTTAATGGCAGACAAATTTATTGCACTCTTTAATAATGGTATTTATTACCATAACTGAATCTGGATTCACTGCAGTATAAGCTCTAATCTCAGCCATTGGATGAGATAGATCCAATGACATAATATAAAACCTAAACTAAATATACTCAAGCTTGTAATCTTCAACGAAGCACTTCTTGGTACACTTACGGATGAAACTTGAACTTGGATCTTGAACTTGAATTGCATGGCTTCAACCACTGTTCCGCCAACCTCCATTGGATATGATCATTGAAGCGCAATTCCATCCATCCTCCAACTTGTTGTTTGTCTACAATTAATACAAAAACACAAACACTAGACAAACAATATTAAAAGTAAATTGTTTGTAAATCATCATCAAAACAAGAAGGCTAACATGTTCTTAGAGCGGAAAACATATGAGTTATACCACGATGTGTACAAAAATCATAGAAAAAATTGTTTTAAAATTCACCACCATGATCACTTCTAATTTTAATAACTTTCAACTCTTTTTCGTTTTTCAATTCTTTTGACATAATTTGAAAATTCTTCAAAACATTCATCTTTACTACCAAGAAAGATTGTCCATGTAAAACGAGAAAAATCATCAATGATAACAAAAACATAGTGTTTGCCTCCTAGAGAGGTAACACACATAGGACCAAATAAATCAAGATGAAGTAATTACAAGGGTTTAGAAGTTGATACCTCATTGATAGATTTGAAGGTAGACTTAGTTTGTTTACCTTTAGCACAATCTTCACAAATGGTATCTTTGATGAAATGCAAGTTTGGTAACTCTTTTACAAGATTCTTCTTGGATAATTTTGATATCAACTCCATGTTGGCGTGTCCAAACCTCTTATGCCAAATCCAAGGGTTTTCATCAACTGTCGCAAGGCATTTAACATCTTGATCTACTAGCTCATTCATCTCAAAATTGTATACATTAGATTTTCTATTAGCAACAAAAATAGTTTTTCCATTTGAGCTAACAATGCACTTATCCAGTTTAAAAGAAATATCAAAACCTTTGTCACTCAATTGGCTAATGCTAAGAAGATTATGATTCATAACCAAATAAACATCTTCTATTACGGGAGAAGGTGTCTTACCAATGCATCCAATACCTATGATTTTACCTTTCTCACCGCCACCGAAGGAGACGCTACCTCCTTCAATCCTTAATAGGGTTGCAAATAGCACTTTGTTGCCCGTCATATGATGTGAGCAACCACTATCAAGATACCACATCTCTTTACGTCGTGTTCGTGATGTTCCCTACAAGAGATGAAGGTATAGTAACTTTAGGTACCCAAATCTTGGGTCCTTGGTATTTAGTAAGCTTGGTACCTTTGGGTACCCATGTTATTCCATAAAAATCATGATTATCTTTAATCCTACAATGAGTGGAGATATGACCATGTTTCATGGAATATGTACACACAAAATTTCTCTTATGTGTAGAAGCATGAGATCTATGAAATCTATTTTTCTCATGGTGATGATGACTAGCATATGCATGAGTAGGTCTAATTCTACCACTTTTAATTTTAAGTCTTTCAATCTTAGATCTTAATTGTTTGTTTTCAAAATCAAGATCCCCTAGCAATTCATCTTTTAAAGCAAGAGATGATTGTAGTTGTTCAAGTTTGGAATTACAAGAAGGATGCAATTTTTTAAAGGAAGAATATTCTTTTGACATCCTTTTAAACTCAATGTTTAACTCTTCTAATGCGGTTGCTAGATCACATTGCATATAAAAGGATTCACTTTCGGTATCGAAAACTACCTCCTTTTCATAAGCCATAAAACAAATGTTAGGATCATGAAGAGCAATCTTTGCTCCTTCTTCATTGCTATCTGAATCGCTTGGTTCGGATTTCTTCCATCCGGCATACATGGCTTTCTTCTTCTTGTATTTTAAATATTTTTCCTTGAGCTTAGGGCAATCTTTGGCAATATGACCTGGTTCGTTGCATTCAAAGCATTTTCCTACACGTGAAAAAAATTTGTTGTTAGATTGAGGATTAAACTTCTTATTCATTTTAATGAGTCTTGATATTCTTCTAGAGAGGTGACCTACTTCTCTAGAAAAATCAACTTCACTATCCGACGATGATGAGGAGTTATCACTAGCTCTCTTGAGAGCTATGCTCTTCATTTTTGGTGATGGCTCCTCAATTTTCCGTGGGGGCACTTCCTCCTTCTCATTTCCCTTAAGCTTCTTCTCATGAACCTTAAGCTTGCCAATGAGGCCATCGAGAGCTAGAGTAGTAAGATCGTGAGCTTCCTCTATGGCCGTAGCTTTGGGCTCCCCCGCCGGAGTCAATGAACGAAAGATCTTATAATTCATCTCTTGGATAGTCAATTGCTTGTCAAGACCATGCAATTCATTGATTATATTAGTGAAGCGAGAAAACATAGCATCAATGGATTCATTAGGAAGTATTTTAAACAACTCATAGTCATGCATAAGCCCACTAATCTTAGATTCCTTAACTTGGGGGGTTCCTTCATGTGTAATACATAATTTCACCTAAATTTCGTATGCGATTGCACACGTAGAAACTCTATTATACTCATTGGGGGAAAGACCGCAAATTAAGATATTCATGGCATTTGCATTGAGATTAGCTTGGTGCCTTTCTCCATCGGTCATGTTACTAATCTTGGACTTTTCTACATATTTCTTCTTTATGAGTTCTAAAATGTCAAGATCAATGCAACGAAGGTAAATGCTCACTCTAGCCTTCCAATAGGCAAAATTGCTACCGGTGAAAAATGGGGGTCTAGTGGTGGATTGTCCCTCTAACATATGCACATTCATTGAAGCCTCCATAAGATATTTTTTTCTAAGATGGTTAGACCAAAAACTAATATAGAGACCAAGCTCTGATACCAATTGTTGGACCCTAGAGGGGGGGGGTGATTAGGGTCTTATACTAATCTAATCCGATTTTATGCCAATTAAAACTAATTAACAAGTTATCCTAGCAAGTATAAAATACAACAAGATATGTGAACTAGGATAAGTGATATACACAAGGGTAAACAAAATAAACAAGATAGTGGATAATATAAATAATGAGCAATGGACAATGGCGACAAGAAATATAAACATAAGAGAAGTGCGCCAAAGCAAACTCAAACACACGATATGATCACAGAGTTCGGACCTTCCGTCCTACGTCTCCGCTCCCCACTCCCAGGGAGAAATCCACTCTCCCAGGGAGAAATCCACTATCACAACCAGGTTTTCTACGCTCACCCGAATAACGTTTACACCTCACAATGTCGGTTTTCAATGCTCACCAATCAACGTTCACAAACACTCACAATGTTGGTTTTCAACGTTCACCGATCAATGTCTACACTCCACACCTCACAATAATAACAAATGATTTGTTCTCTAATACAAGGCGAGAACTCAATTAAAGCTCACACTCAATTGTTACAACTCTCACCAACCCAAATATACTATGTATGAAAATACAATAAGCTCAAGTGGGTGTGTGTAAACAATGAGTGAAATCAAAGCAAATCAAACTAAACTCAAATATAAATACTAGCTTAATAGAATGATAATCAAACAATACAAAATGTAAAGCTAGATAGAGTTTAGAAAACTTCTCTAATAAATAAAGAGAGAGAGAGAGATGGATTGAAGCTCAAATATCAATGAATTGATCTCCACTTCCTCTTGTGGAATTCTTCACAAACCAAACCCTTAAACAAACATAAAACCAAACTTAAAACAAACTTAAACCCTTGTTAAACTCTTGTTTAAAAACTTCTTGGTTACTTGAAAGATGAAAGCAAGGGGGTATATATAGCCTCCCAAAATCTCAGCCAAAACCCCAAAGGAAATGACCAAAAAGCCCATAGAGAAACAGCTGAGGAACTAGTCGTTAGAACCCAACGGTCAGTTCGACGGTCGACCGTGGAAAACTCGCGGTCGACCGCGGAAAACTCGCGATCGACCGTGAGCAGCAAAAAGGCCAGGGTTTGGCTCTGGACAACAAACGGTCGACCGTGAGCCTCTGAAAACTATTCTGAGTCTCTGGACTCAGGGCGGTCAACCGTAGCGGTCGACCGCAAACAAATACATGACAAAAACGGGTTTTAAAATAGTTTTTGACTCTTTAAAAAATCTGTAAAAATACTCAATTGATTTCTAAACATTGTGTAACTTTGTAAAATATTTTTAATACTAAAAACACTGTTCAGAAAAGAAATTTTGCGAATAGGTCCTCATACTTGTGAGAAACAATATTTTGACAAAAACGCTCAAAAGTATAAGTATGAAAAAACGTGTGTGTGATATCCCAATAGCTTCAAATGAAATCTACAACTACCTGCCTACATTCTAGAAGTAGAGAGAAAATAAAGACAGTAAATATCTCTCACATAGAAATATATTTCTTGACTCTTGATATTGCTCTAGAGTTGATGAAGCTTCTCATTGCGTTTAGTGTTCTTGATTAAACATTGCTTCATTATATATATATATACATATATATATACATATATATATACTACAATATCACTCAACAAGCAATTAGTACTGATAATGGTGGTTATAAATCATCATCAAAACATACGAGCTAACAATCTCCCCCTTTTTTATAATGACAACCAACCATTATATTGGAGCGAAATAAATATAGCTTATAGATAGTAGCTCCCCTATCTATGAGCTCCCCCTAATTATGTGCAACAAATGAGGAGATTTCTCTCCCCCTTTGTCACCATCAAAATGGGTTAAAATAAATGGTAAACAAAAAATGCATATGATGTGCAACTAATCCAAGCAAACAAACAAAAACTTTTACATAGTGTATAAACCGAAACCATTTCTTATGCGACAAAAATCATCTTCACTAAGAGGCTTGGTAAAGATGTCCGCTAATTGAGATTTAGTGTCAATATAAATAAGGGAAACATCTTGCCTCTCTACATGATCGCGTAAGAAATAATGGTGCACAATCAATATGCTTGGTTTTAGAATGCAAAACAGAATTTTTGAAATATTTATAGCACTAGTGTTATCACAAAAGATTTTTATATTTTGAAAATTCAAATCATAGTCAACTAAACTTTGTTTCATCCATAAAACTTGGGCACAACATAAGCCGACGACAATGTATTCCGCTTCCGTAGTGGACAAGGCAACACAATTTTGTTTCTTGGAAGCCCAAGAGACAAGAGAGTTACCCAAAAATTGACATGTTCCACTCATACTCTTGCGATCTACCTTACATCTGGCAAAGTCGGCATCACAAAAACCATAAAGATCAAAAGATGTGCTTTAGGATAAAATAAACCAAGATCAATTGTACCATTGATATATTTAATAATGCGTTTAACCGTAATCAAATGGGACGTTTTTGGAGAAGCTTGAAAACGTGCACAAGCACACACACTAAACATGATATCGGGTCTACTAGCGGTAAGATAAAGAAGACTACCTATCATACCTCGATAGAGTTTTTGGTCTACATCCTCACCACTATCATCCTCATTAAGCTTGATACTTGTACTCATGGGAGTTGGTGCATGCTTAGAATTCTCCAAACTGAATTTCTTCACCAATTCTCTAGCATACTTGCTTTGAGAAATAAATATACCATCCGTAGTTTGCTTGACTTGGAGCCCGAGAAAGAAAGTAAGCTCTCCCATCATGCTCATCTCAAAATGATCTTGCATAACTTTAGAAAATTCTTTGTATAGAGATTCATTAGTAGCACCAAAAATGATATCATCAACATATATTTGAACTAAAATAAAATCATTTTTCCTTTTTCGCACAAAAAGTGTATTATCAAATTTCCCTTTCGAAAAACCATTTTCAAGAAGAAAACTAGAGAGGCGAGCATACCAAGCTCTAGGAGCTTGTTTTAATTTCACCCATATAAAACTTTTTGAACCCGGTAAATATGAATAGGAAATGAATGATCCATAAAACCGGGGAGTTGCTCAACATATACTTCCTCTTCTATAAAACCATTTAAAGAGGCACTTTTAACATCCATTTGAAATATTTTAAAATTCTTAAAACTTGCAAATGCTAAAAACATCCTAATAGATTCTAACCTTGCAACCGGTGCAAAGGTTTCATCATAGTCTATACCCTCCTCTTGATTGTATCCTTGGGCAACCAAACGAGCTTTATTTCTTGTTACTATGCCATGTTCATCAAGTTTGTTTCTAAAAACCCATTTTGTTCCAATCACATTAGCATTGTTAGGTTTAGGAACTTGTTTCCAAATATTATTTCTTTAAAAATTGTTTAGTTCATCATGCATAGCTAAAATCCAAAACTCATCTTTTAAAGCATCATTAATCTTTTTAGGTTCTATTTGAGATAGGAAGACAACATTACCACACTCACTCAAAGCCTTTGAGCGAGTTAGAACTCCTTGTGAAGGATTCCCTATTATTTGCTCCTTTGGATGATTTGGTACAAATTTCCATGCTTTGGAGAGTTCTTCTTGCTCTTGCGCTTGAATGTTGTTGCTTTCCCCATCCTTTTGAGCATCTATTGAGGGTGTTTCATTTAGTTGCAAAAATTCCAATCCTCCCTCAACATCATCATCATCTTTCCTAGGCAAACCAACTTGTAAACCAATATTAGTTTCATCAAAAGTAACGTTTATAGATTCTTCAACAACTAGAGTTCGTTTGTTAAAGATCCTATAAGCCTTACTTCGAGGTGCATATCCTAGGAAAATGCCAATATCAATTTTAGAATCAAATTTATCATGGTGATCTTTTGTATTTAAAATAAAACATTTACAACCAAAGATACAAAAATATCCAATGAAAGGGATTTTTCCATAAAAAAGTTCATAAGGAGTTTTCCTAAGCTTTAGTCGAATCAAAACATGATTCAAAACATGGCAAGACTTATTGACGGCTTCCGCCCAAAAATATTTAGGTAAATCAAAAACATTTATCATTGTTCGTGCCATCTCTTGTATGGTGTGATTTTTTCGTTCAACAACACCATTTTGTTGTGGTGTTCTTGGACAGAAAATACATGAGTTATACCACGATATGCACAAAAATCATTAAAAAACTATTTTGAAATTCACCACCATGATCATTTCTAATTTTAACAACTTTCAACTCTTTTTCATTTTTAATTCTTTTGACATAATTTGAATATTCTTCAAAACATTCATCTTTACTACCAAGAAAGATTGTCCATGTAAAATGAAAGAAATCATCAATGATAACAAAAACATAGTGTTGTTAGACCCTAGAAGGGGGGTGATTAGGGTCTTATGCTAATCTAATCCGATTTTATGCCAATTAAAATTAATTAATAAGTTATCCTAGCAAGTATGAAATGCAACAATATATATGAACTAGGATAAGCAATATACAATATGATATATCCTAGCAAAGAGGCATATAGTTGAGAACTCAATTAAGCACAACTCAAAGTTACAATCTCTCACCACCCAACTATACTATGTATGTAAATACTAAAAGCTCAATGTGGGTGTGTGTAACAATGAGTAAAATAAAATCTAACTCAATTAACAAACTAGCAATAATAAGAATATGAAAATCAATAATGAAATTGCTAGAGAAAAGAGTTAGAAAACTTCTCTAAGAACACAAGAAGAGGATGAAGGGGATTGAGAATGAATCCCTCAATCTGCAGTAAAAACTTCCTCCTTTGTAAACAGAAACCCAAACTCAAAACAAACAGTAAAACTCTAAACCCTTGCTTAAACTTTTCTTTTCTTTTAAAATATTTCTTGGTTAGCTTGAGAGTTGAAGACAATGGGGGTATTTATACCCTCTCACAACTCAGCCAAGAAACCAGAGCAAAAGACAAAACAGCCCCAAGGCAACGGTCAAAAAACTAGCCGTTGGAAGCTGAAGGAACACTCGTCGGTCGACCGGAAAATTCGTCGGTCGACCGAAAATTTTCATCGGTCGACCGGACCGGTCGACCGACAGGCTTTCTGTCGCCCAGTGAACTTTTGACCTCAGGTTCGGTCGACCGGTGCGGTCGACCGAAAACAGATATGACAGGTTCTGAAAAATTGTTTATCTGATTTTAAAACACTGTTTAAAAATATCAAATAAATTCCAAAAAATGTAAAACTTTGGGGAATGATTGTAGACATGATAATAAACATGCTACAAGGACTGGTTTTGAAAGAGGACTTCCCAAATGAAAAATATCATCATTTTGCAAATATGTTCAAAACATGAAAATATGAGATACTTGAATTTTGATGTTTTGACATAAACCAACTTTTGAAACTTTG
>NC_033794.1:18651324-18656342 GCF_001876935.1 Asparagus officinalis | reverse complement strand
CAACGACATTCGGAGAGGACTGTTGAAATGAGCCGCTCACAATGACATGAATGAGCTGCTCGTTGCATTATTTTTTCCCTGGAGAGTAACTCTCGCAAATCAGAGACCCGAGGTCAATTCTTCATCGGGGATGAAACCTCCTGTCCTTGGATGGGCGGAATTGGTTCTTGTTGAACTTGACGGACCCTATCGCATTCGGGAATCGAGGTGCGAGGGTTGCGTTTTGATTTATAAACACTTGGCCTTGGCCTGCGTTTAGTTGACGGAACAGACCCATTAGGGTCTTGTTTTGTTTGGACGCACTCATGAGGTGCTTGTTTTCCCTTAACAGGGCTGTGCTTTGATTGGACAACGCACCACTGAGGGTCGCGTTTAAGTTGAATCACCCGAGGTTTGTAATTGGATTCATTACCTCGAAGTGTGCGTTCTGGAGTATGGACGCAATGCTTGTGCAGATCTTCGGAGACGCAATCCTTGCGTTGGACTCGGGATTGATTTTCTCGGAGGTGTGCTCGTCGGATGGACCTTCTTCGTCGTCGAGCAGCGTTTTCAAAGCCTTAACAGCAGCGTCATCGGCGTTGATTGTGCCTTCCTCTGTCATAGGCCTTTTACAACCAAGTACACGATGTGTCGACATAGGCGTGGGCTCCTCGGCTTGTAGAGCAAGCTTGAGGCTTTGGCCAAAGGAGAGGGCTTTCTTTGGCGTCTCAACAGTAATTAAGACCTCTTTAGAGCTCTTGCAGGCACCTCGCCTAGCTTTAGGGCTAAGCGATCCGAAAGAGAGGGCCTCTTCATATTTCACTTGGTCAAACTCTACGACCAAGGTTTCTACGGTTGTTCCAGTGAGGTGAACGTCGGATTGCGCCACCACTTCTTCGTCAGAGAAGCTCGTCCCCAGCAGAGTCGCCATCTTTTGTTTGTGGAAAAATTTGCAGTAAAAGAAATAAAAGAAAAATTGATTTGTATTCCTTTAATCTCAGTTACAATTGAATTCCGATTACAAAAGAGAGGAGAATGAATTTGATTCTCCCCTTTGTTTAAAACTGGGTTCTTCTTGGTAGCGGTGGAGTGCCTCCTTCGATTGATTGTGTCGAACTTGCTCTCCGTTGACGATCCGACCGTCTATACTCACTGGAACAACTGTCTTGTCTGGTTGATAACTCTTGACGAGTTTTGTGATTCAGAACAAGTAACAAACTCTAATGATAGAGTTGTTGGAACCGAAAATAATTCGGTTAATAAGCCAAATGCCGACTGCTTAGAGTTCCTCCGTCTGTTGATTTCCCAGACTGTGTAAGGAGTCAATCCTCCTTTTTCTGATTCTGGAAGATCTGATCGAAAGGTCTTCCCACGAAAATCCCCCCTTTGATCTGATTATCAAAAAATCCGATCTCAGCAATCCAAAAAAAGATCCCCCAACTCTATTAAGTTTGTTGATATTTATAGGGGGATAGGGGTGTAACTGCCCCCATAATCCGCACCTAAGTAGGGGTTTAGTTACCCCATTAGTCGGGTGTAACAACCCACTAAAGCCACTCCTCAAATCGTGGGTGAAGAACAGCTTCGAAGTTGTTACGATCGCGTTTGAATGAGTCAGAACCTTGACCTGCGTTCTGGCGGTGATTGAGCTGCGTTTGGCAGTGATGGATGAGCTGCGTTGGCAACGGTTGATAAGCTGCGTTGGGCAGCGATGGTTGATAAGCTGCGTTCGAGCTGTTCTTGGCAGCGATTGGAGCTGCGTTCGAGCTGTGCTTGGCAGCGATTGGAGCTGCGTTCGAGCTGTTGATTGGTGTAGTATTTAGATTTCTCTATCTTTATATATGGATGACACCAAAGACCAGTAAAGAAGGTCTTATTCAGGCCATTTGTGACAATTGAGGCATCTCAATAACGCTCTATCAACTGCAGGTCATGATCTCCACTGAGTGTGTCGAATATCATTACACTGCTCATCAGCACCTCTAATGGTTGCTAATATAATATTAGTCATGTTGTTGTCGCAGCCATCAAGATCAATCATCTCACATAAGAAGCTGCATTCGTGTTTATAGCTGTTGAAGCGGCGTAGGTGATTGAATCGGTGTAGTGTCTTGATGATGATACGCGGGGAGGACTTCCACGTCTTGGTTTGAAGAGATCGTCGATTTGTAATCCTTTCTGTCAGAGTATTGCTAAAGACTGTCGTTTTGTAATCTTTACTTTAACTCTTTGACATGTGAAAATCTTCGAATTGTAGCATTCTGGAAGTCGTCAGATTGTAACTTCCATCATCAGTGTTCGATGGAGACTCAGCTATCCATTGTGATTTTTAGACAGCCTACACTCGTGATCTATTTTCTGTGGTATTTGCTCTTTCTCTTTGGTTCAAGCATAGGTTTTTTTTTAAATGTTTCCCACATTGTCAGGTGATCAATTTGCCGGAGGAGATGTAATCGGGTGATTCAGTGACACTTCCGCACTGATTGCCAGTTGACTATCAGTTGCGGTAGGCGTGCGTCAACACGATCGCCCACAAAATTGAACATAATTCAGCCAGCGTAACAGATATTAGTCGTTCAAACCCATCGTACATTATCAGGTTTCACCGGCAACCAAACAGGAAATGCTCAAGCAGCGAAACAAAGCAGTGCAACCTCTTAAATGATGTTTGAGACAATTCATTGCCGCAATATCACGAGTAGATCAATCATTTTTTCTGCAATAAACTGCTTTTCCAGTCTTTACAATTATTAAGAAACACCAACATGAGACCCATATCTGTAGTAAAACCATAACTTCAAAAAAAAAAAAAAAAGTACCGACGTTCGATTAAAACTTTCAGAGTATACTTCTGATTAAGTTTGTATCTACTTCATGGAAAAAGTTTCATATAGAACAGGGATAAGAGCAACTATTTTCAGTCCCAAGTTACTACAGTCACATAAACTGCGGTGAAAGTGAAGAAGTTCCGGCATACACGTTTTACACCACCAAATAATACAACATTAGCAGCGAGAATCAAAATCCCAGTGTAAACATTATAGATTTAACAAGTTTTCCAGGTGAGGACTCAATAGTCTCGAACCGACCCTGAAATAATCATTGGAGCTGAAAATTGCTACAGACAAGTCAATTGAGGTTAACAGTAAAAATAGATACAATATTAACTAAGACCAGGAAACATATTATACAACAGAATTCAAAAATCAGCATGCAATAGAGTCGGCATTTCCATAGGCCTTCTGTCAACTGCTCTTCCTTTGCTGCAAGAAGTCTTAGATATTGTGCGTGTAGTATAACTTTACAGGCAAAGCCAGAAAATTCAATCACTGTTGATCATAAACCTAAGAATTCAATGTGGGATACTTCTTTCTTCACAAAAAATATGGGACGCCTGTTCTGGGTCCCCTCATTTGATTGTTCTCCTCAGTCTCCGTGAAAAACTTTACCTCCCTCTCCTGTTATTATTAATATGGAAAATTTGTCAAAAAGAAGATATTAATATCCTTAATAAAGAGGGATCAGTTCCATCAAGCTGTCTCAAAACTTTTGTCAGATAAAAACTCATTTACCCCGAAACATGAGAGTGGTGGACTGGTCAGGTCTATCTTGAGAAAGGAAATGCCAAGATTATAGTCTTACCATTTTCTCATTGAAACTCAAAATAGAAGCAACATTCCCACAACGGTAACAGTAATTTGGAGCAGACCACACCTGCAGATCCGCAGAAAACATGTTCTAGGATTTCACAAGACTAAAGGCAAACCAGCCAAATCTAAAAGTAGAGAAACAAGTTGGTAGCATCACACAACAAAAAAAATATGGAACAAGAGAGAACATAAAATGTTCAACTTTATAATGAATATACTACATAGCCATCAAGGTACACTCACAGTCACAAGGCCTTTGTCTTGGAACATATACTTGAGACCTTCTTGGACAAGCTGGTGCGCCCGGCAAACAAGGTCTAGATTGTTTATGTGATTGAACTGCAGCAGCCAAAGAAAAGCAGTGGTGTGATACCCCAATAATTAGTCCCACATGGGGTATACAAAAGAATATGAATCGCTGAACAAGCTAAGTCATAGGACTCAAGTGCAACACTGGCCAGCCATTGTTGGTGGTGGATTGAGCCCATACGTGTTGCACTCAGTAGATGCCAGGGCTTACACCCTGCTAATGAGATTGCGAGCCCATGCCATGACAAGTGATAACTTACAACAGGGTTGGATTAGCGACCAGATAAAATGATAGCATACCTCCGATGTCACCCTTGATCCAAATAGCCAGCCTGCACCGCGTGGACTAACAGCCCACGTCTCTATCTCTTCAGGGTCACTCCACATGAGATCACAAAAGGGGCCCTCATGAGGAATTTCACAATTCCGATCAATAACTCTAATCTGCCATGAGTGTAAAGAAGTAAAACTGAATAGAGTTGCATGACATTATGGTTATCAACCAGCCATAACTCAGATGAGTAAAATCAACGTTCTATCTTGATCAAACAACATGGAAGGCCTCTAACCAGTCAACTGGACACTAAAAAGGAGTTTGTGTTTCTGCATTATTTATGAATCAATCATCAGTGTTATTCCATGCCACAGTCTAATAAAACCATGATGTATATACGGCAGATGTCATGTCCAAACTTATAGGCATGTATATACAGCAGAACCAAGAAGGTGCATTGTTTGAAGGGGGAACAAACAAGTTCATGAAAATGATACCAGCAAGTGCACGCCATCAACCAGCCTTGAGTAATGTAAACAAGTTCTAATAACTAAAGGGTTCAAGCAATCGATACAAAGAAAATTACTTGAAAGCTGAACAGGGTCATACCTGATCAATTGTTCTTATATCAGGAGAAAGGCCACCATGAACACAAAGAACCTGCAATTCCAGAAGGAATTACTATTAGCCTAGCAATAATCAAAAGAAACATAAGCACAGCTAACAGTAAATGAGAAGCAAAAGTGACATTTGTGCATTGGTTTTGGCATGTAATAGAAAATGGTTTCCCAACTGAGAAGTGTTAC
>NC_033794.1:18597539-18651314 GCF_001876935.1 Asparagus officinalis | reverse complement strand
GTTGATTATTGGCAGATTAAAGGAAAATAAACATAGGTCCTGTGCATAAACATTAAAGCATGAAACAACTTACTGTTCCGTCAATAATTGCTGACAGAGTTAGGTAATCAAATACATCAGTGCAATACCGCCAGGCATTAGCATTTCCATACTTCCGTTGGCACTCATCATAAAAACCATAAACCTGGAAAGACGAGATATCATAATTTCCGTTAAGACATACATATTATCTCAATATCCTCACATGGTTTGCATCACTTCCAAAGCAACTTAATTTTCACACGATAATCATGCGTATGAAACCAAATCAGAAAATTGAACAATCAATATAAACAAAAAAATTCTTCTTTTTTCCTTATTTATCATGATGTCAAACTGAAGTCATTCAAGTAGCAAGATAAAGCAATCCCTTGGGGTTTTGAAAGCAAACCAGCCAGCAACAGAAGTTACTGCAAAATATTCGTAACAATATGAGCTGAATGGAAGTTACAGCTTTCACAACCTCATTCTTTTGCTTGAGAGAGAAATTTAAATTTCTTAATTCATCACTAATGGATATGCTCAAACTTCTAATTAAAAACTAGCTATGTATTAACAGTACTATCTAATTGTATACATCTATACTATATATTAAGAAAAGCCTCTCTTTTGGTTTCTGTGAGCCACAATTTGAGAACGCCAAAAATGGCCTTATACTTAGAAGCAAAATAAAGAAATGGCCGCTCACACTAAAGGGGGGGGGGGGGGGAATTTCTGAAAATATCTAATCATTTATTCGCGCTTGAGAATTCGCGACTACTACACTTCTTCATGTTTTGTCTCATGCACACTAATTTGACTACTACACCCGCTCTTGCATGTTGCTATGTCGATGCACAGATCACACTGCATTGAGATACTAGTCACAATGAAAGGATCCCTCTTGCTGTTCAAAACTATAGGAAAGCACTTCAGAATAGGATAAAATTGCAACTTTCTAGCATCAACTTGATCACAACCTTTTTTCATTCAAGAAATACAGTTTTAAGTGGAAGAAAGAATGGGAGCCACATCATCCAGTGACCAAATCACAATTTCTGGCACCATATAAAAGCTTTAAAGAAGTAACCAATAGTAATTAGAGCACTATTTTGCATGTACAATTCTTGAATAAGAAAAGAAAAAGAGTATCAGACTGATAATTTCTGACAGAAGACTGAATAGACATTTGAGTTTGGGGACTGCCTGGAACTAAAGATAAAAAATTAGAATATCTAACAAGAGAGAAGTGCACAAGTTGCTAAAACTGTTAATGAAACTAATCAGTTGGTTAATTCAACTTAAAGTACGATTGTCACAGCTGACAGCCACGTACCTGTGTTAATTGCCTGCTTTCATGATTGCCTCGCAATAAAGTTATATTTGCAGGGTATCTAAAAAAATGAAGATAGGAAAATAAGCAAAGGTTATGCCAATCATTTTATAACCAAAAGCAGCCAGCAAGTAGAAGTTGCATATATGAAAAGCAAGTAAATGAATATTAAAAATTCAAACCTAAATATAGTTGGAATTGCAACCAAAGAAGTCAATTATAAAAGATGCAGATAAGAAATAGCCCAAAAAAAAGTACGATGTGATGATATGTTAATCCATAAATCATAAAGGATTATTGATAATGAAGGCTGAAAGCTTGAACTAGAGGCGTAAAAAGAAAAAAAAGACTTCTTCCGAGTACCACAACCATTGTCAAACTTACTACTGCCTATCCCTGTCCAGGCTCTCTTTCATTGGACCCTACTTCTTCCCAGCTCCTTTTCTTTCAAAAATCAATAAATTTATTTAAAAAAGTTGAAAGCAAAAGATCAAAATTTTTATAGCAATAGTATAAAAACACCAAGACTCCAGAATCATCATCTCCACCAATAGAATCACCCAAAAAAAAGTGAAATAAAATGGATAGGCATGTTTTTATCATCCATATCACAATCTCATCACGTAACAACAGAAGTCAAATAATAATACAGAAAATTATCCTGTGAAGGGAAACGTGGTAATCTGATTTAAGTAACCCAAAAACATTTACTTGTAAAATATAATATACAATATAATTACTTGATAATTTGAAGTCATTCCATAACATACACAAAATGGGCCAAATAAGAAAATTCAAAGTTACAATATATTTACTTGAAAATTTGAAGTCATGCCATACCATACACAAAAAGGACCAAATAAGAAAATTCAAAAAATTCACCACGCTTTCTCAATGGATCATCACAGTGAACTAGTATAGTTTTTAAGATAACATTTACTGATCTGATATTTGTTGCCCGGAAATAAACTGAGAATTTTCAGTTTAGTATAGGATAATCCATACATTGATTATATAATGTGCTTTAGTGTTTGCAATTGTGCGTACATGTCTACATGTTTATGGCTGCATGTCTGCATGTGTACATACATAATATGTATCGATGTATGTGTACATACATATATGCATACATATCTGTATGTATGTGTATAACAATACATACATATGTTCATCTAATATCTAATCTAATACTATCTAATATCTAATACTATTATAAAAGTGTGTAGGGGGAGTAAAAACATTTTTTCCGATAATGCCATCGAAATTGCATTAAAATGTACTATATTGTCCTCAAGTCACATTCCAATCTCAGTCAATTGACTCAAATCATCCATTACCATATTCCACACCAACAACGAAATTTGTTTTTGATGGAATTAATGAGCCACTGGATTGCATAGAACAGTTGCACCCTAAATAAATTGTTAGTGAAAATTTTTCAAGGATTATTGAATGTTTAGTGGTGGTTACAGTGGAGGCAATTCATCTATTCTCTTAATGCCCATTTATTCCCTCTTAATACCTCTTGTGACCTTCAATTTCCTTTCAATAACTCATGTCAATCCATCAATTTCCCAGAAATTTATCCTTTATAAATACCTCCTATCAATTGGCACACCTAATTTGATGAAATCGGATTAAGGTCCACAAAAATAAACATTCATATTAAAACCTCCACAAGTATATGCACTTATCGATTGGCATATGTAATCAGATGAAATCAGATTAAGGTACCACAAAATAAACATTCATATTAAAACCTCCACAAGTATATGCATGTAATCTGATGGCATCAGTTGAAGACAAGAAAGAGGCCCATCAAGCAGTGCTATTATCTGAAAGTTTAAAGGTCAAGTTATGAATCCCTCTGTCTTTTTGCAATGCTTTATATTTGTAGGAATATATATTTATAATGTGTTGCGTTTTGATTTAGATTGCTTGTAATTGTTTGCTAATTTCTTCAATCTTTTGTATATGACACTTGATAAGTACATGGAGAGAGCTAAAGGAAGGTTGGTTAATGTTCTAGAAATGCTCGAGCTTCATATTAGCATGTTTAGAGCCAAGGAGCAGAAGAAGACTGGATTATGATTCAAGGTATATCTTGTTCTAAATGTATGGATGTTATTCGCATCCTAATTTTCATTTGAAATCATATGCTGTTGTTGAATTGTATTAGTTCTAGATAGGGTTTATTTAACTTGCATTCAAGTTGTCTGTGATAATGTCTTGGATATCCATAATACTAAAGATCTTGATGAAAATTGACAAAAATTCAGTTTTTGTATTGTACTAATGATTTGAATAAACATACTGAAAAAGCATATATACTGTGAGAATGAACCTGTTCCTAGCTCTATAAAATGTGGAGCTCTCACGCAGTCTTGAAGTTTTCCAGTATAACATTTATATTCATTTTTAAGAATTTAGTGATTTGCAGATCACCATGACCCTCTCAAGGCATCAAAACTAATTTTGGAAAATTGAGATGCTGGAGATTGTTGAATATATATGTTGATTTTAAGCTCATGATTGAGGAATTTGTATTTTCAGATCAGTTAAAAGTTTGGTGACCTGATGAAATGGATTATGCTGCGCTGAGAGTTTTCTTCTATTTTTTTGTATCTCTTGAAATTTATTTCATTTGATCCAAGTTTATGATTTCTTATTGTTCTTTATTTAAATTGGTTGTACATTTGCTTTTTGTTGGATAAATAAACTTGATTGCATGTTATTATGTCAAGTTATAAATCAGAATCTTCTAAAGTTGTATTTCACCTTGTGATGATGCGTTACAATGTCAAGTTGTAAATTTTATAAGGCCGTATCTCAACTTCTGCTCTTGATTATTGTGAGCTGATTACTATAGGTAAAACATATAAAATTAAATTATTTATATCTTTGCATTTTATTTGTTTACTTTATATGCAATTTTAAAAATATTCAATTATATATATAATAACTCCTACCAAAAAAATAGCTCCCTAAGAAGAGAGACGAAATATACTTCCACACTCACTCACTACTATTAATACTATTGTAAGACACCCACTGATGTTGAAGATTGAGATATTTACATACAAAAAGCTGATCAAGATTGAGAAATGGAGCTTTCTAAATGGAGAAGAATGAAAAACATGAAAAAGTATTAAATCTGAAAGCATAAAACAATTATTAAACCATATAAAATGGGGGAGATTGATATGTCACCGAGTTCAAAATTTTGATAGGGTTTAATTTTAATTGATTTTATATGTTTTGCTTATAGTGACATTATACAATAACATTGATTATATGGTTTAAATAATAACTATCTTCTATATTTGATTGAACCTTTCATATTCTTATATTCTTCTTCATTAAAAATAGAATTTTGTATTAGATGTGAAAATTTTTAATTTTAATTATTAAATCCTATAATCAATATTTTAAACTTATTACATAAAAAACTCCAAACGTATAACAAGTATGTCCACGTTTTTAACATTTCTTACATAATCGATTTTAATTATTTTCTTACATAATCAAACATAGAAGTTTTTATTCTTTTGATTAAGCCCTATAATTAATGTTTTAAACTTATTACATAAAAACTTAGACTTTGAAACAAGTACGTCCACGTGCAACGCATGTGCATTATACTACTATATACAAATATGTATAATTAATAATGTATCTACGAATGTACACTGTATACATACATGTGTTTATAGACATATATGTATACACATACATATACATGAGTAAATGGGGTCTGGCATGTCATGTCGTGGCACATATCAGGCCAACAACTATGATATTGATATGTTGATGATATGGGCTATAGGGATTTGGATGTGCACCACGCCCAGCACAAGGTTGTGAAAGCAAAAACCAGAGCGAAGCGATAAGGTTCCGTGACCTTTTCGGGCTTAAGCAGGGTTTTAAAGTTCCCAAAAATAAGATAAAATAGTACAAAACCTAAGAATTACAAAACAAGCAAAAAAAGGAGGGAAAAAAATTCTACAAATGTATACGTGATTATTTATAGCGATCTTAAGCATGAAGTAGATGTGTAATAATACTTACATTAAATCATGTAATATTGTTAAATAATAAACACGTTGTGATGTGATATACTACCATAGTTTGATATGCACATCAAACTGTCAACAAATTAATGTTAATCATCAAAGAAAGAAGATGTACTTAAGTAAAATACAATCATCATTATATTACTCCAAGTTTCTTTCAAACTTCAGTTAGAATCATCTCAAGAAAAGGGGAAATAGACCATGTAAACATGGGGAAAAAAACACAGAAAGCGCTTTTGGGAGCGCCTTTCAGAGACAAAAGCAGCCCAGATGGTTAATAGGCCCGCTTTCAGCCTTAGTGGAGTGGCAGGGAGCTGTTTTCGCATTTTTAGCACTTTTGAACGCTTTTCCCCTCATTCTACAACATTGATCTAGCAACATGCCAACTAAGTACTTGGAGAAACACACCATCACTTGTCTACTCTGCAAGCTTCACACACGCTGCCACGCACATACACACACACACACGCATATGCAAACATATAAACATCCATTGTCCAAATATTTCGTATGATCTTCATTTATAATTATAACCAAAAAATAAGAAGTTGAAAAATATTTGTTAAGGGTTCATAAACAGCCATTGTTTGATTATGAATACATGTAATCCATCAGGCTATAGTTCAGCCCAAATGTTGCACATTCTATCATACTGAATATATCACAAGTATCTATAGATATGCAAGAACATCAACAACTTGTATTATACGACAATATCCAATGCCCACGATGTATGATGGAGACTTATGATACTCGATCTGTGCTCCACTTCCGACACGTGTCGATTGAAAGAGGTTGAACAATGATGAATAATGATAATCAACATGTAACCAATGCCTCGGAATATTACATGAATACTCTCGGAATATTACATGAATACTCATACACAGACATTAGTACTTATTTTTTATGTACGCTTAGCATGTTACGAGTGCTTGTATATGCCTGTTTCCATATTTTAACGATTTAACTAAAAAGTA
This sequence comes from Asparagus officinalis, assembly GCF_001876935.1. NCBI lineage: Eukaryota > Viridiplantae > Streptophyta > Magnoliopsida > Asparagales > Asparagaceae > Asparagus > Asparagus officinalis. The sequence continues at coordinate 18,644,910 of NC_033794.1, read as the reverse complement.
ATATATGAAGATAAAAGAAAATTTAAACATATCCATAAGAATCCTAGTGATCACACTCAGAGAAGGCTGATAAAAATAATGTCACCTCATTCATGTCATTTTTCTATCCTCTGCATACAGTGTTATTGTCTTCATTTTAAACATATTTTAGATCATAGTTTCACTGTATAAAGGAATTTATTTGTCATAAAAACTGGAGACAAGGAAATAGAAAGAAGAAAATGTTGCCAGGCATCAATTTATCTGCCATAAAAACTGGAGACAAGGATATGCCTGGTTTAAGATCCCAATGCACAACACAAACACATGCTTTTGTTGCAAATACTAAATACTTCTATCAATTGCTCAAAATAATACAAACGGCACAAAAGCAACAAAAAAAAAGAAAAAAAAGAAAGGCATATTTAACTAATACCTTGCTTTAAGGAGCAATAAGATAGTAAAAACTTCCAAGCTATTGTATCCCCGATCAACGAAATCACCCTGGCAGTAGTTCATGGAACAACCATATTACAGTAAACCATGTTATGGCTTTGCTGGGAAAAACTAATCATAACTGGTTCAACATGCTTTATGAGTGAGAAATTTACCATAAATATGTAATTAGTCTCAGGAACATGACCTCCAGTCTGGAAAAGTTTCATTAGGTCATGAAACTGACCATGGATATCACCACAAACAGTTACAGGGCTATTGACCGGCTGGACATTTGACTCTTCAATTAAAATATCCTTCACCTGGAAGTTTTAAAATAAGAGTTCAAAAAAAATGTATGCAGTGAACTTCACGTGAGGTAGAAAAATTCACAAATCAGTGGCAGCAGCTAAAGAAGTAATGAGACCTAGATAATAGATGAGAAAACAGAAAAAGATGACAGGGAAATTGATAGATAAAATTTCCCATGATATAATGCAGAAAACATGCATTCAGCAGATCCTCTTTTATGAAGTCTGAAATATAACTAAAAACATCATTTTAGCTCACCATGGCAAAATGTATGAAATTATTTCAGGTGATTGTTACAACAGACTCTATTCTACATAAAACACATGTATACTGTTGAATGTTCAGAATATTGATATGCCAGCCCCATTCTAGATTGCCAAACGACATCCAACAACCTAAAATACCTAATGCATAAACTATGAAGAGGAATTCTCCAAAGAAAGGATAATATTAAATAACTTAGGTAGAGCTGACTCGTCATCCTATGATGTTTGTTTCTGACAATTTTGACATCCACAAACCTCAGTGGGTGTCAAAGAAGAAAGCTTCTTCATAACCAACTAAAGTTATATAGGTGCAAAGAAATCTGCCAACATAACACATAGATGGCAGAAAAATGCAAGGACAGAGTGCAAAAGTATCAAAAAGCTCCCATCTGACCATAGAGGCAAGGTTTTAGATGGCGGCCGACATGTTGGACGTTGTGACCAACATATGTCGGTTTGGGAGCTCCAACGCCACGATATCACGATATCATGCTTCCGATGTTGTATGGCATTTTGAGGGAAAATATCAGGATATGTTGGGTATGTTGGGACATGTCAGACATATCGACCGATATGTCGATCTCCAAATATTGGCAGATATGCTAATTTTTCAAGACCTTGCTCTTTTGAGCGTAGGTTTAAAACCCACCCAAACCTCATCCAATTGTTATGTTCCCAATTAAAGAATCCAGTAGAAAAGTCTAGGGCAAAATTGTGCCCTAAAAATAAACTGCTCCGATCCTTTTCATTTGCTTCCTCTCTAAACGAAATCGATTGAGTGTTCGACACTAAATTTTCAACATCGATTTGAGGTTTCGATGATGAAGAGTTTTAGGGTCTCCCTCCCTCCCTCATTCTATCTCTCTTTGTGTCTCTTCTCTTTATTCTCTATCATTCTATCTCTCTCTTGCTCAGTGCTCACTTTCTCTTGAAATCGAGAAGCATATTTTGAGAATCAGTTAGTGATCCTAAACATCATATGTTATTTGCATATTGTATGTTTAGACTATATAATTTATTAAGTATGTTTAGGTTACATTTAGGACATTATATTATATATGCACACCACATGATATGACAATCTGGTATGTACTACATATCCCCGATAATTTCCTGATTTCCGCAATTTGACATAGAATTAAGCTATCCGACATGTCTCCAACATCCAACACTTAAAACCTTGAATATAGGTACAGAAACACTCTTCAGATGCCTTATGGCTAAAGAGATCTCAAGTTCACTTATGACATAGAATTCTGTAGCTTATGGCGTAGAGATTCCAAAGGAGATTGTTTTCTCATTAAATTGTGCGTTGGGTTAGAAGGTATAATTTGCACAATTTTCTAAATCTAGTACATGTATTAGAATACTTAATTTCTTTCAAAATCTTTTGTGTGTCAAACATGTATTAGAATACATGTATTAGAATACTTAATTTCTTTCAAAATCTTTTGTGTCAAACATGTATTAGAATACATGTATTAGAATACTTAATTTACATGAAACATAACGTTGTTGTACTTAGAAAAAGGGTCAAGGTAAACATATAAAAAAATCTAAATAAGACCACCAAGAGAGGAGTAGAAACGAGAAGTACTAAATAAGACCAATAGGTTCCATTTACCATGTTCTGATATACAAACAACCAGAGTAAAGAGAGTTACAGCTCACTAATATTGGTACATGCACACACATATCCGCGACCTCATGTCCTGCTTTTCAAAATTTGTTGCATCATATACTTTAGAACATTTGAACCCTCAACTCAACATAACAACTCTCAGTATTGTTTGCAAATTGGTGGAGGATAAATATTGTATAGATGTATCTGGTATATTCTTCACACTACAAGAATGAAGAAATGTACTATCACGAGTTTTGCCAAAAGCTTTATAACCTTCCATAAATCCTCTACTAGTCTAAGATCCATGAAATAGAGCAAAACAGCCAAACATCTAGTGCAATTAAGAAACATATCAAAGACGAGATGTTTTTTAATTTATACTCATCTAGTGCAATTAAGAAATGAGTGCATCCGTAGTAAATTAGAAGTTGCTCATATAGAGGATAAAATGAGAGAGAAACAACTAAGATGGTATGGCCATGTACAACGTAGACCTCTTAGTGCACCAGTTAGAAGTGATAATATTATAGTTAATGGAACAAAAAGATCTAGAGGTAGACCTAGAAAGACTGGGTTGGAAGTAATCAAGAAGGATATGATTATGGTTAGTTTAAGAGAGGAGATGGTCCATAATAGAACAGAATGGAAGTATAAGATTCACGTAGCTGACCCCAAACACATGGGATAGAGACTTTGTTATTGTTGTTGATGTGATGCAAATCCTCTAATGTGATATTTTGGAACATGAATATTGTTTAGGTATGGGAAGCTTGATCATGAAGGGTCAATAGAATTGGGATTCCTTTGGTCTCTAATAAACGCGTTGACATTTTGAAGATGTCAATCTTCGGCAATTACCTAACATGAAAAGTGTGGATCATCGATAACTACCTCAAAGATGAGAAGAGATAAAGTTCAAAGTCTCAACTGCAAAGGTGATCAAGAGGGCATAAAAGAAAATTTACAACGCTCCAAAATTGAAGGTTTCAAAGAAAGCAGGAATAAAATACAAACATTATTCAAGGCAATATAGGAAGAACTTAAGCGTGGAAGTAATCTAGGGGATGATTATAACAAAGAAAGCAGGAATAAAATACAAACATTATTCAAGGCAATATAGGAAGAACTTAAGCATGGAAGTAATCTAGGGGATGATTATGATGAGTATGGTAATAAATTTTACAAGGTTTGTGATAAAAGTGGATGAACTATGAAGGCTAATAAATTCACAAAACTATTGATACTTTATCAGTTAATTTGATACAAGAGACCAACCATAAAAGTTGATGGCAGATACCAACCTAAACTATGTGATAGATAATGTGTAAAAAAAAATATCAAGGTTGTTCTCAATGTGTGTATCACTTAGTAAAAGCAATTATTTTTCTTGTAGTTTCCAGAACTATTAAAGTCAACCAAAATGGTGACATTCTTGAATGGAAAGAAAAGTAAAGTATACTGATGTAACTGCCAAAGTTTTAAATGTCGGCCGACATATCGGTTTGAGAGCTTGACCGACACAACATGAACGTTTTCAACTCGTATGTCGGTTTTCAAGGCCAAATCGGAAATATCAGGTCATATCGGGCATATCCGCCTATTTTTTAGCTTTGAAAAATCGGCCGATATGGTACTTTTTTTTTAAGATCTGTTTTTTGTTATCAGGTTTGGGTTTAGTGATAAATACCCAAACCCGTTTGACCCGTTCTCATGTTTAAGGGTTTCTTATGAACCCGATAGAAAGAATTTATGAACCCAAATCCATATATTATTTACTTTTTTATATGTCTAGTCTATAGAATTTATAAAGTATGCTTATATTGAATTTATGAATGCTTAGATTATATTTAGGACATTATTATACATATGCGTATTACCCGATATGACAATCCGATATTTAGTCAATGTCCCCTGATATATCCCCGATTTTTACTATCCGACATGAATTTCAGCCATTCGACATAAACCCGACATCCGACATTTAAAACCTTGGACTAACTACGTCACATCTGCTAAGTGCTAACCTCTATGCAGTCTATCATTTAGTTGCCTACTTTGTTCATAAGAATGATGTCAAATTCCAAAAAAAAAAACATTGATACATGAATTATATGGATGTCAAATTATAGAAATAGCCCTAGCGAACAAGCATGGAAGTAATCTAGGGGATGATTATGATGAGTATGGTAATAAATTTTACAAGGTTTGTGATAAAAGTGGATGAACTATGAAGGCTAATAAATTCACAAAACTATTGATACTTTATCAGTTAATTTGATACAAGAGACCAACCATAAAAGTTGATGGCAGATACCAACCTAAACTATGTGATAGATAATGTGTAAAAAAAAATATCAAGGTTGTTCTCAATGTGTGTATCACTTAGTAAAAGCAATTATTTTTCTTGTAGTTTCCAGAACTATTAAAGTCAACCAAAATGGTGACATTCTTGAATGGAAAGAAAAGTAAAGTATACTGATGTAACTGCCAAAGTTTTAAATGTCGGCCGACATATCGGTTTGAGAGCTTGACCGACACAACATGAACGTTTTCAACTCGTATGTCGGTTTTCAAGGCCAAATCGGAAATATCAGGTCATATCGGGCATATCCGCCTATTTTTTAGCTTTGAAAAATCGGCCGATATGGTACTTTTTTTTTAAGATCTGTTTTTTGTTATCAGGTTTGGGTTTAGTGATAAATACCCAAACCCGTTTGACCCGTTCTCATGTTTAAGGGTTTCTTATGAACCCGATAGAAAGAATTTATGAACCCAAATCCATATATTATTTACTTTTTTATATGTCTAGTCTATAGAATTTATAAAGTATGCTTATATTGAATTTATGAATGCTTAGATTATATTTAGGACATTATTATACATATGCGTATTACCCGATATGACAATCCGATATTTAGTCAATGTCCCCTGATATATCCCCGATTTTTACTATCCGACATGAATTTCAGCCATTCGACATAAACCCGACATCCGACATTTAAAACCTTGGACTAACTACGTCACATCTGCTAAGTGCTAACCTCTATGCAGTCTATCATTTAGTTGCCTACTTTGTTCATAAGAATGATGTCAAATTCCAAAAAAAAAAACATTGATACATGAATTATATGGATGTCAAATTATAGAAATAGCCCTAGCGAACATAGTACTAGTGGACGTTGAGTAAAAAGATCAAAGGAAAAACTATGTCTATTTGTTGACCTTAATTAAAAAAAATATTTTTACATCCTTTTGTAGTTGCTTTTAATTCTTAGGGTTGCATTGTATGTAGTTAGTAAGAATTCACCATAGTGATTTGAGCATTTTAATTTGAGCGCACACCTGAAAATATTTTTAAGGGCAAAAATTCCAAATCAATATAAGATGAATGATTTCATCACCCTTTCCTTCGCCCAAAAATCACTAATTCATCACTACACACACCCAAGTCCTTTCATTAGACGTTGGCCTCTAAGAATTCGAGCTCAATAGGAACAAATAATTCTTAGATGAACCGGTTTAAGTTTATTTAACTTTGTTGGTGTCTAAGGCAAGATTTAGGGGGTTGCATAAGACACTCCGCAAGAAAAGAAGTACTTTGTTGGTTCTTGACCTCCCTTTAGTACTATTCTTACTTGGTTAACTGATCAGTTGAGTTTAAGCTTAACCCTAGAATTAAGGGTGATTGTTTCAAATGGTTTATATTGATTTGTTTGGTTCCGTTTGGATACCATGGTGTTTTACTTGTTTCCATGGTATTTTTATCAAAAATAAAACACCATGAGTTTGAATACCATGATGTTTTTTGAGCTAAATCATCCTCAAACTAAAAACACAACACTTATTTCAAAACACATTTTAGATGTTTTAAGTTTGGTGTTTTGGTTTTGAGTTTGAGAAGTTGTTAATATAATATCTAACATAATATATTAAGTGTAATTAATATAGAGTTATTATCAACATGCTTATTATATTATACTATACTATACTATATTATAGTTAATTTAACATATTAGTAATATTTATTAAATAATATAAAATACAATAAATAAAATATCTTATATAATAATATAATAACATATTAAATACCAATATTTAATATGTTAATAATATATTATATAATAAATAAATAATAATAAAATATAAATAAACTAATAAAAAATAAAAAAAGTTATTGATAATAAACAATAATATAATAACGATATAATAATATACTATACAATAGTATAGTCGCTATAATATTATTAATTTTTTAATAAATAAATTGTAATAAATTAATAATTATAAAATATTATATAATAGTAACATATTTAATAATAAAATAATATTATAATAATATATTGTATAGTAAATATAATATAATGTATAAAATATTAATATATTATATAATAAATAATATAATTTATTATATAGTAAAATAATTTCTAATAATAAAATAATTTATTGCTAACAAATGTTAATGTAAAAATAATATATTCATAATATAATAATATTTATTAATATCATAAATACTATAATAATATTAATATAATATATAACAATAATAAATTGATATACCAAAATAATTAAATATATAATTATTTGAAAATAATATGTAATAATTATAATATAATTTAACTCATTAAAGTACAATATAATATTATAATACATTATATAATATTATATTGCATTACATTTAATACTTATAATACTATAATAATGTAAACTAAATATTATTATATTTTATTTATAATATATTTATTATAATTAATATATAACATACTAATAATATGTTTAATACTAATGTTATAATGGGTCAAACTAGTATTGACCAAAAATACTTAACATGGTGTTTTGAAAACATTTTAAGCTAAAAACACAACACCATGATGCTTTTTTATAAAAACACAACAAGAAAAACACCATAGCATCCAAACGAAGCTAGTTAGGTTTTTCTTTTTCTTTTATCCTTCTTCTTCTCTCTCACTAATCTTTTATATATTTTAGTTTTTCCCTTTTTATAAAAATAATATAAAAAGAAATAAAAATTAGTTAACATTTATTTTTCTTGTTAGATATTTTTCTTAATTATTTTTAGTGATTTTAAAAAAATCAAAGAATTTTCTTTGGCATATACAAGTTTAGATTAGGAATAATACCAATCGCTTAATCCGTGTTATTCTACTAAGAATACAATCTCATCTTCTATTAGACTTCCTCAAGTTAATGGCGGAAATTATGAGCTTAGACCTCACTTCATCAACATGCTTCCAAAATTCTTAGGAAATGAATCCAAAAATGCATACATTTTTATATCCGATAAAACAGTGGTACCGTGTGCAGTTCATAAAGGCCCTATCATGTATTAAATATCAACAGGTTCCATACGGACACTTGTAACTCCTAAACAGTTTAGACAAAGCTTCTTTATAGATATTAAACTCAATTACAAAAAACACTTAAACCAAGAGGAGCTTTGGCAATTTAACAATCAATACATAAATCTGAGTATCCACAGTTCATGTGAATTAACGAGCACATAAGCTTCTTCCAAGAGAAACTTTAACAACACAAGTGAACCAATTACTGCTCAAATCAATTCAGGGCAACCAACAAGTTGATTCCTTTTCTTCTTTCATCAACTCCAAACCTCAGAACTGTGGTCTTCCTATACTATAGAAATCACACAAATAACAGATCCAGATTCAAGAAAAATACCAAAAGAAGTTTGCAAGCAAAGCCTAGGGCAAAAGGACGCGCCATTTCACAAAACCCTAGCCCTAATTTGAATCCAGCACTAAGCTAAAAGATATGCATAATTGCAATTAGAGCATAGATTACGTATTCGCAGAGGATTTGGAGCTCGTCCTCCATTAGATGCTGCCCTTCCTTCACCTTCGAAATCCACAGATCCAAATCCATGGCCGCCAACGCCTTCGCTTGATTCAGGAGAGAGAGAAAGAGACGGAGGTATAGAGAGAGAGAGAAGGTTTATCTTTCTTCTGTATGCCCCCACCTAACAATATTTGAGATCAACCCTTTAGTTTAGATATTTGTTATTTACTCCAAACTTAACAATGTTAAAATATCATGAAGTATTTATTTATTAACATAACTTTCGGAATGTAATTTGAGATCAACCCTTTAAGTTTAGATATTTGTTATTTACTCCAAACTTAACATTGTTAAAATATCATGAAGTATTTATTTATTAACATAACTTTCGGAATGTATTAATTCAATGTGATAGAACTGGATGATAAATCAGCAAATATCCAAATTTGGAAGGGTGTCATTAGTTTTTGAACAAAATGAAATTTGATCTTGATGTGACTATGGTGAGATCCTTTGTCGTTGATATAACAGATCTGTTGCAACGGGCGGAAGGAGAAAATTTCAGAGAAACAACAAGCAGAAGAACTAAAAAATATCCTGAAATTATTTCTCAACATAACTTTTGTGGTATTTTAATTCGATGTGGTAGAATTGGGATTAAATCAGAAATATTACGAGGTTTCTGATATCTTTCTTATCACACAGTTGATGAAAATATCACACTAGCAACAACAGCAAGTGAAATGATTTCTTAATGCAAACAACTAGAAGTTCAGAGTTTATGAAGTCTCTATGTGCTCCTATACAGCAATAAAGCACGTACAGATAACAATTGTAGTCACATAGTTTTTCTGGCTTTTATTTTTTTGATTCTCCAAACTTTTATCTTGAATGCTCCAAAGCTGTCCCTCCATCTTAATTGTTTCAGGTATTGAGCTGTTGGAATTTGCATACTCGCATTAACTGAGTATGTTTGGTAACTAAAGTGTTTTTTTGGTTGTGTTTTTTTTAAAAAACACCATGTCATAGTGTTTATTTTCAAAAGTGTTTTCAAAACATCATTTTAAAAGTTAGCATATGATACACACCCAACCAATTAAACCTTACTCTCGTCCGTTGTCGCTCCCCACCACCAACCACTTGTCGGCCGTCAGTCGTCATCGGGACGGCCAACCACCATTTGGGGGGGCTTTTTTCAATGCCTATAATTCAAATTTTAAAAAAATTTCTAATACGTCACCACCATCATGAAACAATGATGAATAATTGTTCAACATGTTCTAATGACATTGATAATATATATACATTAGGCTCAAAATGTATTTTACTGACATTATAATATTATATACATTAATTTCAAAACACATCCCGATATTACCCACCACGATCAATTCCACATCCTTTGGGCCAAACGATCTCAAAACCTTGACATCTCATGAAGGTGCTCTGGGCCAACATTGACCGATATGGTTTGTTGTTGTTATGCAGTCATATCATCTTCTTCAAGCTTCACATCTTCATTTTCAAACTCGATGAATAATGGATCTCCAGAATCATGCATTCAAATCACGTTGTGAATAACGCAACATGCTAATGCTATATATTTTTTTTCTCAAACTATATGAAGGCATATCTCTTAAAATTAGAAATCTTTTTTTCAATACCTCGAAGCATAGTTCTGTAACATTCCTTAATGACGAATGCAAGTGAAAGCACCCTAGTGCCACTAGGAAAGAGCCCTAGAGGGGGTGAATAGGGTTTATGCTAATTTAATCCGATTTATGCCAAATTAAAACTAATTAACAAATATCCTAGCAAATTAGATATGCAATACTTAATATGCAAGGATATGAACTAAGGGTGATATAAGCACAAAATAATATAAACAATGAGCAATTGACTAAGGCAATATGAATAATAATCATGAATGTAAAAGTGCGCCAATGCAATCACAAATAAATGATATGTTCACAGAGTTCGGTCTCCATGACCTACGTCTCCGCTCCTCACCTCGAGGAGATCTCCACTATCACAACCGGGTTTTTACGCTCACCCGAATAACATTTACACCTCACACTCGGTTTTCTAGTTCACCAAAAACTTTACAATCCACACTCTTGTAATCACACTCACTACCACCTCAAGTGTTGGTCTCTAGCCCGTGTCTCCCTCAAGTGTTAGGAATTACAATCTACCTCTAGGCATTACCACCTACCCCACTCCTCTTGGGACGATCCCGTCTCTCACCACACACTCCTCTCGGTGTACAAGTATATTACAAAGTATAACTCACAGTTTAGCTCACAATACAAATAAATTGTTTTCTACAATGGATGAGAACACAATGTAAGCTCGCACTCTAAGTCACTAACCCACAACCCCAATTATACAATGTATTCAAATATAATAATTTCAATAGGTTGTGTGTGAAACAAAGAGTAAATCAAATCAAACTAAACTCAAATAAATTCTAGCTTAATGGAAATAAATATCAAACATATAAAATAGCTAGATTAAGTTTAGAAAAACTTCTCTATATGATAACAAGAGAGAGGGAGAAGAGTTGAATGCTCAAATACTAATGGATGATCTCCTCTACCTCTTGTGAAATTATCTCCACAAACCGAAACTTGAAAAATGCTTAAAAGCTTTTTAAACAAACTTAAACCAAAACTTAAACCCTTATTAAAACACTCTTAAACTTGTTTAAAATATTTTCTTCATCTTTGCAGAACTGAGGATATGTGGGGGTATTTATAGGAACCCCAAAGGCAAGAGAAAACAAGGCAAAAAGACTAAAAACCCAAAACTAGAACATGCTGGAAAAAAACTAGCCGTTACAGCATCAGTCGATTGACGGCTTTCATCAGTCGACTGATGAGCTTTTCCAGCTCATCAGTCGACTGACGATCCTTTATCAGTTAACTGATGGATCATCAGTCGACTGGTCAATCGACCAAAACAAAACAATTTTTTTTTGTTATTCTAGGCGATTTCTTCAGTCGACACATTAGTCAACACATCAGTCGACTGACGTCATCATTCGACTTACCAGTCGACTGATAACAGGTTATCAGCCTGAATCAAATAGTAAAACTAATTTTTGAAGTGCCTTTAAAAATAACAAATAAATTTTAAAAAATATAAAACTTTGAAAAATGTTTATAAACATATTAATGAACATGTTACAAAAAGAATTTTTGGAATTGCACTTCATATTTGTGAAAAGTCATCATTTTTTAAAAACAAGTCCAAAACATAAAAATACAACACTTGTTTTGTCATTTTGACTAAATCATGTTTTGAAAACTTTACAAAATGATTTTATTGACTTAATAAAAGATGTATACAGGGAATGTTAAGTCTATAAATAATAATACATTATTTTCACAAAAATGTATATATAATACAAAACACATTTGTTTTTTTTCCAAAAACAATAGAATATAAAACATGAAAGTGTATATGAATATAATTATTATTTCATATCTACAAAGCTAAACTAAAATAAAACAATAAATATGAAATATGTAATTTCATATAAACATGAAAACCAAAAGCTAAAACGTGTATGTGTGTGTGTGTGTGTGTGTGTGTGTGTGTGTGTGTGTATATATATATATATATATATATATATGTATATGTATATATATATATATATATATATATATATATATATATATAAACCAATAAAATGTGTTTGTATATGATATTTAGCTTAAAGTACTAAACACACATAATATAAAACCTAAACTATTTACCCAAGTAATGATCTTGATATTCAATAATCACTTATTGGTAAACTTGCGGATGAAGCTTGAACTTGAATCTTTAACTTGAATTGCATTGCTTCACTCCACAATTCTGCCAACCTCCATTAGATATGATCGTGAATGCTCGATTCCATCCATCCTCTAACATATTATTTGTCTAGAATAAATACAAAACACAAATACTAGACAAACAATATTAGTTATAAATTGTTTGTTAATCATCATCAAAACAAAAAGACCTAACAATCTCCCCATTTTTGATGATGACAAACAATTTATAAAAAGAGATATATGCATGAAAGGAAATTAATATGTAAATTAGAATTATCATGCATATAACCAAAACAAGATATACTCACAATATTTCTCCCCATTTGACAACATCAAAAAGGGGAAAACAAAAGAATGAAGAGAGCGAAAGCTCCCCCTACAAATAAGCACGGTGAGTATAAAAATGAATATAGAGATTGCTCTCCCTATCAAAATGCCATATAGAATATATGCAATGAGTACCAAGGCAAATATGTGAGCACACATAAATAAAAAATATGCTAAACACAACTCACATACAACAAGACAATAAGAACACATATAAATATATCAATATGTAATAGTGTGTCTCAACACAAGCCTAAAAACTATGTATAAAAATAGATTTATTAAATCAAAAGAAAGAAGAACATGAGTGTCATGAAAAAAAGTTTTCAAATAAAAACAAATCACTCAAAATGAAATCATAAATCAAAATTTAAGTCATATGAAACCAAACCAATATTAAATTTTGTCATATTCGACAAAAAGCAAGAGAGACAACCAAATCAAGCTTTTAAGCTTGTTTCAACCCATATAAACATTTTAGCACCCGGTAAACAAGATTTGAGAATAAACACACAATAAATTCGGAGGGTTATATAAACACAAACCTCTCAAAAAAATCAAAACTAATAATCATAAAAACAAAAGAATTAATCAAAGAAAAATTGTTTTCATATCCAAAAAAATTTAAATTTTTTTTTCAAAACCAAGAAAATAAAAAAATAATAATAAGAATCTTGGTTTAAAAAGATTTTGGTACCCAAGTATTCTTGGTGTCGGATTATTTAGGGATATGACCCTTATCAATAAAGCTCAAATCCCTAGGGTTATGGACCCTCTTGGGCGCATGTAGTGCACGAACACGGTCAAAATAAAAATTGTGTAAATGACCTTTCCGATTGCAATAAGTCCAATGAAAGAGGCCTATTTGATTTTGTTGACCAAGTGGCGGTGCACTGGAATCATTTGTAAACATAGATAGTCTTTTAAAATTTTTTTGCAAATGAGAAACATTGTTAAACAAACATGGTTTATTTTAAAATTTTGGCAAGTTTGAATATTTTCTCAAATTAAAGCAAAACTTTGTCAAATGGTCAAATCTACCACAAAAATCACATTTAAACACATTAGCATACTTATGATAAACTTTATAATTATGAGCATAAATATGTATGTGTACATGAAGATGAAGCTTGATGGGATGCACAAGGAACATTAGATTTTGTGGGTTTACGTGCATCATAGCAAAATTTAGCAATGTGGTCTTTTTGGCCGCAAATGGAGCATTTATAAACTTTGCTATATATATGTGCATAATGAGTGGATGACTTTGCATTAGACTTGGCACACATATCCACAAGTTTATTATGATTAACAATGCATGAATTAAGAGTTGAATCTAATACGATTTTTAACATCATTCAACTCACTATTAGGCACATATGCATTAACATTAGAAGTAGAACATGTATGATCATTTCTTAAAGAATTAAACTCATTTCTAATATTCTCTACTTCTATATGACATTATTCTTAGCATGAGATAAGCTAAAAATGGATGAGGTCAATTTTTTATTTTTCAAATTTAACAAGTCATTGTTTTTTTTAAGCATGTTATTTTCTTTTGCAATGACATTAAATTTGGACACTAGCTCCTCATGATCGAATTTTAATGCAACATGCTTGTTTTTTAAATTAATAAAATTATTATGCAACTTAGTGTAGGCATGCATTAACCTATCATATGCACAAGCGAGTTCACTAATAGATGGTTCACTATCGGAATCGCTTACCACACTAGGGCTATCGCCTAGTGGTCGTGTGCATGATGAGGCTCCACATGAACTTGAAGAGAAAACCGCCAAAGCTTGTCGGATTGCCTCCAAGTTTTCTTGATGTGCTTCTATGAATTTTCACAATTTGTAATCACTATTAAATGAATCAATCTTGTTAGAAAAAGATGAATAAAAACATTTAGCAAATATTCTAACAAAATCTTGTTCATTGTAAATATTCTTTTATCATTTTTACTCCAATTGGATTTCTCCGAAGTGGGTACAATATAAACATTATCAATAATTTTCCATAAATTGATATATCCAGATCTAACAAATATATTAAATCTAGAGCACCATTGGTCATAGGAAAAATTATCTATTCTAGGAGTAACATTAGGATCATAGCCTAAACAAGGTGCACAATGCATGTCCATAATATCTATATGTATATGCAAGCAAGACAAATTCAATCAAAACTAGATTAGCAATAGAAGATAACTTGGATCTTTAACTCAAGGTGATTAAACCTTAAATCAAAGAGCACTAAGCTCTGATACCAATTGAAAATACCCTAGTGCCACTAGGAAATAACCCTAGAGGATGGGGGGGTGAATAAGGTTTATGCTAATCTAATCCGATTTATGTCAAATTAAAACTAATTAACAAATATCCTAGCAAATTAGATATGCAATACTTAATATGCAAGAATACGAAACTAAGGGTGATATAAACACAAAGTAATATAAACAATGAGCAATTGACTAAGGTGATATAAAATTAAGAGTAATATAAACACAAAGTAATATGAAACTAACAGACCATCTATAGCCCCTACACAATTCTGTCATGATATATATATATATATATATATATATATACACACACACTATTAGAACGATAGTAAAAAAATTCACATAATTAATGTAGGAAGGAATATATACATACCTTGAAATAATGATAATACTTTGTGGCATATGATATCTCTAGTGGAGTTGCATCATATGATAAAGGGACAATCACATATTTGGTTAGAGAGCAAATTGCATATAGGACCTTCTTAAAATATGTAGAGATTGTCTCTAGTGAGTGCTGAAAATGATCTGCGGCCATACCTTGGCGTTCATTATGAGAAAACACAAATAAAAAGATTGCTACTTGTTCTTGAATCATCACGTTTCTAGAATGTTTTAATTTTCCAATTCTCTTTAACTCTTCACAAAGGTTAATAAATGCTTCTTTTTTCATTCAAAAGAGGTCAAAACAAGTACCCGGGTGACCACCTAGAACCTCAATCACCTAATCATGCCCACTTAATTTTGAAATCCTTTGTGGTCGAGGCTGCTCCATAAAAGATCCATTAAACTCCATAAATGCATGAATAGTCAATAATACTTGAAATTGCTCCTCATCTGAATTAGAGTCTGAATCAGATTGTGATGATAGTTGATAATCATTTGTATCTGTATTGCCATCCATATCTACAAAGTATAATAAAATTTAACACAAATACACATGTCAACAACATAAACAAGTATAATAAAATTTAACACAAATACACATGTCAACAACATAAGGCATGAATAAATTTACATAAGGCATGAAACACGTCAACATGTATAAACAAGTATAATACTAACAACGTTATGGAAATACACATATATAGGTTCAAAAACTAACACAAATACACCCAAAAGTCTTCAATCTACTAGAACACAAGCATAATTTAAACACACACAAAAGTCCTCGACCTACTAGGGCTGCGGCGACGGTGTTAGGGTTGAGGATGCGTCGACGGGGGTTAGGGTTGAGGTTGCGTCGGCGGGTCGCAGGCTGCACCGACCGGGTCGGAGGCTACGGCGATGTCGGAGCTGCGTTGGAGCGTCGTATACTGCGCTGACGGGTCGGAGGCCTGCAGCGATTTGGAGTGCGACGGTATTAGGGTTGAGGGACAGAAAAGGGGAGCGGGTTGGTTTGGGAAAAAATGAGACACGAGAATCTCAAAACACCTTTTAGGTGTTTTGAGAAAACTGTATCTTCTGTATTTTGTGAAGGGGCAGCTCAAAAAACACATCAGTTCCCAAACGTGGTTATATGTTTTTTTGAAAAAAAAACGAAAACGGGACAAACACATTGGTTGCCAAACACTACCTTAGTACCTCAAAGGATGTTGCCTGAATTGGGTAACAAGCTAATTGCTAATGTTTATAATTTCCTTAATTATGGCCTAAAGTTATCGCAACTTCCAACTGTAACAAAGTTTTTTTTAACTTCTTTTGGTAACAGAGGGGGCCATAGTAGCCCAAAGAAAAGAAAAAGTACATCACACACGATCGTGCCATAGAAACGCCAAGTACATCACAAAGTTGTAAACTATAGAAAAATGATACAGGCACACCCTCAGACATACCACCAACCACACCTCCTCTCTATCTACAGTGCAGGGGGCCCACATCAGATTTTAAAAAAAAAAACTAATGTGAGGCCCCCTACACTATAGATAGAGAGGGGGTGTGGTTGATAGTGTGCCTGAGGGTGTGCCTGTAGCTCCTCCCTAAACTATAACCATGACCATGAATACTTAAGAAAAGCAGTGGCATGACAATTAATTAGCCAAGAGCCTAAGACTTGGATATCAGTAACATGCCAACTACAGTACTTTCTGTACGGAAGAGGTCTGTTAGTTTGGGTCCTTTCAAATACAATTTTAGGGCTACTATCGAATGTACATTTATTATCCAACAATCAGATAACGAGGCCAACATTGGACGCCCTCCCATGTCATTGATTGACAGACGCTGAAAGCACTGATGAGGATCATGAGGGATGGAGATTTGTCGAGGGGAATTATTAGAAGGACAAATTTTCATAATAGATCCGTTTAGAAACTTATTTGTAAAAAGTAACCTATTTTGAAAATATTTATCAAATTTGGTTGAAAACGGGTCGAATTTGGTGAAAAAATATCAAAACTTCACGGGATTTCAAATCCCGTGAAGTTTAAGCCCCCCATTAGCAACCTAATTAGGGAAGCCAAACCTTCATGGTAGTCCCGTGAAGCTTATAACTTCACGAGACTTCAAGTCCTGTGAAGCTTCAGGCTGAATTCCAGAGAACATCGTTTTTTGGAATTTAGATGCTCTCTGGAATTTAGCCCGTGTAGTTAGGGTAGGGCCTATATAAGGCACACACGATTTCTTATCGCGTTTACCCGACAACAGCCCACTCTCTCTCTCTTCTCCTTCACTACCAAAACCAAACCCTAGACCTTTTCTACCGCCGCCGTCACTGCCACCGCCCCTGCCGCTGCCACATTAGCCAACCGTCACCGCCGCTGATCGATCCTGCCGCCGTCACTGTCGGAGTTCACCGAAAATTAGGGCATCGACAAATTTTAGGTAAAATCTTTAAAAAATTTTCCTCCTAATTTTTTTATATATTCTCACTATTTCATGCTAATAACTTGTTTAAATTCTGATTTTTAAATATGTATGAATTTGTGAAGAAAAATTTAAAAAAATTGTGTATGAAGTTGGAGGGGAAATTATCGAAAATTGTAAACGTTGGTGTATTATGAAGGTTTGACATTTAATTAAAATTTAGGATGTCTAAAATCGATATTAGAGGATTTAATGGTAAATAATATTTTTTGTGTTTTTCTTGTAATATTGGTATTGGATTTTTTTTACTCTTTAGAGGTAACGATGAGCGATCGAATCATAATTTTTTGTTCATATGATGAACATGTTAACTATCTCGAGAATAATATGCACGTATATGAAGGGGGTGTGATGAAGTCGTTGTTTATATCAAAATCATGTATTTTTGATAAATTGGTTAATGACTTACACAAACTTACATTAACCAATCCACGTGACTATCACCTCAACGTTATTTGCAATTATCCTGTTACGGGGAACAGAACAAGTGGCATTCAAATCTCAAGTGACTACGATATGGGTCTTATTGGAATATTGCATGACGTCAAGTGTACACGTGACGATGTAGGACATGTCAAACGTGGCGCGTGATGATGGAGTTAACACTTCTCACAGCACGACACATGCTGATGGAGCCGACACTTCTCAGTCTCATACACAACCAGGTAATCAGATCACCGAGACTCATCAGCATGGACAGAGGGGATGTGGATTGGGGGGGGGTGAGGGGAAGGGGGTAAGAGAGGGAAATGAAGGAGAGGAGGACTTTTGGGATGTATGTGAAATTTAATAGTATGATTATGAATTTCAAGAATGATATGGTTAGATTGTTCAAATTTGTTACTTTTGTGGATCAATTATTGTTTATATATGTGATTTTCATATGTATTGTTTGATTCATGGTTGAATTTTATAAATATTGTTGTAATTTAGTATATATGTGATTTTCGTGTGTATTTTTTTGATTCATGTATATTGTTCTCAATGATGCGAAAATTTCATGTATATTATCATGAATGAGACGGAAATATTCATGTATATTGTTGTGAAATTTTTTCATGTTTATAAAAAAACATGCACACATTCTGTGCATGTTTTTTGAAACCTGCAACTCCATGGGACTTCAAGTCCCGTGGAGTTGTAGGCTAAATTCCAGAGAGCATCGTTCTCTGGAATTCAGCCTGAAGCTTCATGGGACTTGAAGTCTCGTGAAGTTATACGCTTCACGGGACTTCAAGTCCCGTGAAGCTTTGGCTTCCCTAATCAGGTTGCTAATGGAGGCTTAAACTTCACGTGATTTGAAATCTAGTAAAGTTTTTGATGTCTTTCGCCAAATTCGACACAGTTTTAGCTAGTTGGCTGAAACTGGATCGAATTTGGCAAATATTTTTGAAATATATTGTTTTTTGCAAATAAGTTTCTAAATGGTCTATTTTAAAAATTTATCCTTATTAGAACATAGAAAAATTAAAAATAAAATAAAAAGATACAAAATGCTGAAATTACGCAATGCTAAAATTGCGCTCTGTAATTTTTTTTGTAATCTACTTTAATTTGTGACAAGGAGGATTTGAATCCTTGTTATTCTGATGCAATGTCTAAGGTCTCTATTGATGCACCAAAACTTCGAAGCTATCAATGCACCAAAACTTCGAAGTTTGTGGTGATGGTTGTAGTTTTATACTATTAACAGTGTATGTATCTAAGTGTTTATTAAATACTCTTTTGATCCATTCATCCCAATAGATGTAGTAGGCAAAGAGAACACAAGTAGATTAACAAATCTACTCTTATTTAAGGTATTCAGACGTCCACATGTCCTATATATCTATGGCCGATTGCCCTTTACTATTACAACGATTTGAGAGATTATTTCACCAATAGGAATGTTAACGTACACTTGGCCAAACTTTATTACAAATTATTTTTGAAATATCTTTCTTACTACACAGTTCCTGAATATATCACGCTAGCAAAAGCACATGAAGCAAATAATCTGCAATGGAGCAGGCCCATGTTTAAGCTTTCTTGCCAGCTACTGCACAGCTTCCAGAGTTGTTTCAAATGACTTGTTGATGCAAGATACAAGAAGTTCCAAATTTATGAGGTCTCTCTCTGCTCCTATGGCCACCCTCACCATCCCCATGTAACTTAAAGTAGTAGCCATAAGACTCTACAGTCAATACATAAAATACATAAGCAAAAGGGAAACATAAATTCGATGAGCTTCAGTAAAATGAGTGGGTAATTTTACCTGTGGTGAACGTCATGACATGAAGTAGAAGCCCTTGCACGGGTTACCAGCAAGCAGGAACTGTTCTGTTGGCCCAGTAACATTAGACATTGCGATGCTTGTATTGATTATTGTATTGTATAGGTGCCTAGAAACAGCCTACACCAACATGAACATTATTTACTGATCACCTCCGATAGCCGATCGCGACAATCCTATCAGGTTAACAATCACCTCTGATAGTCGACACCGTCGTTCCCACTAATGGCATTGTCCAATCGGTCGTCACACTCATACGTCCCTGAACGGCCTGATCCATTCCGAGCGTTCTAATATCCTTAGAATAATCGATGGGTAGCAACCTACCATGTGATGGCTTCTACAACAATCAATCGTCACACTCATACGTCCCTGAACGATTTGATTCCCCCAACACCGTCATTCCCGCAAATGACGTTGTTCGTCTATATCGGCCTACCAAGCCACTGTGCCATATCGACCCCCTATTCCGAGCAACAACCCGCCAAGCGGCGAGTTTTTATTCAGATCCTATCTTAGTCGCACACGATGACCGTTCACGTTGAACTAAGTTGTTGGATAGTAGGTTCCTAATCTGTTTTGGTAACATGTTATTAGGATTCCTAATCTATTTTGGTAATATGATTCTTAATCTGTTTTGGTAATAGCTTATTAGGATTCCTAATTTGTTTTGTTTTTGGTTTTAGAATTCCTAGTCTGTTTTGATTTTAAGTTTTCTATATATATGAAACGCCTTAGAAGAAATTAGGATTATCAAAAAGAGGAGAGTTGTAATCAGAGATTAGAGAGACTTTTGAGCATTGTGAGAGGGAGATATTATGAGCAAGTTGAGAGCTTTGGTTAATGGTTAGTTTGTAAGTTTTGTGAGATTGTAACTCTTTGTACTCTCCTTGATTTAGTGGAATCTTCTCATCCTCTCCCCATGAACGTAGGCAAATTGTCGAACCACGTATATCTCTGTGTTTGTGATTGATCTGTCGTATTTTAGTTTTGGATTGTGCTTGTGTGTGATTGGTTATTCTTCTCCCGTGCTTACGACTTATTTAGTGAGCGAGCACACTTCCACATAAGCACGCGATAATTGGTATCATAGCTCAAATTTCAAATCTAGGGTTTTGGCATTAGGTGAAGGAAGATTCGTCGTGAAAGCTTGGTTCTTGGAGTTCTAGGCTTCGGTGGAGATATGATTTAAAGTTACCGTTGGAGATCTCGCTTTCCTCGTATGGTTAGGAGTTCTATTTGGAATCCAATCTAGGGTTTAGTTGGGTAATTTCTTATTCCTTTCAAAGTTTGAATCTTTCTTTACAATTTGGAGTTTGCGAGTATGAGTGAAGAAGTTGGTGAAAGCAGCAAGATGGCGAGTATAGTCCAAGTTAATTTTCAGAACACCAAAATTAGTGTGGTGAAGTATGACGGCAAAATTAATTTTAGTTTGTGGATGAGTGACGTTCAAGATGCACTCAATGCTTAGAATTTGGAGGAGACCATCATGGTCCAAGAGAGACCACCAAAATATGAAGATGCGATATGGGAAAAGATGAATATGAACGCTTGTGGAGTGATCAAATCATGTTTGGAATAGGAATTAAAGTATGATGTGATTGAGGTGACGTCTGCAATGAAGATGTGAGAAATTCTCAATAATAAGTACCTTACGAAGAGTGTTGAGAACCATTTGTACTTGCTGCGAAGATTGTTCAGATTTTAGATATCCTTAGGTACCTCACTAGCGGCTCTTGTGAACAACTACACTAAGTTGTTATCGGACTTGAAAAATATTGATGAGAAGATATCAGATGAGTAAAAGGCGATTATTTTATTGAGCTCCTTACCGGATGAGGAGTATGATACATTTGTGCTAACTTTGTTGAATGGGAGGTTTTCTATCAGCTATAGTGATGTTACTAATACTTTAACAAACTATGATTTGAGGAGAAAGGACAAAGAGACTTCCCACGCTAGTACTTCAGGAGAGGCCTTGTCGACGAGAGGTAGAAGCCTATATCCAAAAGGTAATAATAGAGAAAGGTCAAAGTCAAGAGGTTATCACCAGCTAGGAAAGAACCAATGTGCATTCTGCAAGGGACAGGAACATTAAAAGAGAGAATCTCCAAAGATTAAGGAGAAGGAGAATAGCAAGAAGAAGTGCCCAAAGGCTAATGATGTGAATATTATGAAAGACGATGATTCCGATAATTTGAGCTTTTCTCTATTGATTACTCCAGAGGTGAACCACTTGGATGCATCAGATTGGATACTTGATTCTGGTGCTACTTATCATGTGACTCCTAGGCAAGATTGGTTTTCATCATTTGAGAGACTCGATGGGGGTGTTGTTATCATGGGAAATAATCAATCATGTGGTATTTGTGGGATAAATACTGTGAGGATTTGGATGCACAATGGAGTAGTCCGTGAATTGAAGGAGGTAAGATTTGTTCGTCAGTTAAAGAAGAATCTTATCTCAGTTGGAGCTTTGGAGGTGAAGGGATTCAAGATGACATTTGAGGATGCTGTAACAAAGGTTACTAAGGGATCTTTGGTGATGATGAAGGGAGTCACAGTCAAAACTTGTATAATATGAAGGGGAGAATCGTGATTAGCCAGGTTGCTTCAGCTATTTCAGAGGCGGACATTAACAGACTTTAGCATTACAGATTGGGGTACACAGGAGAGAAGTCACTGCAGGCGCTGTGCAAGCAGGGGCTATTGAAGGGAGCCACGAGTGAAAAAGTTAAGTTCTGTGAGCACTGTGTTCTTGGCAAGAAGATGAAGGTGAAGTTCGTGATAACCATTCATAGGACGAGTGGCATCCTGGATTATGTGCACACAGATATTTGGAGTCCCACCAAGACTTTATCACTTGGTGGTAGATATTGGTTTGTTGATGACTATTCTAGGCGTTGTTGGGTGTACACTATGGTGAAGAAGAGTGAAGTCTTAGATATATTTGTGGAGTGGAAGAAGAGGTTAGAACTACAGACTGAGAGAAAGATCAAGACGCTACGATCTGATAATGGTGATGAGTACACATCAGATCCCTCTCAGCAGCTATGCCGAGACGAGGGCATAGAGAGATACTTCACAATTAGTCATACACTGTAGCAGAATAGGGTGACAGAGAGGTTAAATCGGCCTTTGTTGGAGAATATATGATGTTTGTTGGCACATAGTGGTTTGGAGAAGATCTTTTTGGCTGAGACACTTTTATATTCGAGCCACCTCATTAACAGGTTGCCTTCATCTGCGATTGAGGGAAAGACCCCTATGGAGATATGGTCAGGAGAGCCAGCACACGATTATAACCAGCTTAAGGTATTTGGGTGTCCTACATACTATCATGTGAAGACTGATAAGTTAGAACCTCGAGCTAGGAAGGCCATCTTTGTAGGATTCAAGCGCGGTGTCAAGGGATACAAGCTTTAGGATCCAGTTGATAGGAAGATTGTGCTGAGTAGAGATGTCACATTTGATGAGGCTTTTATCTTGAAGCTTCCCAGCTCTTATCCGGTGGAGAGCGACCCGACAGAGGAAATATCGCAGGTGGTGGAGATCGATGCAGCTCCACACTATCCAGATGGTACAATATCTATTAGAGTGCCGACTGAGGTGACGCCAAGCGAGCACAATGATAACAAGGAGGATACAGGTGTAGTTGTGCAGGATCAGGGACCGACGGCTCAGGTTCAGGATTCTATTACGGTTCGGAGACAGATGAGAGACATACGGATGCCAGCATAGTATACCGACATAGTAGTTGCATATGCACTTCCGGTGGAGAGTATCAATGAGTTGGTGCCTACTACATTTAGAGAGGCCGAGCAGAGTTCGGAGGTTGATTCGTGGCAGGTGGCTATGCAGGAGGAGATGGACTCTCTTCATAAGAATGATACATTGGAGCTTGTTGAGCTTCCAAAGTGGTGTAAGGCAATTGGTTGCAAGTGGATATACACGAAGAAGGAGGGCATTGAGGGCACTCCATTGAGGTTCAAGGCTATGTTGGTCACGAAGGGATATGCACATGAGGAAGGTATTGATTATAATGAGGTTTTCTCTCCGGTGATGAAGCATTCTTCGATTCGGATTTTGCTAGCTTTGGTTGCACGATATGGATTAGAGTTAGATCAGTTGGATGTGAAGACGATATTTCTTCATGGTGATCTTGATGAAGAAATATATATGACTCAGCCATTGAGATTCTGAGCTACAGGGAAGGAAAACCTAGTTTGCAGGTTGAAGAAATTGCTATACGGTTTGAAGCAGTCTCCTCGATAGTGGTATATGCGATTCGATGGTTTTATGCTTGGTCATTCGTACACTCGAAGCCAGTTTGATCCTTACGTGTATTTTCACAAGTTGAAAGAATGTGTGTACATCTATTTGTTGCTCTATATTGATAACATGTTGGTTGCCTCTATTTTCAGGTCTTATATAGATGAGTTGAATGCACAACTTTCAAAGGAGTTTGAGATGAAGGATTTGGGTGAGGCTAAGCACATTTTGGGGATAGAGAACGACATAGACAAAGAGAAGGGTAGAATTTGTTTGACACATGTGGCTTATTTTAAGAAGGTTCTACAGCAATTTCATGTTAGCACGGATACGAAGCTAGTTAGTGTACCTTTGGGAGCCCATTTGAAGCTTTCAGCTGATCTCTCACCGAAGATAGTTGAAAATTAAGAGTTGATGTCGAAGACTCCATATGCGAGTGCGGTTGGGAGCTTGATGTATGCGATGGTATGTACGAGGCCAGATTTGTCACAGGCGGTGAGCATGATTTTGAGATACATGCACGATCTAGGAGTGGGTCATTGGGACGCCGTGAGATGGATTTTGAGGTACATTCGATGTACGCTCAATGTTGGTTTGGTTTATGAATGAGACACTACAGGTGAGTAGTTGTGCATTGTGTAACAACCGTAATTTTTGATACATGTTTAAATAAATTTTCTAGTATTTAAAATATTAAATTTTATTTTATTAACATTTTCCTAATTTCTAGAAATTTTCTGGGTTTCAAAATAAATAAATAAAACATATAGTCTTGTATTTATTATTTTTGCTAAATATTAATTTATGATTTAGTGAATTTTTTCATAATCATTTGGTCACTTATATCATCTATATTATTATTATTAATGTGATTCTGAGCATAGATTAGCATATAAATATAAATATATTTGGTTATTAATAATTTATTAATATTATTTATTAATATAATATTTATTCAGAATATTATATAAAATTTTCGTAATTATTTCCCTCCCTTAATTTTCTTCCCTTTGAATTCTTTCCATAACCATTCCCTAATCAATTCCTAATCCCTCCCAAATCAATTTCTAATTAACTTTTAAACTCTTTCCTTTTAAATTTTGAAATTTCTCTCTCTCTCCAATCCTCTTTATTCTCCCGTAATTCTCTGTCATACTTCCTTTTTCTCTCTCCCTCTCACAATTTGACAGCTCAACCTCCTCTTCATTTTTTAATTCCTCTCTCTCTCTCTCTCTCTTCTATCTCCCCTCAACAGAACCCAAACCAGAACCCATCCCCTCTTTCGTTCTCTCTCTCTCTACTCAGCCATTAACTCCGGTCCTCAGACCGACGCCATCAACTGTCCTGCTCGTAGCCCTACTCTGCTTGAGTTCACCGCCGACCACCACGCTCGAGCCGCTGCTCCGACGATCGCCCCAACCTCCGACGTCCGACGAACCCACCTCGTCGTTGTCCCTCCTCGTGCTTAGTCTCGTCGCCTCTTAGATCTGAACCGCCATCCGCTGCATAGTCGAGATCCCCGCCGACGTCGATCCGTTCGACAAAAACCCGAGGCAAGATCCCGATCCTTATTTAGTTTCGTTCCAATCCTTATATTTGTCATAGATTATTTATGTGCAAGATCCCGATCCTTATTTAGTTTCGTTCCAATCCTTATATTTGTCATAGATTATTTATGTGCAAGATCCCGATCCTTATTTAGTTTCGTTCCAATCCTTATATTTGTCATAGATTATTTATGTGCAAGATCCCGATCCTTGTTTAGTTTCATTCCGGTTCTTATATTTATTGTAGATCATTTATGTGCAAGATCCCGCTTGCTCAGAACTATTTTTCTAGTTATTATGAATTATCTGCAATATTAGATCTGTTAATATTTATCTGCGTGGGTTTGATGAATAATTTTGAATGGATAGTAATTATGGGATAAATAGTATTTTCAGGACAAATATAATAAATTAAAGAGTTTATTTTGAATAACAAAATTATTATAATATTTTTAGAATTTATGTTGCGGAAGGAAATTATTTTAGAATGATAAATGTTTTTAAAGAAGTTATTTTGGAAAATTATTATTTTTGTATTATGATCGTGTGATTGATAGTTGTAGAACACGACATTTCATGTACATTGACACCGACATGTTGACACTCTTATTTATACTCATTCATTGTCATATATGTATACCTGATTCATCGCTAGTCTATATAGTCATGTTCATAATATGATTTGCATAAAATAATTATATTTATTTATTATTTCTTGCTTTGTTGATAACCGTTCATGTTCTTAGTGGCCTAGCATGTCGTGTATAGGACCTAGATACCTGTGTTTGTTGACTTAGAAAAGCGAGAAGAATTAAGATGAAGAATTCCTGGTTTAAGTGATCGGATGTGATATTATGCTTGTTGATTATTCTAGGCTCACACCAACGAAATTCCTGTGTAGCGTTGGGGTAGGTCTGAGGTGCAGTGATATATGATATTGTTGATTATTTCCAGGCTCGCACCAACGAAATTCCTGTGTAGCGTTGGGGTGGGTCTGAGGTGCAGTGATATTATGTTTGTTGATTATTTCCAGGCTCGCACCAACGAAATTCCTGTGTAGCGTTGGGGTGGGTCTGAGGTGATGTGATATTATGCTTGTTGATTATTTCCAGGCTCGCACCAGTGAAATTCCTGTGTAGCACTGGGGTGAGTCTGAGGGGGGTAGTGAATCGTTACGTGTGGATGATTTGTGAACAACCGGTTATTCGTGAATATGAGTTTTGACTATACGTGACAGGTAGACCAGTGAGTTGTGATAGGATGGCTAGTTGTGTTCTTTTCATACATAGATTGGAATTAATATTTAATTATTTACAATTTGAGACATATGGTATATACATGAGGGTTTCCTTGTTTGGATTATTTCGCTCGACGTACTACGTCTCTTGTTGTAGATTCTTAATATTAATTCCATCTATTGTATGATCTTATTGTTTGGATGGTTTCTGATTGCTACCTGCATGATCTTTGGAGGTGATCTTGTAGGTAGTAAAAATTGGAGGTGATCTTGTCACTTTGGAGGTGATCTTGTAGGTAGTAAAAATTACCTTTATCCCTGTACAACAACTTGGAACAAGCAAAAGAGCTTAAGGGCCCATCTCTAGAAAGGCCAGCTAACTCCCCGAGAGTCCACCCGACTCAGGCCGACTCCCCGAAGAGTCCAGCCTCCTAGACGACTCGAATGGCTGACTCCTTGAAGAGTCCAGCCCCCCAGACAACTCGAATGGCCGACTCCCCGAAGAGTCCAGCCCCCTAGACGACTCGAATGGCTGAGACCCCCTCGTCGACTCGAATGGCCGAGACCCCCCTTCGACTCGAATGGCGGTGTCAGTCCGCCCCTCGAAGACCAAGTGGCCGAGACCCCCTCATCGACTTGAAGGGTGGTGTCAGTCCGCCCCTCAAAGACCAAGTGGTCGAGCCCCCCTCATCGACTCAAAGTGGCGGAGACCCCCTCATCGACTCGAAGGGTGGTGTCAGTCCGCACTTCGAAGACCAAGTGGCTGAGACCTCCTCATCGACTCAAAGGGTTGAGACCCCCTCGTCGACTCGAAAGACGGTGTCAGTCTGCCCCTCGAAGACCAAGTGGCCGAGACCTCCTCGTCAACTCGAAGGGCAGTGCCAGTCTCCCGTTCGAAGTCGACTCACCAAGACCTCGGGACAACACCCTTTCATGTCGACTCAAAGGGCGGTGTCAGTCTCCCTCCCGAAGTCGACTCGTCAAGAAGATATTTGGACGACACCCCTTCTTGTCGACTGGAAGGACGGTGTCAGTCTCCCGCTCGAAGACGACTCACCAGCATGAGTCAGACTCACCTGAAGGCTTGAACCTCACCTCTAGGTTCGAGATCGCCTGAAGGCCAAGCTCGTCTGACAGCCTGAAGCTCGCCAGTATGGGTCAAGCGCGCCTGCATGAGCCAGACTCGCCTGACCTCCTCTCCAGCATGCCTGTCAACTGCCCACTTGGGGTATAGGAATAGTCACATTGATGGTCATATCCCACATTTCAAGGGGGAGAGCATGGTGCTCCTCACCTAGGCATGACCATCACGAAATTAGCTAGAACTCTTCTACTCTACAATTAGCCATTGATGGCTACAAGAATAGGGTGATTGATAGTGTTAGCCTTCTTGTTTTGATGATGTTTAATAAACAATTTACCACTAGTGTTGTTTGTCTAGTATTTGTGTTTTCGTATTTATTGTAGACAAACAACGTAGTTGGAGGATGGATGGAATAGAGCTTCAACGATCATATCCAAAGAAGGTTGGCGGAATGTCGGTGAAGCCTTGCTATTCAAAGTTCAAGATCCAAGTTAAAGCTTCATCCGCGAGATTACCTAGAATAGCTTATTGAAGATCAAGATCAAGCTTGGGTAATTTAGTTTAGGATTTATATTATGTGTGTTAAATACTTCAAGCTCAATATCTATACACACACATTTTTTGGTTTCTTCGTATATATATATAGTTATATATATATACATCAGTTTTGGTTTCTATGCATATATATAGTTATATATATACATACATGTGTTTTGGTTTTTATGATATTACATACTCTATTGTGTTTTAGTACTTATTGCATATAATATGTAATTTTGTGAAAATATTATCTTATTAGTTTATAGACTTTAATAACAGTTTATACATGTTTTACTAAGTCTATAAAAACATTTCACAAAGTTTCAAAAGTTGGTTTATGACAAAACATCAAAATTCAAGTATATCATATTTTCATGTTTTGGACTATTTTGTAAAATGATGATATTTTTCATTTGGGAGGTCCTTTCTGATAACCAGTCGCTGTAGCATGTTTATTATCATGTCTATAATCATTCCCCAAAGTTTTACATTTTTTGGAATTTATTTGATATTTTTAAACAGGGTTTTAAAATCAGAAAAACAGTTTTCAAAAACAGATTTTCATGTATCAGATTTCGGTCGACCGATCAGGTCGACCGCTCATATTTTCAGCCATCACTGGGCTCCAGAGAGTTTGTCGGTCGACCGAAAGCTCGATTTTTTTTATCGGTCGACCGCACCGGTCGACCGACGAAGTCTCTGCTTGTTTTTTGTTTTTCAGACCTGCTCGCGGTTGACCGGATTTTTCGTCGGTCGACCGAATTCTTTTTTCGGTCGACCGAACGATCTGTCGGTCGACCGCCAATAGATCTGTTAGACACTAATGGCTATTTTTCTGAGCTGTCTTCTGGGGACTTTTTTGTCATTTGTTTTGAGGTTTTGGCTGAGTTTTTTAGAGGGTATAAATACCCCTTTGCTGTTTTCTTTCAAGTAATCCATGAGAGTTTTAAAACAAGTTTAAGAAAGTTTTAATCAAGGGTTTAAGTTTGTTTTTAGTGTTTGTTTAAAAAGCTTTTAAGCATTTACAAGAGTTTGAGTTTGTGAATTCAATTTCACAAGAGCAAGTGGAGATCATCCTTTGGTGTTTGAGCATTCACTCTTCTCCTACTCTCTTGTCATCTTTAGAGAAGTGTTTCTAAACTCATCTAGCAATTTATTATTTTGATTATAATTTCCATAAGCTAAATTTATATTGAGTTTAGTTTAATCGTTTTATTGATACTCTTTGTTCACACACAACCTATTGAGCTTAGTGTATTTACATTCATAGTATAATTTGGGGTTGTGGGTTTGTGACTAAGAGTTGTGCTTAATTGAGTTCTCACCTTGTTTAGAGAACAATCAATTGATTTATATTGTGCTTATTGTGAGATTCATTTTGTAGTACACTTGTACACTGAGAGGAGTGTGTGATGAGAGTCGGGGATCGTCCCAAGAGGAGTCGCGTCGGTTGACGTGCCTAGAGAGAGGTTGTAACCGAGCACTTGAGGGAGACACGGCTAGGTCCAACACTTAGTGGGTGTAGAGTGTGATTGTAAGAGTGTGAGTTGTAGAGTTTTCGGTTAGCTAGAAAACCGAGTGTGTAGAAGAAGTTCCGGCTTCCAAACCGGATTGTGTTAGTGGATTTTTCCCCGGGAGTGGGGAGCGGAGACGTAGGACGGAAGGTCCGAACTCCGTGATCATATTGCTTGTTTGAGTGTGCTTTGGCGTTCATTCATATTTATGTTCATATCTTATATCGCCATTGTCATTAGCTCATTATCTATATCATCCACTATCTTGTTTAGATTGTTTACCCCTTGTGTTAGTTTACATATCCTATACATATATCATATTGTATATCTCTTTGATAGGATATATCATCTTGTGTTAGCTCATATATCCTTGCATATATCTCATAGTATATCTCATTGCTAGGATATTTACCTTTGTTCATTTTGCTTATTCTTGCACATAACTCTTGTATATCTATCTTGCAAGAATATACTAGTGTTTGCTGTCTCGCCAGCGAGACAGACTTTACTGTCTCGCCAGTGAGACAGCTTTGAAATGGTCAAAGCTACCTTGATAACTGCCCTACACGTGTCCATCAACTGCCAAGGGACGTGGAAAACATCGTGGGCGAAAATCACGTGAATAACTGCCAAAATAACGGAGTTTGAAACGTGGGAAGATTCACAAGAAAGGATTTCATACTGTTTTGGAAAAATCAAAACAAGTATGAACTGTCTCGCCAGCGAGACAGTCTTTGCTGTCTCGCCAGCGAGACAGTCTTTGCTGTCTCGCCAGCGAGACAGTGTTGAAATAGTCAAAACTACATTTGTAACTGCCCTACACGTGTCCATTAACTGCCAAGGGACGTGGGAAACATCATGGGCGAAAATCACGTGGATAACTGCCAAAATAACGGAGTTTGAAACGTGAGAGAATAGTTACAGCGAGAAACTGCCATTTTCCGAGACAGCATTTACTGTCTCGCTGAGCGAGACAGCAAATTTACTGTCTCGCGGGTCGAGACAGCAAACGCTGTCTCGCCCAGCGAGACAGTAAACACTGTCTCGCCGTACTGACTTCTTCGATTGTTAAGTTTTTGCAGTTACTGACCCTTGAGGCTATAAATACCCCCCTAGGGTCACTTCTGACGAGGATCGAGCATTTGTTAGAGCATTCCAGAGCAGAGAGAGCAGAGATTTGGGTTCTTTTCTTGCAACGCCTTGAAATTAAGCTTTGACTTGATTTTAAGAAGAACGACTATCTTACTTCGATAAGATATCGTTTCAATTTCTACTTCGATAACGAAGTTAGAATCATAAGCCCCCTCTTCACGATCTGTGAATCGGCGGTCCACGAACCAAAGCGTTCCCGGCACAGGCAAAGTCCCACGAAAACAAAGATCGATAGACGATTTTTGTGTTTGTTTCTCAAAAGTTGTAATTTTCGCTTTGTTGTGTAGAAAAAGTCTTATAAAAAGATTATTCTTTCGAATTTGTTGTAATCAAACAAAGTTATAATGAATTCCTCAACAGAACCGACTTTTGACTCAAACAAGCTGGCGACCACAGTGGGAGGCAGCGGCCTCGTCGCAACCGATCAAGATCATTGTCAACGAAGAGATCGAATACGAATTCGATCAGGCGAAATTTGAGGAGTACTTGTCATCCTCATCATCAAAACTTTCATCACCCCGCAAATGTAGGAAAGTTTCATTTCCCAGAAAAAAGCTCAAGTCTGCAGTGTCAATGAAGACCGCAGGTGAAAGTTCTTGCCCGGATGTTGCTAAAGAATTTACCTGCAACATCTCTGCTCCGAACGACTCCACACCCATTCAGGAGTCGATGATGAATAGCTCGCCGGTGCTGATGAAGAGAGCTCGTCAGAGACAGCGCCAGCGCCGTGCTCGACAATTGGCTAAAGCCATGCAACAAACCGACGGGGTCCATTACTATGCGGACCTAGAGTCGAGGAGGCAGAAAATAACTCAGTTGCCTCAACGGCAAAATAATCATATTTCTGCACAACTTACGACGGAGGAGTGGACTCTCGTCAAAAGGGCCCGTTCAACCCTTAAGGAACGGATACAAAGGCGTAAAGCGAAGGCCGCCCATGCTCGTGCTCTTCATCAACGAGCCCAAGGAACCAAGAAGGAGACGGTGTCTAAAAAACCACCGAAGAATCATAAAGTTTGGATGCCGAAGACACCGCAAGCATCTGTTCCGGGCCCGTCTACTACATCGCCAGTAAAACCCTGGGTTAGCCCAGATTTATCTAAGTTTAAGATAACAATGGTGGATCGCCTCGGTCCTTCAGTCGACAATCGAGGCAAAGCCCCAGTCAAGGAAAATCCAGGTCCAACAAATAAACCGTTAATGGTTTCATATGCAGGGGGTCGTAAACACCCTCCTGTCAGAACTGCACAAGTCCAAAACGAGAGAATGCCAGTTCACTCTCGTTTAGGACCTCTGAAAACTCCACACCCGCAAGGGGGTGATTTAAAAATTTAACTTTGGATCGCACAGAGGCGACGACCAGTCGTCCTGTGCATGTTAACAAAGTTCAAAAACAAAGGATAGGTTGCTCGAATCACAATAATGATGAGCTGTACTATCAAAAGAATGACTCAAGAAAGAGAAGCGTCCGAGAAAACGAGTCTCATTGCGCTTGCGAGAGACTCATTAAAGCGGTGCTGACAGAATGCGGATGCTCTAAAAATAATTCAAGAGTCTCCGTATTTCAAAGATTGTCCAATGAAGCGTCAAGACCCAAAATGAGACGTTTCAACAAGAAGAAACCTGCAATCCAACAAGATGAGTTCCCTGAGGTCACTATCAACATGACCAATAAAGGAAAGCAAAAATCAGTCAATCCTGACCCTGATTTCTCTCCAGGAGGGAGAGTTGAGCGGGGTCTTTCTCAAAGGATGTTGCGATTGCAAAGAAGAGCCAACATACGTCGAGATTACAAGAGAATGCACGAGGGACTATCTTCGGATGAAGAAATATCAGATACTTGTTCCGCCATTACGTCAGACGATACCGCATCCAGTGTTAGGCAAGTCAGAGAATCATTTGCAGTCACACCGGATCAACTGGCTCATATCCTGCAGGAGGCGTTGGCTAAACAACGCGAAGAAATTAGAGCTGAGTTCAAAACCGAAATGGAGTTGACTATGCAGCAGATGCGAGATTTGCAGGTTCAGCAACACCAACCGGAATCGAGCCAGAAAGCGGAATCTAGCCGGCGTAATGAAGAGGATGAGACTATCTTTGACGATCCTCCTCCAGATAAAGACAACTCCGGAAGTGGTCCGACCAAGTTATCCACTCAACCTCTACAGATCTACTTGAAGAAAAGCGAGGAAGAGGACAAGAAGATGCACGATCTTGAGAGCAAAGTCAACGCTCTGATGACGGCCCAAGAAGTGAAGAAAATGGGCATTCCATACCCATACCCGAAGGAGTGGGACCTGATTCCTTATCCTCAGAAATTTAATTTGATTAACTTTACTCCTTTTGATGGCAGGGGTTCACCAACTCAGCACTTGATCTATTTTAAGTCGCATCTCGGCGTAATATCCGGGAACGAAGCCCTGATGGTCCGGTCATTCGTAGGAACCCTTCGAGGGCCTGCCTTCGATTGGTACCGACGCCTTAAGCCCGGGAGTATCACTAGCTGGGAGGATATGGAAGAACTATTCCTCACCAACTTCTTCGACGACGACACAGAAGTCTCGATGTGTTAGAGGTGATGGGGGTTGTGCCCTCTAAAACTTGGAAGGAATTGAAAGTGAGGGGTGAACAGGCTGAACGCTTTCTCAAGAGAAAGAATCTGGAGAGAGGTCTGCCACCAGCTAATAACCAAAAGCATAACTTTAATCCTCGAGGTAGAGGAAGAGGGTCCACGGCCGCTGTAGATGCACATCAAACGTCGCAACAGCCGCCGCAACAACAACCGCAGCAGTCATCCTTCCAACTGGCGCTAAATCAGAATCAGCAGCCCCCGAGGCAGCCCAAGACTTCTGAGCCTAGATTTCCGAAGGAGTACTCTTTCAAAGATGATGAAGTTCCGGTCATCTTCAAATACTTGTTAGAGAATAACAAGATCAAGCTTCCACCGATCACAAACCAAGAAGAAGCAATGAAGATTAATGACCCGAAATACTGTGCATATCACAGAAGGGTTCACCATCCAACTAAGACGTGTTATGTCTTAAAAGATAAAATACAAACCTTAATTGATGTTGGTATTGTGACGCCGAAGCCAAAGGAGAAGAAAGTAGGCGCAAACGCAGTCTCAATTAGCTTCGGATCAGTTCCTTTGTCCTGGTTTCAAGCCGAACTAGTATCAAAGGTCAATATGCAAACCATCAACGATGATCCTCATAGACAGCGCCAAAAAGGGCTTGTATCTCACACAACCCCCAACGGCGAAATCCTTTGGGTTCATCCGGATTTGCTCGAAGATGAACAGTGGACAACATCCACATCAAAGAAGAAATCAAAGGGCAAGGGAAAAGAGAAATCTTGTTACGGAGCCTCGGCGATTCCCGAGAGGAACGATGAAGAGATAGCAGCTTTATCACTTTCTGATAGAGAACAAGAATTTTTCGCTACAAGAAGTGGGAATGAGTACCATTATAAATATCCTGAGACTTCTAACCCAAATGCTACAACTCTGAAGGAGCTGGGGATAATTGTAACTCCTCCAGTAGCTGCTGAAAAGCCGCAACAACCGGCTAAGCAAAAAGAGAAAGAACCCCAACATAAAGAGGTTCAAATTCCGAAGCAGTCTCGTTTCAGCCGACCGATTGGACGAGATAAACCGGAAAGTTCGAACGCACCATATCGTTTCGACGTTATGGCTCAGCTGGCCAATATCCCAGCAAGGATTACGCTATACGAGTTGTTGCGCCTCTCAAAAGAAACCAGAGAAGCTTTACAAAAAGCTTTGGCTGATTCTGAGGTATTCCTCACTCAGGTTAAGCCAGCTCCTGAAGAGCTAGAGTCATCAGTGCTGCATTGCAATCTGGCAGCCACCAAATTTCCTTGCATCGCTTTCACCAAAGAAGATATGCAAGTCAGGAATTCAAAGCATGATAGGCCTCTATATTTCACCGGATATATTGGCTCTAGCGTTGTCAACCGGATCCAAGTCGATCCGGGTTCCGCTGTTAGCATCATGCCATTGCGGTTGATGTACCACCTCGGAATCCCCGCCAGCAAGTTAGCCTCCACAGGGACGGTTATCTACGGATTCAATACTAGCGGGTCAAGACCGTTGGGAAAAATCCGGGTGAAGTATCAACTCGGAGATTTAAAGTCTGAGGTCACCTGCTATGTGATCGATGCAGAGACTTCTTATAACTTACTGTTGGGTCGTCCATGGATCCACGGTAATCTTATAGTTCCCTCCACCCTTCATCAGTGTTTGAAGTATGTCGACACTAATGAGGAGGTCAAGACGGTGGTCGCGGATAAGCAACCATTCAAGGGGTTAGAAAATTACTTTACTGACTCCCTTCTTTATGGTGCTGAGTCCGATACTGAACCATCGGCCCATGGCACGGACAGCGGAGAAGAAGCTGATACCGAAGCCGGGCTCGATTATAGTGAAGGTCTTGTACTAAATGACATTGAACCTCTTGTAATCGATCTTGACGGTGATGAATCGTCGGGCGAAAGTTGTAACTGGCAGCTTACCGATGAAATAATAAATCATGATTTAGAGTACTCGCATTGTCTTGATGATGTAATGCAAAAATTGTACGACGACCCTAGTCTACATATGCCACTTCGTTCGTCCTGTACGACGATGAAACACCTCCAGGATTCAGGGGGAACAACTGTGATCTTACCCGCAAAGACAGGGGGTGAAAAAGAGATAGTCTTTGGAAAAGGTGAATCATCCCCTACTCCAGATCATTTCTTGGACAGTAATTCGGACGAAGAAAAACCCGGGCGACATTTCTCTCGGTATAGTTCGCAAGCGAATGATTACATGACAAACCGGGGTTATGACCTCTCGCTCGGTGAAGGTCTTTATTTTGGTCAAGGTATTAGGGTTCCACCCCGTCCTGCCTATGTACCAAAAGGAAAACCAGATAATTATTACAGTTGCAATAGGGGTCTGGGTTATGCTTCATCATCCGATAATGATTATGGCCAACAGATCATTAACCAATTAATAGACAGGAGTGGACATTCATCCGACACCTCGAATTGGGATTCTGATGTGAGCATTGGAGAAAAGTTCAAAAGTATCATGTC
Source organism: Asparagus officinalis (assembly GCF_001876935.1). NCBI lineage: Eukaryota > Viridiplantae > Streptophyta > Magnoliopsida > Asparagales > Asparagaceae > Asparagus > Asparagus officinalis. Next base: position 18,608,462 of record NC_033794.1, on the reverse strand, counting down.
AAATATGGCAACAGTCGATCCTTCTACAACAGAAGAAGACGATCAGTTGCCCACTTGGGAAGATCCTTGGACACATTACATGAATATCCAATACGGTGATCGATTTGAGCAAAGAGAACCTCCTACCGAGGATAAAGTGGTTCAAGTTAATATGGGTGACGAAAATAATCCGAAGCCTATATTTATCAGCGGCGATCTCCCGCCAGACGAAAAAGAGGAATTAATTGCCCTCGTTAAAGAGTATATCGACGTTTTCGCATGGAACTACGAAGATATGCCAGGACTCGACCCAAATGTAGCAATGCATACCCTTAACATAAAATCGGATGCTAAACCTGTCAAGCAACAACAAAGACGGTTTCGTCCGCAAATTATGGAGGCAATAGAAGCTGAAGTTAAGAAGCTAATTGACTCGGGTTTTGTCAGAGAGGAACAACATCCTGAATGGTTGGCCAATATCGTTCCAGTCCTCAAAAAGAACGGAAAAATCAGAATCTGTATTGACTTCAGAGATCTGAATACAGCATGCCCCAAGGATGATTTTCCCCTACCGATTACGGACGTCATTATCGACAACACATGCGGGTTTGAAAGAATGTCGTTCATGGATGGATTTTCTGGGTATAATCAAATCAAGATGCATCCGGATGATGAAAAGCATACAGCTTTCAGAACACCTCTTGGCGTCTTTTGTTATACCGTTATGCCTTTCGGTTTGAAGAACGCCGGTGCTACGTATCAACGGGCGATGACGAAGATCTTTCAAGAACACCTTAGGAAGACAGTCGAATGCTACGTTGATGACCTAGTCGTTAAGAGTCGTGATAAAAATGACCACATTAACGATCTAAAGACAATGTTCGAGCTTATGAGAACTCATCAGCTGAAAATGAACCCGACTAAATCCTTCCTGGGAATGTCGAGCGGCAAATTTCTTGGATTCGTCGTCACTACAAAAGGTATTCACATTGATCCCGACAAGGTGAAAGCGATACATGAGCTACAACCACCGAGGAATCTTAAAGAACTCAGGGGGTTGCAAGGTCGATTGGCATATATCCGTCGGTTCATATCGAATCTCTCCGGAAAATGTCAACCATTCTCTAAACTTGCGAAGAAAGGCGTGTCATTCGTTTGGGATGAAGCATGCCAAAGGGCATTCGAAGATATTAAGAAATATCTGGCGAATCCTCCTATTCTCGTTGCACCGAAGTCGGGCAGACCGTTTTTGATTTATGTCAAAGCGACAAGCCATTCGTTAAGTGCGTTACTTGCACAAGACGACGATAACGGTCACGAGCAAGCTGTGTATTATCTGAGTCGTACATTGGTAGGAGCTGAGTCTCGTTATCCGATGATTGAGAAGGAATGCCTCGCTTTGGTATTCGCGATTCAGAAAATGCGACATTATTTAGTCGGACAGACGATTTATGTCATTTCCAACATAAATCCCGTCCGAGTGTTCATGACCCAACCGGCTTCCATGAATTGGCGTTTGGCCAGATGGGCTTTACTCTTATCGCAATATGACTTGTACTTCAAACAGCAGAAATCTGTTAAAGGACGAGCTATTTGCGACCTTCTGGCAGAAAACCCTACGAAGGATGTAGTCGAATTGTACGACGACCTGCCAGATGAAACTCACGAAGTTAATACCACCTCACATCAACAAGTGTGGCAATTGTACTTCGATGGAGCTTCCCGATCAACCAACGTGGCAAGTGCACCCGGATGTTCTAAAATCTCCTCAGGAGTGGGGGTCGTTTTAGTTTCGCCGGAAAAGCACGTCTTGCCTAGGGCATATTCATTGACCGAACCATGCTCTAATAACGTGGCTGAATACAATGCATTAATAATCGGACTTAATTTCGCCAAAGAGCTGGGGGTCAAATACCTTGAAGCTTTTGGAGATTCTCAACTGGTAGTTAATCAAATACGAGGAGAGTATGAAGTCAGAAATCGAGACCTGATTCCATACCACCAGGTGGCCATTGAGATGACAAGCTCATTTAAAGAATTTTTCATCGAGTACGTTCCACGTCTCCAAAACGCATACGCAGACGCATTGGCAGCATTGTCAGTATCCTTGGCTCAACCTCCCGAAACAGAGCAATTAATTACAGTGAGGACTCATCAGCTTATTGTTCCAATCTACGATTCGAATGCTAAAGAGGTATACTCAACTGGAGTTGAACCCGAAGTTCGAGATTGGCGTTTTCCTATTATTGACTACGTCTTACATGGTATATTACCTGAAGATGTAAGAGAAAGGGAATCGATTCGGCGAAGAGCGCCGAGATTTTATTACAATGCCACATCGCAAACGTTGTATCGACGATCTTATGATGGTCTTTTACTCCGTTGTCTAGCTGGCGAGGAAGCAGAACAAGCACTCAAAGAGGCGCATGATGGGATATGCGGTGCACATCATCCCGGTCCTAAACTCTGTGATCGACTTAGGAGAATCGGGTATTACTGGCCAACTATGGTAAAAGACGCAGTCGAATGCGCCCGACGATGTGAGGTATGTCAATTACATGCAAATTATATGCACATACCCCCTGAGTATCTTCATCCTTCGGCGACATCGTGGCCATTCGAGACATGGGGAATGGACATTGTAGGTCCTATTTTTCCACCTTCGGTTAAAGGGGACCGTTCGATTACTTCTCGAAATGGGCAGAAGCAGTTCCACTCCGAGAGGTGAAGACGAGTGATGTGATCAAATTCATCAAACACCATATCATATATCGGTATGGTGTGCCAAGACGAATAGTGCACGACAACGGTCCTCAATTCGTGAGCAACGCATTTATCAAATTCTGCGGTAAATTCGGGATTAAGGACGTTTCGTCGACTGCTTATAATCCTACAGCTAACGGATTGGCCGAAGCTTTTAACAAGACTATCATCAAAATTCTGGTAAAATTGGTGAAAACCAATAAGCGAGATTGGGACGACAAACTCGGCGAAGCTCTCTGGGCTTATCATACGACCGTCCGCACGCCTACCGGAGCCACCCCATATGCTTTAACATATGGATGTGAAGCCGTCCTTCCCTTGGAAATACAGATTCCTTCTCTTCGTATCGCTCTCATAACGGGAATGACGACGGAAGAACATCATTAGAAACGTCTCGAGGAGTTAGAGATGTTGGATGAGAAACGCTTGGAAGCTCAACAACAAATCGAGTTTTATCAAGCTAGAATTTCTCGGGCTTTCGATAAAAAGGTCCGACGACGAAGTTTTAAAGAAGGAGATCTAATGCTCGCTGTTCGAAGGCCTATGATCCTCAACTCCAAAAAGAAAGGCAAATTTGAACTTAAATGGGAAGGACCGTTCGTGATAGAGACAGCCTATTCAAACGGTGCTTATCATCTGATTACTCAGGATGGCAACAAATTAATGATGCCAATAAATGGGAAGTTCCTGAAAAAGTATTATCCATAATACGTTCAGGATAACCTATGTAAAACGGGAAGTTCCTAGAGAATCCTGTATAGGATATTTCAGGATAACCCGATATCAGTTGATTATTCTAAATAAAGACTGATCATGTGAATAATCTATTCTTAATTGTTATAAAAATAATTAAGATCCTCATATTACTTTTGTTGAGATGAGATTTAATCACAATTAATCTTTCCTCACAAAACCCCTCACCGATCAAATCGATCGACAAAGGGTACACCAAAATCCGTCATGAATTAAAGTTATTTAAATTCCCACAACCCATTTGGTCAAACCTTTGAACAGTTAGGACCAAAGCCAAAATCCCCTCTCGATTCGTTCCATGAACGAGAGGTCCACAAATTGAGCGATCAAACCGAACTCATTGTTATTTACACCCTACTCCAATTCCTCAATTGGTCAAAACCTTTAAATAGTTAAGACCACAACCAAAATCCCCTCTCGATTCCTTCAATGAACGAGAGGCCCACAAATGGAACGATCAAACCTTCCTATGGTTAGAATCGTCTCAAAACTCCCACTCGGTCAAACCTTACTACAGTTAGGACCATAGCCAAAATCTCCTTTCAATTCATTTTTGCGAACGAAAGGTCCACTTTTGAATTGAGTAATCAAACCTTATGATAGTTAGGATTATTCAAACCAATCCAGATTCTCTAAGTGGAGATCCCACTTTGAGTTTCTTTACTCCAGGAGATAGAATATAAAATTCTTCCTCTCCGATTCCAGGTTTATCTCTACCAACAAACAAGAGACCAGGAGATAGAATATAAAATTCTTCCTCTCTAATTTTGGGTTTATCTCTACCAACAAACAAGAGACCAGGAGATAGAATATAAAATTCTTCCTCTCCGATTTCGGGTTCGTTGTCCTATATAGGAAACGCAACCTATTCACACTTTAAAATCCATGTCATTCATACATGGGGGATGTTATCTCTATCCCTTATTAGAGATAAGCCTACATCTAACACATGTAGCCTACATATTCAACATTGTAGTCTAAAGTCTAAAAGAGTTTAATTCTTTTAGCACAACGTTATATGTGAAACGGACCTAGATAATTCACATACTAGCCCGATTCAAACGGTAATCGGTAAAGGCATATCAAATCCGTTGATGGCTGAGGATTTGCCAAAAATCCTATAAGTATTATGGTTATTTATTCTAAAAGAAAAATGAGTAATCATAATAAAACCTCAATGAGCAAAAAAAAGATTCAATATAATGAGCAAAAAAAAAGTTCACTTTGTTGGCCAAAAACGTTCAAATGAAGCTACAAAAATATATGTTCTCCGATTACAAGAGTTTATATTGACTAATTTGATTTTCAAGTTTTGACAGCTCTAACGCATAAGTCTGTTCAAGCTCAGCCGTCAATTTAATTTTGAAAGCTTCTTCATCAACACTTTGAAGCGCGGCGACCTCTTGTTCCTTTTCAGCAATTATTTTATCTTGAAGGTTCAGTTGCTGTAACAGGTCTTCCTCAATATGAATTTCCTGCGTCAACTCAGACTCCAAGACATCATGAGCATCCTTGGCCATTACAAGTTCCTCATCTAAGCGAGCTATTTCCGCTCGACTCGATTCTAAATCCCGGCGTAGGTTGACCTTGGCTTGTGTTCTTTTGCCAACGTTCACCCTAAGCTGATGACTGTGGGCTCTTAACTTTTGGAGTTCAGAGTTGGCAGATTTTTGGGAATCACGCCACGCTTGCAGCCTGGGTTCCATGTGATAAGTGATGTAAAAAGGTATGCCTTTGGTGTGAAGAGTTTGCAGAAGTTCAATATGTTGTCTCAATTCAACCAAATAAGCGGTGACTGAATCGGCTAAGTCGTTATACCCTTCCTCTCTAAACCCTGATATAAAACGCCCAAAAGATTTTTTATAACTCTCAAAATACGATCTTTTGAAGAGAATGCGATCGACCATAGAGTTCAAAAAAGAGATGAAGCCTTGGAGATTAGAGCAGATAACAGACTTGTCCGGATCGTCATCAACCAATAACGCTTGGATTTGATTTGATAATGATGAAGGAACTGCGAGAAAGTCAAATAAGTCAGTATAGGATATATATATATATATATGAATACAAGACAACAAGCTAAAGCATACCAAGTTCGACGGAAGAACTTTCAGCATGACTTGATTCGCCCAAGGATGGTAGTCTGGATTCCTGAACAGTCAAGATTGGTTCAGGAATGGTAGCTGTTGATGCACCCGCTACGTCAGGGACTTTTTCAACTAAAGCCTCAGAAGACGGCGGGTCCAAACTAAGAGACTCCTTAAGAGGGGATTCTACAAACAAAAGAATTACAATAAGCGTAATGGAATGATAATCCGAACTTGAAACAAATTATGAGTAAAACTTGCCAGCTCTGGGTACAACATCGGCTGAGGGACCAACTTCCTTCTTCAGTTGGTCTCGCTTTTGTTGCAACCGGACTGATCTGGGGGGGTGACGGTAACTTCTATCATCATCGGATCCATAGGAGTAGCAGGCTGGAATTCAGGAATAGATGATTGGAGATTAACTTCAGTTCCTACCCACGGCACGAGGTCGCGACCCTCCGGTTGTTCAGACGTTTCAATATTTATAGTAGTATCAGTTCCATTAACTGGTCCTATAATTCAAACGCTTATATAATTAATCAAGGCAAAATATATACGTATGTATATACGGAGTTACAGAGCCAAAGTCTTACTCTCAGAAAGACCTGCTTCTGTTGAACCAATTCCAACATCTGAGCCGGTAGCTGGACCAGAAGCTTTCTCTAACAAAGAATCAAGGATTTGCTGATGATCGTCCTCTGAGATATTAAAGTCGAAATCATTAAAATCATCGACTTTGGTGGCATGAGTAGCTTCTCCTTCAATAGGCTCATGCATCGGGACGTCTACAGAACATGTTGAACCATAAATAACATGTAAATTTAGACGAAATTGCCCAAGACAAAGATCGATTTTACCTTCGTTGGTCGGGGCATTCGAGAGCTTCACTATTTGTACCTGCTTCTTTTAATTTGACTAAAAGGAGAGAAAACGCACAAGTCATTAGAGGAGGCACACGGTCCGACTCATTCATTTCTCGGATTTCTCTTCCGAGAGGAGAAAGATCAGTACCTGCGTCCGTAGCGGATGGATCAACGTCAGGAGTCGGTGGAACACCAGCTGGTTCTTCTTTCAAAGCATCCTGCATTTGTTGAACATAGCTGGTCTCCTCAGTTTCCATACCTCCGGGAGAAGCAGCATCAGCTGACAATTCTCCTTCTTCTCGACCCCCTACAGAAGTTGGGCGAGAAATAAATTTGAGCGTTAAGAAGTATAAAAGCGATAAAAAAAAACAAATAGTTACCTTGTTCATCAGAAGAAGCACTACGACCAGATGTCTCTTTTAGATCAGGGAGATGAACGCGTGGTTTAGAGGCAGCTTTCTTTTGTTTCTTCAGAGGACGTGCATCAGAACCTTCATGACGATGTTTGGTGCGTAACTCAGCTTGGGGAGAAGCTTGAGTTTGAGCTTGCGTGGAAGTTTGAGATCTTAGCCTACGAGCAAGAGGCACTGTATCCTCTTCATCCTCTTCATCGCAGCTGAGAACTTCTACCGTCATCCGATTAGGATATTCCATGACGACTCTCTCTTTCCGTTTTTTCAGAGCAGCTTGTGGTTGGGCCGGAGCGACAGAAGGCCTTACAAGTCCTCTATCAAAGAATGAATCGGGAAGGCCAGATACTTCCTCAGAACTCGATTCATTCTCACCCGCCCCCTCAGAAGTCTCTGTTTCTTCACTATCAAACTCTCCTTCACTGTCGGTTGCGAGGGCCGGTTCTTTCCCTTTTCTCGAGGATCCAGCAGCTTCTTTTCCTCGAGTCGACACCCTAGCCTCACGAGTCACCTCTGTTGCCTGTCGCGGAGCTGCCTCTTCCTCTGAGTCTGATGCTCTCTCACGTCGAGTGACGATATTAGCGGCAATCAACCACTTACAAAAGAGGAAGGTCATCCGTAGAGGCAGCGCCTCTAAAGGGAGATCGAACTCAACATTTGTGCAACCGGCGATACTCCAAAACCAAGCTCTCGCCCCATCAATAAGTCCACCTCGAAAGCTAAGGTGACGATTCGGGTTGCCGATATAAATTTGGTCATAGCCGAATTGACGGGCAAATCGACATGGAAGATAGGGCTCAATGTGGCAAACGTCCCTTACCCTGAACAACAGATAGCCAGGTCGGATATTCATCAGCCATCTGAAGCATCCGACATCTAGAACGGTACGATTCTGCCTCGGTTCTTCAGTATCCAATAAAGTTGTGTTGTAGGTACCGGAGAATCGAGGGAAGCAGGGGAAGAATTCCCAACACTTGTGAATTTTGAAGTGCCTTGTGATATCCGGCCATCGATGGTTGATCCACTTGCAGCCCTCAAGTGTCTGTAGAAGAGGAAGACTAGGATCTACCGTCTCAGGAGCCTCCATTAGATCTGGCCGGTGAAGAACCAACCATGTCATTAAATAAGTGTAGGGTAATTCTAGTTTCGGAACAGATATACTGGCAGAGGGTTTCTTTTTCTCTTGCGTGAATGCGGAAACTAACTGCCGTAACCCACTGTGAATAGCCGCCACCATAGCAGGAAGCAAGGATAATCTGCGACCTGTGGCTAACTGGACGGCTGGCATAGCAGGAAGCAAGGATAATCTACGACCTGTGGCTAACTGGACGGCTGGATACAACACTTCCATTGGCATAGCATCGGCTGACTGATGAGGAACTACACATCTCTTCAACCATATGACCAGAAAGCCAGCCAGCAGAGTAGTGGGGCGAATCGGAACACTAGCTTGAAACAAATAAGAGCGGAACTTAGTTCCATGCGAAAACCCATCTTCTGAATGAGAAGTGTAAGATTGTGCGTTTGTTTTCTCCAACAGTCGATTGATGTCACCCGGGCTCAAAGGAGATAATCCACGTACCTCTTCCGATCGATCCTCCAGGTTCTTGAACAGATAATCGGTGAATTGCTTTAAGCTGACCTGGGGAGATTTCTTCCTAGCTTTGGTTTCCATCTCAGCCATAGCTATATGATAATGACAAGTCAGCTCCCATAAAGTCTCGTGGGTCACAGATGACCGATCCTTCATCTTATTAAGCTGACTAGTGATTAGGAAGAACTCTTGATATGGAATATCGCCTATGGACAAGCCAGACACCTTCATCATTTCGTGCAATGGTAACCCGAGCTCCCCGTTCTTGGTGAAGAACGTATTAGTGTCAGGATTATAGATCTCGAACAGACGAAGAAAATGACCTACACTAATTTGCAGACCATGCATGCTGGCACGGATCGGGACTTCCAACCCTAGTTCTGCTAACTCTCGCCCCCAACGGTTCAACACATATCGAGTCATTCTGGTCCACCACCATTTATCCCCATAATAATGGACCCATCCATAACATCTGAAACTCTCGTGGGGTAATTTCTTCTTCATTGCAGCCAAACGATTCTTCACGGTGTTGGCCTGCGCTGTCTTTTCATTCTGAGGTATATTGTCTTGGCCTAAGACACCCGGATGAAGCCCTCGTATAGAAGCTCTTTCACTGGAACCTGGAGTAGCCTCTTTCCCGATGAAACCGCAATGAATACGTTCATGGTTTTCGGTTAATCTCCAGAACATTTCACGTCCAACCGATAAATTTCTAAATTTTAACAATGAATGCTCTCGAGGGATAAAAGGCAAGTAAAGGAATGACGAACCATCCTCGTGTAACCATTGTGCAGGCTTGCAGAAAGCAATCGCCGGATCCTTTATGGAGTCACCAAACAAGAAGTCTGGTTTTCTTATACATTGGTTCGAATCCTTCTCTGAAATTAAGGGTGCGTCCGTGATTAACCGTCACAGAATACGACAACTACCTTGTTGAATCAACTCTCGGTCCCCTTCACTGTAATCTGACTTAAACTGAGGAGCAGACTCGATTAACGGTAGCCCCTCATAATAAGAATGAGTGACACTACTCTGGCCCGTAACTGCATCGACGGTGAAGATTGTGGAAGGAAAATTGACTGATACAAGAGATACACATAAGCTGTGTAAGTATAGTCCTAAAATTTTAGAGAAAAGCGGTATATCTTATTCCATAAGATATAGTCGCTATCTCCACAGCAGGTGTGACGATTTTTCATCTACCACATGTATAAAGGAGATACGCGTTACTATGCACGGGCATTATAACGGCATACCAAAACCTTTCAATACACGTGGGATGATATGAAATCGCCCCTGTATATTATGAAGTGTGTTTTGTCAAAGCAAAACAAACACTTTTAAGCGTCGATCCCCTCAAAGGAGGATACCGGCTCTTCTCGAGGGTATCTCAAAGGATACAAACGAGGATCTGCATGCAAACACAAATATTGACGCATGAAATTGAAGAAATACAGTGTGTAAAATTGCGACAGGGTGGGAGAAATGTACCCCCATGCGAAGCGGCAACAGGGGCAGCCTCCTCAGGGCTCTAAACAGTCGGACGGCCTCGAGTCCCTCGAGCTCTACGCGGCGACATGATGGGTATGTGATCTACATTGAAACCCAAGAGGAGGTTAGGATTTTTGAACAAGAAATTAGAAAAAATATCACAAAATCTCGTTGAGACAGTGTATGCAAACTGGAAGTCAAAGAAGATCAAAATTTGAAAGAAAAGAGGCCTACAAACCTGTAGAAATCCGAATGGAATCTCCCCAAACGAAGCCCTACCCAAATCAGAAACGAAGAGAAGAAGAAGAGGTGAAGAACTGGTCGAAAATCACACTGAAATCGTCGGAGAATCGCCAGAAATCGCCCCAAAAGTCGACGTAAAAAACCCTAAAAAAAGCTCAAGTCCGACTTATATACTATCTGTCTCGCTGAGCGAGACAGCAAACTCTGTCTCGCTGAGCGAGACAGCAAACTCTGTCTCGCCGAGCGAGACAGCAAAATCTGTCTCGCTGTGCGAGACAGCATTCTCTGTCTCGCAGTACGAGGCAGCAAACACTGTATCGCACAAATGCAATACAGAGGGATACTCCAATGGGTACACGAGTCTAAACTGTATTCCCACCCTCAACAGGAAGTTTCTGGAGAATATTAATCTGAATATTCTTAAGGATAACCTGATGAGCTCTCAATGGATATATCAATTCAGTGATAAAAAAAAAAGCTGAAACCACAAGAGCAAGTACCACCTTCAATTCAAGATCTCGACAACGGTCAAGCGATAAACGCGACGCCTGGGAAACATTAGCTATTCTACAAAGAACTGAATAGACTAAAAGCAGAAGAGATCAAGCATTTAAGCTATTCTCAAGTCTTTTTATACGATCTACTCAACCAACCATTGAAGGGGTCGTAAATAAAATCTATCTTATCCAAAGTATCCCAGACTCTTCTATAAAAGAATGCGTCTGGAATACTTTGGAGGG